>NC_092239.1:21550063-21692563 GCF_036320965.1 Panulirus ornatus
CTACACGTACATATGCCTTACATCCTCGATAAAAACTTTTCACTGCTTCTAACAACTTGCCTCCCACACCATATATTCTTAATACCTACCACAGAGCATCTCTATCAACTCTATCATATGCCTTCTCCAGATCCATAAATGCTGTATACAAATCCATTTGCTTTTTTAAGTATTTCTCACATAAATTCTTCAAAGCAAACACCTGATCCACACATCCTCTACCACTTCTGAAACCACACTGCTCTTCCCCAATCTGATGCTCTGTACATGCCTTCACCCTCTCAATCAATACCATCCCATATAATTTACCAGGAATACTCAACAAACTGGGGATAGGGGTGAAAAAATAATTCCCACTCATTCCTCGCGTGTCGTAGAAGGCGACTAAAGGGGACGGGAGCGGGGGGGCCAGAAATCCTCCCCTCCTTGTATTTCTTAACTTTCTAAAATGGGAAACAGAAGAAGGAGTCACGCGGGGAGTGCTCATCCTCCTCGAAGGCTCAGACTGGGGTGTCTAAATGTGTGTGGATGTAACCAAGTTGTGAAAAAAGGAGAGATAGGTAGTATGTTTGAGGAAAGGAACCTGGTTGTTTTGGCTCTTAGTGAAACGAAGCTCAAGGGTAAAGGGGAAGAGTGGGCTGGGAATGTCTTCGGCGTAAAGTCAGGGGTTAGTGAGAGGACAAGAGCAAGGGAAGGAGTAGCAGTACTCCTGAAACAGGAGTTGTGGGAGTATTTGATATAATGTAAGAAAGTAAATTCTCGATTAATATGGGTAAAACTGAAAGTTGATGGAGAGAGATGGGTGATTATTGGTGCATATGCACCTGGGCATGAGAAGAAAGATCATGAGAGGCAAGTGTTTTGGGAGCAGCTGAATGAGTGTGTTAGTGGTTTTGATGCACGAGACCGGGTTATAGTGATGGGTGATTTGAATGCAAAGGTGAGTAATGTGGCAGTTGAGGGAATAATTGGTATACATGGGGCGTTCAGTGTTGTAAATGGAAATGGTGAAGAGCTTGTAGATTTATGTGCTGAAAAAGGACTGGTGATTGGGAATACCTGGTTTAAAAAGCGAGATATACATAAGTATACGTATGTAATTAGGAGAGATGGCCAGAGAGCGTTATTGGATTACGTGTTAATTGACAGGCGCGCGAAAGAGAGACTTTTGGATGTTAATGTGCTGAGAGGTGCAACTGGAGGGATGTCTGATCATTATCTTGTGGAGGCTAAGGTGAAGATTTGTATGGGTTTTCAGAAAAGAAGAGTGAATGTTGGGGTGAAGAGAGTGGTGAGAGTAAGTGAGCTCGGGAAGGAGACTTGTGTGAGGAAGTACCAGGAGAGACTGAGTACAGAATGGAAGTAAGGGGAGTGGGGGAGGAATGGGATGTATTTAGGGAATCAGTGATGGATTGCGCAAAAGATGCTTGTGGCATGGGAAGAGTAGGAGGTGGGTTGATTAGAAAGGGTAGTGAGTGGTTGGATGAAGAAATGAGATTATTAGTGAAAGAGAAGAGAGAGGCATTTGGACGATTTTTGCAGTGAAAAAATGCAATTGAGTGGGAGATGTATAAAAGAAAGAGACAGGAGGTCAAGAGAAAGGTGCAAGAGGTGAAAAAGAGGGCAAATGAGAGTTGGGGTGAGAGAGTATCATTAAATTTTAGGGAGAATAAAAAGCTGTTCTGGAAGGAGGTAAATAAAGTGCGTAAGACAAGGGAGCAAATGGGAACTTCAGTGAAGGGCGAAAATGTGGAGGTGATAACAAGTAGTGGTGATGTGAGAAGGAGATTGAGTGAGTATTTTGAAGGTTTATTGAATGTGTTTGATGATAGAGTGGCAGATATAGGGTGTTTTGGTCGAGGTGGTGTGCAAAGTGAGAGGGTTAGGGAAAATGATTTGGTAAACAGAGAAGAGGTAGTAAAAGCTTTGCGGAAGATGAAAGTCGGCAAGGCAGCAGGTTTGGATGGTATTGAAGTGGAATCTATTAAAAAAGGGGGTGACTGTATTATTGACTGGTTGGTAAGGTTATTTAAAGTATGTATGACTCATGGTGAGGTGCCTGAGGATTGGCGGAATGCGTGCATAGTGCCATTGTACAAAGGCAAAGGGGATAAGAGTGAGTACTCGAATTACAGAGGTATATATATTATATTTTTTTTATTATACTTTGTCGCTGTCTCCCGCGTTTGCGAGGTAGCGCAAGGAAACAGACGAAAGAAATGGCCCAACCCCCCCCCCATACACATGTATATACATACGTCCACACACGCAAATATACACACCTACACAGCTTTCCATGGTTTACCCCAGACGCTTCACATGCCTTGATTCAATCCACTGACAGCACGTCAACCACGGTATACCACATCGCTCCAATTTACTCTATTCCTTGCCCTCCTTTCACCTTCCTGCATGTTCAGGCCCCGATCACACAAAATCTTTTTCACTCCATCTTTCCACCTCCAATTTGGTCTCCCTCTTCTCCTCATTCCCTCCACCTCCGACACATATATCCTCTTGGTCAATCTTTCCTCACTCATTCTCTCCATGTGCCCAAACCACTTCAAAACACCCTCTTCTGCTCTCTCAACCACGCTCTTTTTATTTCCACACATCTCTCTCACCCTTACGTTACTCACTCGATCAAACCACCTCACACCACACACTGTCCTCAAACATCTCATTTCCAGCACATCCATCCTCCTGCGCACAACTCTATCCATAGCCCACGCTATGTATATATATATATATATATATATATATATATATATATATATATATATATATATATATATATATATATATATATATATATATATATATATATATATATATATATATATATATATATATATATATATATATATATATATATATATATCCCTGGGGGTAGGGGATAAGGAATACTTCCCACGCATTCCCCGCGTGTCGTGTAAAGCGACTAAAGGGGACGGGAGTGGGGGACAAGAAACTCTCCCCTCCGTGTATTTTAATTTTCAAAAAGGAGACACAGAAGAAGGAGTCATGCGGGAGTGCTCGTCCTCTTCGAAGGTTCAGATTGGGGTGTCTAAATGTGTGTGGATGTAACCAAGATGAGAAAAAAGGAGAGATAGGTAGTATGTTTGAGGAAAGTGATCTGGATGTGAAACCAAGCTCAATGGTAAAGGGAAAGACTGGTTTAGGAATGTTTTGGGAGTAAAGTCAGGGGTTAGTGAGAGGACAAGAGCAAGGGAAAATGTAGCACACTCCTGAAACGGAATTTGTGGGAGTATGTAATTGAGTGTAAGAAAGTAAACTCTTGATTGATATGGGTAAAACTAAAAGTGAATGGAGAGAGATGTATGATTATTGGTGCCTATGCACCTGGGTATGAGAAGAAAGATCATGAGAGGCAAGTGTTTTGGGAGCAGTTGAATGAGTGTGTTAGTGGTTTTGATGCACTAGACCGGGTTATAGTGATGGGTGATTTGAATGCAAAGGTGAGTAATGTGGCAGTTGAGGGATATAATTGGTATTCATGGGGTGTTCAGTGTTGTAAATGGAAATGGTAAGGAGCTTGTAGATTTATGTGCTGAAAAAGGACTGGTCATTGGGAATACCTGGTTTAAAAGAGCTAGATATACATAAGTATACGCATGTAAGTAGGAGAGATGGCCAGAGAGCGTTATTGGATTACGTGTTAATTGATGGGCGCGCGAAAGAGAGACTTTTGGATGTTAATGTGCTGAGAGGTGCAACTGGAGGGATGTCTGATCATTATCTTGTGGAGGCTAAGGTGAAGATTTGTATGGGTTTTCAGAAAAGAAGACAGAATGTTGGGGTAAAGAGAGAGGTGTGAGTAAGTCAGCTTGGGAAGGAGACTTGTGTGAGGAAGTACCAGGAGAGACTGAGTACAGAATGGAAAAGGGTGAGAACAAAGGAGGTAGGGGGGGTGGGGGAGGAATGGGATGTATTTAGGGAAGCAGTGATGGTTTGCGCAAAAGATGCTTATGGTATGAGAAGCGTGGGAGGTGGATAGATAAGAGAGGGTAGTGAGTGGTGGGATGAAGGAGTAAGATTATTAGTGAAAGAGAAGAGAGAGGCATTTGGACGATCTTTACAGGGAGAGAATGCAAATGAGTTGGTGATGTATAAAAGAAAGAGACAGGAGGTCAAGAGAAAGGTGCAAGAGGTGAAAAAGAGGGCAAATGAGAGTTGGGGTGAGAGAGTATCATTAAATTTTAGGGAGAATAAAAAGATATTTTGGAAGGAGGTAAATAAAGTGCGTAGGACAAGGGAGCAAATGAGAACTTCAGTGAAGGGAGCAAATGGGGAGGTGATAACAAGTAGTGGTGATGTGAGAAGGAGATGGAGTGAGTATTTATAAGGTTTGTCGAATGTGTTTGATGATAGAGTGGCAGATATAGGGTGTTTTGGTCGAGTTGGTGTGCAAAGGGAGAGGGTTAAGGAAAATGATTTGGTAAACAGAGAAGAGGTAATATAAAATTTGCGGAAGATGAAAGATGGCAAGGCAGCAGGTTTGGATGGTATTGCAGTGGAATTCATTAAAAAAGGGGGTGACAGTATTATTGACTGGTTGGTAAGGTTATTTACTGTATGTATGATTCATGGTGAGCTGCCTGAGGATTGGCGAAATGCTTGCATAGTGGCATTGTACAAAGGCAAAGGGATAAGAGTGAGTGCTCAAATTACAGAGGTATAAGTTTGATGAGTATTCCTGGTAAATCATATGGGAGGGTATTGATTGAGAGGGTGAAGGCATGTACAGAGCATCAGATTGGGGAAGAGCAGTGTGGTTTCAGAAGTGGTAGAGGATGTGTGGATCAGGTGTTTGCTTTGAAGAATGTATGTGAGAAATACTTAGAAAAGCAAATGGATTTGTATTTAGCATTTATGGATCTGGAGAAGGCATATGATAGAGTTGATAGAGATGCTCTGTGGAAGGTATTAAGAATATATGGTGTGGGAGGCAAGTTGTTAGAAGCAGTGAAAAGTTTTTATCGAGGATGTAAGGCATGTGTACGTGTAGGAAGAGAGGAAAGTGATTGGTTCTCAGTAAATGTGGGTTTTCGGCAGGGGTGTGTGATGTCTCCATGGTTGTTTAATTTGTTTATGGATGGGGTTGTTAGGGAGGTGAATGCAAGAGTTTCGGAAAGAGGGGCAAGTATGCAGTGTGTTGCGGATGAGAGAGCTTGGGAAGTGAGTCAGTTGTTGTTCGCTGATGATACAGCGCTGGTGGCTGATTCATGTGAGAAACTGCAGAAGCTGGTGACTGAGTTTGGTAAAGTGTGTGAAAGAAGAAAGTTAAGAGTAAATGTGAATAAGAGCAAGGTTATTAGGTACAGTAGGTTTGAGGGTCAAGTCAATTGGGAGGTAAGTTTGAATGGAGAAAAATTGGAGGAAGTAAAGTGTTTTAGATATCTGGGAGTGGATTTGGCAGTGCATGGAACCATGGAAGCGGAAGTGAATCATAGGGTGGGGGAGGGGGCGAAAATTCTGGGAGCTTTGAAGAATGTGTGGAAGTCGAGAACATTATCTCGGAAACCAAAAATGGGTATGTTTGAAGGAATAGTGGTTCCAACAATGTTGTATAGTTGCGAGGCGTGGGCTATGGATAGACATGTACGCAGGAGCGTGGATGTGCTGGAAATGAGATGTTTGAGGACAATGTGTGGTGTGAGGTGTTTTGATCGAGTAAGTAATGTAACGGTAAGAGAGATGTGTGGTAATAAAAAGAGTGTGATTGAGAGAGCAGCAGAGGGTGTTTTGAAATGGTTTGGTCACATGGATAGAATGAGTGAGGAAAGATTGACCAAGAGGATATATGTGTCAGTGTTGGAGGGAACTAGGAGAAGTGGGAGACCAATTGGAGGTGGAAAGATGGGGTGAAAAAGATTTTGAGCGATCGGGGCCTGAACATGCAGGAGGGTGAAAAGTGCAAGGAATAGAGTGAATTGTAACGATGTGGTATACCGGGGTCGACGTGCTGTCAATGGACTGAACCAGGGCATGTGAAGCGTCTGGGGTAAACCATGGAAAGTTTTGTGGAGCCTGGATGTTGAAAGGGAGCTGTGGTTTCAGTGCATTATTACATGGCAGCTGGAGACCGAGTGCGAACGAATGGGGCCTTTGTTGTCTTTTCCTAGCGCTACCCCGCACACATTTGGGGGGAGGGGGCTGTTATTTTATGTGTGGCGAGGTGGCGATGGAAATGAATAAAGGCAGACAGTATGAATTATGTACATGTGTATATATGTATATGTCTCTGTGTGTATATATATATGTATATGTTGAGATGTATAGGTATGTATATTTGCGTGTGTGGACGTGTATGTATATACATGTGTATGGGGGTGGGTTGGGCCATTCTTTCGTCTGTTTCCTTGCGCTACCTCGCTAACGCGGGAGACAGCGACAGAGCAAAATAATGATAATAATAATAATGATAATATATATATATATATATATATATATATATATATATATATATATATATATATATATATATATATATATATATTATGAGAGTTGGGGTGAGTGCTCAAATTACAGAGGTATAAGTTTGTTGAGTATTCCTGGTAAATTATATGGGAGGGTATTGATTGAGAGGGTGAAGGCATGTACAGAGCATCAGATTGGGGAAGAACAGTGCGGTTTCAGAAGTGGTAGAGGATGTGTGGATCAGGTGTTTGCTTTGAAGAATGTATGTGAGAAATACTTAGAAAAGCAAATGGATTTGTATGTAGCATTTATGGATCTGGAGAAGGCATATGATAGAGTTGATAGAGATGCTCTGTGGAAGGTATTAAGAATATATGGTGTGGGAGGCAAGTTGTTAGAAGCAGTGAAAAGTTTTTATCGAGGATGTAAGGCATGTGTACGTGTAGGAAGAGAGGAAAGTGATTGGTTCTCAGTGAATGTAGGTTTGCGGCAGGGGTGTGTGATGTCTCCATGGTTGTTTAATTTGTTTATGGATGGGGTTGTAAGGGAGGTAAATGCAAGAGTCCTGGAAAGAGGGGCAAGTATGAAGTCTGTTGGGGATGAGAGAGCTTGGGAAGTGAGTCAGTTGTTGTTCGCTGATGATACAGCGCTGGTGGCTGATTCATGTGAGAAACTGCAGAAGCTGGTGACTGAGTTTGGTAAAGTGTGTGGAAGAAGAAAGTTGAGAGTAAATGTGAATAAGAGCAAGGTTATTAGGTACAGTAGGGGTGAGGGTCAAGTCAATTGGGAGGTGAGTTTGAATGGAGAAAAACTGGAGGAAGTGAAGTGTTTTAGATATCTGGGAGTGGATCTGTCAGCGGATGGAACCATGGAAGCGGAAGTGGATCATAGGGTGGGGGAGGGGGCGAAAATTTTGGGAGCCTTGAAAAATGTGTGGAAGTCGAGAACATTATCTCGGAAAGCAAAAATGGGTATGTTTGAGGGAATAGTGGTTCCAACAATGTTGTATGGTTGCGAGGCGTGGGCTATGGATAGAGATGTGCGTAGGAGGATGGATGTGCTGGAAATGAGATGTTTGAGGACAATGTGTGGTGTGAGGTGGTTTGATCGAGTAAGTAACGTAAGGGTAAGAGAGATGTGTGGAAATAAAAAGAGCGTGGTTGAGAGAGCAGAAGAGGGTGTTTTGAAATGGTTTGGGCACATGGAGAGAATGAGTGAGGAGAGATTGACCAAGAGGATATATGTGTCGGAGGTGGAGGGAACGAGGAGAAGAGGGAGACCAAATTGGAGGTGGAAAGATGGAGTGAAAAAGATTTTGTGTGATCGGGGCCTGAACATGCAGGAGGGTGAAAGGAGGGCAAGAAATAGAGTGAATTGGAGTCATGTGGTATACAGGGGTTGACGTGCTGTCAGTGGATTGAAGCAAGGCATGTGAAGCGTCTGGGGTAAACCATGGAAAGCTGTGTAGGTATGTATATTTGCGTGTGTGGACGTGTGTATGTACATGTGTATGGGGGGGGGGGGTTGGGCCATTTCTTTCGTCTGTTTCCTTGCGCTACCTCGCAAACGCGGGAGACAGCGACAAACTATAAAAAAAAAAAAAAAAAAAAAAATATATATATATATATATATATATATATATATATATCTTTCTTTTCTTCTTTTAAACTATTCGCCTTTTCCCGCGTTAGCGAGGTAGCGTTAAGAACAGAAGACTGGGCCTATGTAGGATATCCTCACCTGGCCCCCCCTCTGTTCCTCCTTTTGGAAAAAAAAAAGAAAAAATAAAATGAATATATATATATATATATATATATATATATATATATATATATATATATATATATATATATATATATATATATATATATATATATATGTTACTAGAACCATCATCTATTAAAATGGCGAGAACAACTCTGACATACCTCGTAAGTCCGAAAGTTTACCTTCATCCGCAACACTGACAGCTGCAGCCTGCGTACGCAAACACTTCCCAGCCAATCACAGATGGTCCTGGAAGCGCTGATCGCATAAGTACGAATCACAACCTATTTCTTTCACCATGACGTGAGTCAACCAGCCTACAGCCCCTCCTCCTCTGTATAATGTTATATTTTGGGCTGTAATACCTACGACCAACCCAGGGTGTAGGAGTCACTTCTCCAGGTCGTTGTATCGTACCCAGAAGATCTGAGGTGTGTTCAACCCTCCTCCGTCCCCTAGTATACGTAAGGTAATAGTGCTCATGTTTTCACTGTGTTAAAGTATCACGTCAGCCACGGTAGTGTGATGACTGTGGATCTCGCTCTGCCTCAGGATGAATCTTGTCGTAGATAATCATATTGACCTGCCGGGTGAGGTCACCTCGACGGGTCACACCTTCCTCATGGTACTCTGCCTCAGGATGAATCTTGTCGTAGGTAATCATATTGACCTGCCGGGTGGGATCACCTCGACGGGTCACACCTTCCTCATGGTACTCTGCCTCAGGATGAATCTTGTCGTAGGTAATCATATTGACCTGCCGGGTGGGGTCACCTCGACGGGTCACACCTTCCTCATGGTACTCTGCCTCAGGATGAATCTTGTCGTAGGTAATCATATTGACCTGCCGGGTGGGATCACCTCGACGGGTCACACCTTCCTCATGGTACTCTGCCTCAGGATGAATCTTGTCGTAGGTAATCATGTTGACCTGCCGGGTGGGATCACCTCGACGGGTCACACCTTCCTCATGGTACTCTGCCTCAGGATGAATCTTGTCGTAGGTAATCATATTGACCTGCCGGGTGGGATCACCTCGACGGGTCACACCTTCCTCATGGTACTCTGCCTCAGGATGAATCTTGTCGTAGGTAATCATGTTGACCTGCCGGGTGGGGTCACCTCGACGGGTCACACCTTCCTCATGGTACTGAAAGTGTCTTGTAATATATCTACAACTTGTGTGTTGTTGAAAGTTTAATTTGTAATAGAGAGATGTTCTGCTGTTGTAAAGTATATCTGAATATACTTTTTTTGTTTGGAATTAAGTATTGTTATGTTCTAAACCATGCAACATATGGCAGAAAACTTCATGAACACTCTACCTTACTGTGATGCACAAGTGACGTATAATCTGGTAATGTTCTTACTAAAGTTTCAGAGAATACAAAACATATGTATGAACTTGTCTGCAGTGTGTTTAATGTACCTGACCATAATTTCCTATTCTTTTACCATCAATTTGACATATTTTGAAGTCACATAACTAAATACGTCACAGAATGTAGCATTATTAGACATTTTTCTTCCAATGATAAAGAGAGCTTGTCGGCAACACAGTCGCTACAGATCCTTATATTGTGAGAGAACGATGAATGGGAGTGGAGGCTGAGGCTTTGTGGATGATACATCTTAAGTGAAGGTATGGCGGGCGGCCACACACAAGCAACCGTCAACCACGACGGCTTCCTGTTGGTTGAGTCGATTATTCAATTAAAAAGCATTGCCTATTATCTCTTGCTGTCAGTTTCATTTACAACGTCACTGCTCCCTCGCGCATATGGCACGGGCAAAACATGCCCAAAATAAAGGACGTTTCGGGTGAAAGAAAAAAAGGTAATGGAAAAAGAAAGTATAAATATATTTGGTTTCCGCAAGTGTCTGTAGACCTGACGCAGATAGGTAGAAAAGTTATAGAAACAGGGAAAGACGAAAGCCACAAATGATATTTACATTTACATAAGTAGAGAAACTGTGGGAAGATAGCAGCCAGACGCGTACCTCGGGTCCAGAGTTTGAGAATGGGGACCCCCGCAGACAGCTCATGAGGACAATGGCTAAAATCAAATCTGTAGAACAGAGAGAGAGAGAGAGAGAGAGAGAGAGAGAGAGAGAGAGAGAGAGAGAGAGAGAGAGAGAGAGAGAGAGAGAGAGTAGGGTTGGGCTTAGGTGTTTTGAAATTGAAAAGATGAAAATGAGTAACATTTAGGTAGAGGTAGCACACTGAATTTCGTAAAGTTTCTGCTTCCCCATTCGGAGATGCTGCACAGGTCCGAAGCGATTGAAGAAATATGTCCAGCACGAGATAGAGAACGAATATTAGAAGGAGCAGGGAAGGGAAAGTGAACTGAGGTGTCTAAAGGGGAATCATAGTCACAAGAGTAAGTCGGATTAAAGAATCATTTATCGAGAGATGAAAGAGAGTGGATGAGAGGATAAGCCCCTGAGGAACACCAATGATGACGAATACCGTAGCGGAACGTTAAGAGAGGGAGCTATGCAGCTTCGAACAGAGAGAAGCAGAGACACCAAAGGATGGGAGTTTAGAAACCATAGGCTTATGCAACACCCTGTCAAAGTCTTTGGAGAAGTCAAAGGCTATACCAAAAGGTTCGTCACTATCTCTTAGAGAAGATGATCTGAAGCGAGTCACATGGGAGAGAAGACCACCAGTAGCCCAAACACTACGAAATCCACATTGGCGGTCAGAAAGAAGGAAATGGGATTCTGAGTGTTTGAGAAAGCCAGAGTTGAGGAGCGTTCTAAAGACTTTAGAGCAAAAGTGAGAGCAACAGAGCGAAAGCTAGAGGGGTTAGAGCGGTCTCCTTTTTTTAAGAATGGTTTACACTAAATGCCTCCAAGAAGGAAGGTAAGTCTGGATTCTTAGGCAGCACACGATGTAGGTAAGCTAAGATAAAAGCTAACTTAGAGGAACACTCCTTTAGGACTTGAGGAGATATGCCACCTGGGCCATGCGCCTTGTCCACCTGGAAGTTCTTTTGGTAAAAGCAAATAGGTAACGTGAGTTCAGCTGGAGGAGTTTAATTTGAGGAAAAAAGGCTAAAAATGAAAGTGCATTGTCGGAAGAGAGAAGGAAATGTTGAAATACAGAAGTTGTTAGACGTTTTCTGGTTAAGGACGAAAAAGATTTGTCAGTAAATGTAGTGGAGTCAGCATACTTTCTAATCACGGAGTGCTAGACTTCACGAAGAACAGTTTTGCGATGATACAGAGCAGAAATGAAAGCGGAGTGACTTTCAGGGGAAAGGAAACATTTCTTGACCAGGTACGGTCTGCACCTAATACATCAGGCATCATAGCATAAAATGCCAATCCATTAGGGGGAAGGAAGGTGGAGGGAGAAAGATATCATAGATGGGATGTAGGACTCCCCTGCAACCAGGGTAACAGCACAATACGAGGCATTTCCGTTAGCAAGGCTATACCCGTCCCATGGAAAGTCAGTTAAGAATGACTGTTTGAGCTCTCCCAGAATGCCAAGTCTGGTGTTTCGAGGTAGGGTGGGGGAACAGAGGGTGGTTGTGCCCAATCATATGAAGAAGAAATAAAATCATGGTCAGATGACAGCAAAGAATTACATATAGGATAGTAACAATGATGGCGTTTCTTAATGAAAATGAGATCGAGTGTGTTTCGGTCGTCATTCTCGTTGGGTGTTTGATTTTTAATTTTGAATCATTGAAGAAGGAAAAGGAAAAGTTCTCGGTTCCGCCGGGGTCATCCCGGATAGACTCTAATTCTTGTGGCAAAGACATCCTCTGCACAGAGGATGTCAACGGGCGGATGTGGCAGGAAGTCAGACATTCAAAAAGTTGTATCTTTCGGAGTATTTGAGGGTAGGGGGAAGGTGACATATAGAACATAGCAGCATAGTCACTGAGGGTAAAGGGAATTTGTTTCAAGATCCACAGGACGAGCGATGTGAGTATTTGCATCACAGTGAGCGTATATGCCACCCTTGGAGAGACAATAATGTTATGCATTAAAGTTGGAGAACTGATGATGGTGTAGCGAGGAAGCAGCCTTGGACAGCTGGGTTTCCGAGAGAAGATCACTGGCACAAGTATTAAGGTGATGTTCTTAAGAGGAAAGGTTAAAACTGTAACCGTGTATGTTGTCAGAATAGAGAAAGAGCCAAGTCTGGGGACTGGGTTCGGAAGGGTGGAGTAGGTTGCAGTCGCTAGATGTTGGTCAAGGGGATCTTGAGGACCCGTCCAACCCTTCTAGACCGGTGGGACGGTTCCGATACAGCACTGCAGAATCTGGTAATAGTTGTGCTGCCATGTATCTATTTTTCTATTTGAGAAAAAGGAAGAAAAAACTGCAGTAGGTGAGGGAAGGGTTGTGCGCGTGTTGTGCCCCAAGATGTTATGATGGAGATGGTGTGTGTTTGTGGATTGGGCGCCAGCAACCCGTGCGACAGCAAGGTAAACAGAGCATAGGATAGCAACCTGGCGCTGGGCGGATTACACGACCAGCAGCACAGTGCTGGCTCATTGTGTCTACATCACTAACCCTTCCGTTACCCAGGATGTGGTGCTTCCCTGCTCGGTTGATGTATGTTACTCCCTTCTAGACTCCACCAACTGATACATCACATATTTTCATGTCTTTCATTCCTCCATGATGCTTTTCGTATTCACTCGCCTGCTGACCTCCCTTTCTTTGTTAATTTGCTCTCGATTGTCTAATCATTATCATCATCTATTAATTAGTACCATTTAACAATTACTTTGTCTCCTGAAATTTTTACAGTAAACGTAATATCAGTGTGCTCCAACAGCCTCACCTGTGTATATCTCCGAGCTTCAAGATGTTTCAAGAAGTTCACAACACAAACATTCCAGTGGCGTTTTCTTATATCGCTTCCGTAGCGCAACATTCACTCTCACTATCCTCCCTGTGTATCCTCACTGTTCTCCTCTGAACAACTCTTGCGAGTTCCCAAACATGAAACTCCGTCTTGTATGTAACTATTAGCGGAGGTTTCATCCCTCGCGTGCCGTCGGCCTCCTTTGTGTCGAAGGTTTTCTTTTCCTGATTTTGACTCCTGTCATCCAGCTCACGTGTCATTACTCTCTCTTGCGATGTGCAATAAACATTTTCTTTCAGTTTCTCTTCAGTCTGCACTGTGTTATCCAAACTGTCTGCCTGTTAATCCTTTATTGTCAGACACTATAATGAATGATATATTGTTTTTTATTGTATCATTATTACTGAATATGTTTCCTTCGACATTTCTATGCGCGCGCTCGCGCGCGTTCGCGTGTGTGTGTGTGTGTGTGTGTGTGTGTTTAACAGGCAGAACTTATGCTTGTCATTTCATAACATTTCATGTAAGAGGTTTCCTGCAACCAGTTCGAGGCTACGTGATGAGAGTGGGGTTGGTGGTGGAGGTGCTGGTGGCGCTCTTACTGGCGGATGCTGTCGCCAGCCTACTTCTGTCCTCAGGTAAGCGTCGGTTCATCACCCCGGCCAGGTTGATTATACGTGTGATTATACGATCTAATCCACACGTATGGTGAGGGCAAAGTGGTTGATGTCATCTACTTAGATTTTCAGAAAACATTTGATAGACTCCCTCATTACAGTTCACGAGTAAAATTCAAGTATTTTGATATAGATAGGACTGAACATGAGCAGTTAGAAAATTAGTTTACTAGCTATAGAACAGAAGTCGCAATTAACGGAGAAATCTCAGTATAGTTAGACGTAGCAAGTGGCAGTAGAATTTCACAGTTAGAGGTAACAGTTTTTGAAGGAAATTATATGATGGCTATTTCCGAATCTAAGTTAATCGACAATAGTAATTTCCTCACCGAATACGCAGTGCCAGGGTATACTCTGTATGATATGGATATGTGATAAGAGATTGGTGAAAGTAAGTGAGCTAGATTTATAAAGAGACTTGCGTGAAGAAATTCCAGGAGAGATTGAGTACAGAATGGCACAAGGTGAAAGTAAACGAAGCAAGAGGGTTGGGTGCGGAATGGGAAGTATATAGGGAAGCAGAGCTGACATGTGCGAGAGATGCATGTAGCACGCGTAAGATGGAAGGTGGGCCGGATGGAAAGGGTCGTGAGTGATGGGATGAACTAAAGTTGCCAGTGAAAGAGAAAAGAGTGGACTATGGGCGGTACTTTCAAGGAATGAATGCTGATGAAAGGGTGCAGGGGGCTGATGTGAGCGAGTATCAATAAACTCCAGGGAAAATTAGATGTTTTCCATGCAGATTAATAATCAGCGAAACAAATGAGGCAAATGGGAACATCGGTGAAGGAGGCAAATTGGGAATTGATAGCTAGTGGTGATAAAGTGAGATGGATATGGAATAAGTATTCTAAATAACTGTTGAATGCGTTTAATGACTGGGTAGCAGATGTATGGTGTTTGGGTAGGGGTGGTATGCGAAGTAAGAGAATCATGGGAAGTGGTTTGATGAAAAGAGGTGTTGAAAGCCTTGCGGGAGATGAAATGCGGCAAGGTGGCTGAAGTGGATGGTATTGCAGTTGAATAACTTGAGAAAGAAGATAAATGGTTTGTTGAAGGTTTAGTTAGGATTTTCAGTGTATGTATGGATCATGGTGAGGTGGCTGAGGTTTGGCAGAATCATGTATAGTGCTATCATGTAAAGGCAAAGGGGACTTCAGTGAGTTTTAAAAACAATAGGGGTATAAAGTTGTAAAATATACCTGATAAGTTGTACGGGAAAGTAGTTACTGAGAGGGTTAAGATATATACAGAGCATCAGACTGAGGCGGAACAATGTGGTTTCAGAAGCGAAAGATGTATGGATCAGGTTTTCTATTTAAAGAATGTGTGTGAGACATACATAGAAAAACAGAAGGAACTAAACATGGCATTTAGGGATCTGGAGAAAGCATATGAAAGGGCTGATAAAGACTCCTTGCGGAAGGTCTTAAGAATATAGGGTGTGGAAGGAAAGCTGCTAGAACCAGTGAGGTTTTATCAAGGGGAAATGCGTGTCTGCGGCTAAAAAGAGACGAGAGCGAATGCTTCCAAGTGAAGGTTCGTCAGTGACAGGGGTGTGTGATATTACCAGGGTGAGGGAGGTAAATACAAGAGTTTTGGAAAGAGAGACAAGTATGAAGTCTACTGGGGATAAGGGGGCCTGGGAGGTGAGTCAGCTGTTGTTTGCTGATGAAACAGCTTGATGAGAGATTTGAGTGAGAAGATGCAGATGTTGTGACTGAGATTGGAAAAGTGTGTGAAAAGAGGAACTTTAGAGCAAAACTTAAAGACAAGTTAAAACAGTAAAAGCGAATAAAAGCAAGGTTATTAGGATTAGCAGAAGGTGATGGGTGTGTGGGCTTGACTAGTAAGAATTTGGAGGATGTGAAGTGTTTTAGATATCTGGGAGTGGACATGGCTGAGAATGGAACCATGGAAGCGGAAGTGAGTCACTGGGTAAGTAAGGGGGCGAAGGTTTTCTTAAAGATTTGAATACTGTGTGGACAGATAAGATCTGGAAGGGCGAAAATAGGTATGTTTCAAGGTACGGTAGTCCCAGCAATGTTGTACGAATACGAGGCATGGAGTTGTAGTTTCAGTGCATTGCACATGACGGCTGAAGAATGACTGTGAGGGATACGGCCCTTCTTTATCTGTTCCTGGCGCTACCTCGCCAATGCGGAAACGGTGTTGAAGTATATATATATATATATATATATATATATATATATATATATATATATATATATATATATATATGCAAAAGATATGAGCGAGGCGGTGGGCGCCGTGCTGGAGGCCACGTCTCAGTCCTCCTGCTCCCTCATCATCTTCACAGATGGCGCTACCTCATCCTCAGCCTTCCTCAAGGTGATGTTTGCGCTTGTGCTGGTACTCTCCAGTTGATATGCACTTTTACACGTCTGTGAACTTTTGCTTTTTGATATCTCAAGTAGTGTTCCATACCTGTACAGAATTGTGAGGTTTGTGAGGTTTCTTGTAGAAGGAAGGTACTGCATGTTTTCCTGTAGTAGTGTTCAGATGATAGATTCCTTAATGGTGTGTACCTGATGTGATCTGTCATATAATTCAATAGTGATAAATAGCGTCAAGCGGAGAGTGCATGTTTCTTCCAGATGCTGAGCACATACTATGGTATTGTGCTGAGCAACACTCTCTGGTTTGTGTGCTTTCCCTAAGATCATTAGGACACAAACTGCACCAAAGTGTAGTATATTGTGAAAATCGTTCAGGTGTCGCATGTCTCTGTCGTAGAGTGCCAGTGTAACGCTTTATAACAAATGTGCATATGTGCTCTATGCTATTATGCTTCGCTCATATAATACTCCTTTGTAGCTTCGACGTGGGGTAAACCTTACGTCTTCTACACTCTTTGATATAGTTAAGTTTCTGTATGGTGCTCTGATACGACCACATGTTCTATGCTCCTGCTTTACTTTCTACAGAAACGGTTAATTACAAATTTTTCCACAGTAATGAAGCACAAGAGAGATGGATAATGTTTCAACATTATCAGTACCGGTTCCTCAATTTTGTTCTATGCTCTAGTGTAGTCAAGTCAATTGGGAGGTGAGATTGAATGGAGAAAAACTGGAGGAAGTGAAGTGTTTTAGATATCTGGGAGTGGATCTGGCAGCGGATGGAACCATGGAAGCGGAAGTGAATCATAGGGTGGGGGAGGGGGCGAAAACCCTGGGAGCCTTGAAGAATGTGTGGAAGTCGAGAACATTATCTCGGAAAGCAAATATGGGTATGTTTGAAGGAATAGTGGTTCCAACAATGGTGTATGGTTGCGAGGCGTGGACTATGGAATAGAGTTGTGCGCAGGAGGATGGATGTGCTGGAAATGAGATGTTTGAGGACAATGTGTGGTGTGAGGTGGTTTGATCGAGAAAGTAACGTAAGGGTAAGAGAGATGTGTGGAAATAAAGAGAGCGTGGTTGAGAGAGCAGAAGAGGGTGTTTTGAAATGGTTTGGTCACATGGAGAGAATGAGTGAGGAAAGATTGACCAAGAGGATATATGTGTCGGAGGTGGAGGGAACGAGGAGAAGAGGGAGACCAAATTGGAGGTGGAAAGATGGAGTGAAAAAGATTTTGTGTGATCGGGGCCTGAACATGCAGGAGGGTGAAAGTAGGGCAAGGAATAGAGTGAATTGGAGCGATGTGGTATACCGGGGTTGACGTGCTGTCAGTGGATTGAATCAAGGCATGTGAAGCGTCTGGGGTAAACCATGGAAAGCTGTGTAGGTATGTATATTTGAGTGTGTGGACGTATGTATATACATGTGTATGGGGGTGGGTTGGGCCATTTCTTTCGTCTGTTTCCTTGCGCTACCTCGCAAACGCGGGAGACAGCGACAAAGCAAAAAAAAAAAAAAAATATATATATATGTATATATATATATATATATATATATATATATATATATATATATATATATATATATATATATATATATATGTATATATATGTATATATATATATATATATATACATATATATATATATATATATATATATATATATATATATATATATATATATATATATATATTTTTTTTTTTTTTTTTTTTTTTTTCTTATACCTCGTCGCTGTGTATATGTGTGTGTGTTTGATGATAGAGTGGCACATATAGAGTGTTTTGGTCGAGGCGGTGTGCAAAGTGAGAGGGTTAGGGAAAATGATTTGGTAAACAGAGAAGAGGTAGTAATAGCTTTGCGGAAGATGAAAGCCGGCAAGGCAGCAGGTTTGGATGGTATTGCAGTAGAATTTTTTAAAAAAGGGGGTGACTGTATTATTGACTGGTTGGTAAGGATATTTAATGTATGTATGACTCATGGTGAGGTGCCTGAGGATTGGTGGAATGCGTGCATAGTGCCATTGTACAAAGGCAAAGGGGATAAGAGTGAGTGCTCAAATTACAGAGGTATAAGTTTGTTGAGTATTCCTGGTAAATTATATTGGAGGGTATTGATTGAGAGGGTGAAGGCATGTACAGAGCATCAGATTGGGGAAGAGCAGTGTGGTTTCAGAAGTGGTAGAGGATGTGTGGATCAGGTGTTTGCTTTGAAGAATGTATGTGAGAAATACTTAGAAAAGCAAATGGATTTGTATGTAGCATTTATGGATCTGGAGAAGGCATATGATAGAGTTGATAGAGATGCTCTGTGGAAGGTATTAAGAATATATGGTGTGGGAGGCAAGTTGTTAGAAGCAGTGAAAAGTTTTTATCGAGGGTGTAAGGCATGTGTACGTGTAGGAAGAGAGGAAAGTGATTGGTTCTCAGTGAATGTAGGTTTGCGGCAGGGGTGTGTGATGTCTCCATGGTTCTTTAATTTGTTTATGGATGGGGCTGTTAGGGAGGTGAATGCAAGAGTTTTGGAAAGAGGGGCAAGTATAAAGTCTGTTGGGGATGAGAGAGCTTGGGAAGTGAGTCAGTTGTTGTTAGCTGATGATACAGCGCTGGTGGCTGATTCATGTGAGAAACTGCAGAAGCTGGTGACTGAGTTTGGTAAAGTGTGTGAAAGAAGAAAGTTAAGAGTAAATGTGAATAAGAGCAAGTTTATTAGGTACAGTAGGGTTGAGGGTCAAGTCAATTGGGAGGTAAGTTTGAATGGAGAAAAACAGGAGGAAGTAAAGTGTTTTAGATATCTGGGAATGGATCTGGCAGCGGATGGAACCATGGAAGCGGAAGTGGATCATAGGATGGGGGAGGGGGCGAAAATCCTGGGAGCCTTGAAGAATGTGTGGAAGTCGGGAACATTATCTCGGAAAGCAATAATGGGTATGTTTGAGGGAATAGTGGTTCCAACAATGTTGTATGGTTGCGAGACGTGGGCTATGGATAGAGTTGTGCGCAGGAGGATGGATGTGCTGGAAATGAGATGTTTGAGATGTTTGACAATGTGTGGTGTGAGGTAGTTTGATCGAGTAAGTAACGTAAGGGTAAGAGAGATGTGTGGAAATAAAAAGAGCGAGGTTGAGAGAGCAGAAGAGGGTGTTTTGAAATGGTTTGGGCACATGGAGAGAATGAGTGAGGAAAGATTGACCAAGAGGATATATGTGTCGGAGGTGGAGGGAACGAGGAGAAGTGGGAGACCAAATCGGAGGTGGAAAGTTGGAGTGAAAAAGACTTTTTGTGATCGGGGCCTGAACAGGCAGGAGGGTGAAAGGAGGGCAAGGAATAGAGTGAATTGGAACGATGTGGTATACCGGGGTTGAGGTGCTGTCAGTGGATTAAGTCAGGGCATGTGAAGCGTCTGGGGTAAACCATGGAAAGCTGTGTAGGTATATATATTTGCGTGTGTGGACCTATGTATATACATGTGTATGGGGGTGGGTTGGGCCATTACTTTCGTCTGTTTCCTTGCGCTACCTCGCAAACGCGGGAGACAGCGGCAAAAAAAAAAAAAAAAAGAAAAAAAAAAAAAAATATATATATATATATATATATATATATATATATATATATATATATATATATATATATTTTTATTTTGCTTTGTCGCTGTCTCCCGCGTTTGCGAGGTAGCGCAAGGAAACACACGAAAGAAATGGCCCAACCCACCCTCATACACATGTATATATATACACGTCCACACACGCAAATATACATACCTATACATCTCAATGCACACATATATATATACACACACAGACACATACATATATACCCATGGACACAATTCACACTGTCTGCCTTTATTCATTCCCATCGCCACCTCGCCACACATGGAATACCATCCCCCACCCCTCTCATGTGTGCGAGGTAGCACTAGGAAAAGACAACAAAGGCCCCATTCGTTCACACTCAGTCTCTAGCTGTCATGCAATAATGCCCGAAACCACAGCTCCCTTTCCACATCCAGGTAACACACAACTTTCCATGGTTTACCCCAGACGCTTCACATGCCCCGATTCAATCCACTGACAGCACGTCAACCCCGGTATACCACATCGATCCAATTCACTCTATTCCTTGCCCGCCTTTCACCCTCCTGCATGTTCAGGCCCCGATCACTCAAAATCTTTTTCACTCCATCTTTCCACCTCCAATTTGCTCTCCCACTTCTCCGCGTTCCCTCCACCTCCGACACATATATCCTCTTTGTCAATCTTTCCTCACTCATTCTCTGCATGTGCCCAAATCATTTGAAAACACCCTCTTCTGCTCTCTCAACCACGCTCTTTTTATTTCCACACATGTCTCTTGGGAGTAAAGTAAGGGGTTAGTGAGAGGACAAGAGCATGGGAAGGAGTAGCAGTACTCCTGAAACAGGAGTTGTGGGAGTATGTGATAGAATGTAAGAAAGTAAATTCTCGATTCATAAGGGTAAAACTGAAAGTTGATGGAGAGAGATGGGTGATTATTGGTGCATATGCACCTGGGCATGAGAAGAAAGATCATGAGAGGCAGGTGTTTTGGGAGCAGCTGAATGAGTGTGTTAGTGGTTTTGATGCACAAGACCGGGTTATAGTGATGGGTGATTTGAATGCAAAGGTGAGTAATTTGGCAGTTGAGGGAATAATTGGTATACATGGGGTGTTCAGTGTTGTAAATGGAAATGGTGAAGAGCTTGTAGATTTATGTGCTGAAAAAGGACTGATGATTGGGAATACCTGGTTTAAAAGGCGAGATATACATAAGTATACGTATGTAAGTAGGAGACATGGCCAGAGAGCGTTATTGGATTAGGTGTTAATTGACAGGCGCGCGAAAGAGAGACTTTTGGATGTTAATGTGCTGAGAGGTGCAACTGGAGGGATGTCTGATCATTATCTTGTGGAGGCTAAGGTGAAGATTTGCATGGGTTTTCAGAAAAGAAGAGTGAATGTTGGGGTGAAGAGGGTGGTGAGAGTAAGTGAGCTTGAGAAGGAGACTTGTGTGAGGAAGTACTAGGAGAGACTGAGTACAGAATGGAAAAAGGTGAGAACAATGGAAGTAATGGGAGTGGGGGAGGAATGGGATGTATTTAGGGAATCAGTGATGGATTGCGCAAAAGATGCTTGTGGCATGAGAAGAGTGGGAGGTGGGTTGATTAGAAAGGGTAGTGGGTGGGATGAAGAGGTAAGATTATTAGTGAAAGAGAATAGAGAGGCATTTAGACGATTTTTGCAGGGAAAAATGCAATTGAGTGGGAGATGTATAAAAGAAAGAGACAAGAGGTCAAGGGAAAGGTGGAAGAGGTGAAAAAGAGGGCAAATGAGAGTTGGGGTGAGAGAGTATCATTAAATTTTAGGGAGAATAAAAAGATGTTTTGGAAGGAGGTAAATAAAGTGCGAAAGACAAAGGAGCAAATGGGAACTTCAGTGAAGGGGGCTAATGTGGAGGTGATAACAAGTAGTGGTGATGTGAGAAGGAGATGGAGTGAGTATTTTGAAGGTTTGTTGAATGTGTTTGATGATAGAGTGGCAGATATAGGGTGTTTTGGTCGAGGTGGTGTGCAAAGTGAGAGGGTTAGGGAAAATGATTTGGTAAACAGAGAAGAGGTAGTAAAAGCCTTGCGGAAGATGAAAGCCGGCAAGGCAGCAGGTTTGGATGATATTGCAGTGGAATCTATTAAAAAAGGGGTGACTGTATTATTGACTGGTTGGTAAGGTTATTTAATGTATGTATGACTCATGGTGAGGTGCCTGAGGATTGGCGAAATGCGTGCATAGTGCCATTGTACAAAGGCAAAGGGGATAAGAGTAAGTGCTCAAATTACAGAGGTATAAGTTTGATGAGTATTCCTGGTAAATTATATGGGAGGGTATTGATTGAGAGGGTGAAGGCATGTACAGAGCATCAGATTGGGGAAGAGCAGTGTGGTTTCAGAAGTGGTAGAGGATGTGTGGATCAGGTGTTTGCTTTGAAGAATGTATGTGAGAAATACTTAGAAAAGCAAATGGATTTGTATGTAGCATTTATGGATCTGGAGAAGGCATATGATAGAGTTGATAGAGATGCTCTGTGGAAGGTATCAAGAATATATGGTGTGGGAGGCAAGTTGTTAGAAGCAGTGAAAAGTTTTTATCGAGGATGTAAGGCAAGTGTACGTGTAGGAAGAGAGGAAAGTGATTGGTTCTCAGTGAATGTAGGTTTGCGGCAGGGGTGTGTGATGTCTCCATGGTTGTTTAATTTGTTTATGGATGGGGTTGTTAGGGAGGTGAATGCAAGAGTTTTAGAAAGAGGGGCAAATATGAAGTCTGTTGTGGATGAGAGACCTTGGGAAGTGAGTCAGTTGTTGTTCGCTGATGACACTGCGCTTGTGGCTGATTCATGTGAGAAACTGCAGAAGCTGGTGACTGAGTTTGGTATAGTGTGTGAAAGAAAAAAGTGAAGAGTAAATGTGAATAAGAGCAAGGTTATTAGGTACAGTAGGGTTGAGGGTCTAGTCAATTGGGAGGTAAGTTTGAATGGAGAAAATCTGGAGGAAGTAAAGTGTTTTTAGATATCTGGGAGTGGATCTGGCAGCGGATGGAACCATGGAAGTGGAAGTGAATCATAGGGTGGGGGAGGGGGCGAAAATTCTGGGAGCCTTGAAGAATGTGTGGAAGTCGAGAACATTATCTCGGAAAGCAAAAATACTACCTATCTCTCTTTTTTTTCATCTCGTTTACATATATATATATATATATATATATATATATATATATATATATATATATATATATATATATATATATATATATATATATATATATATATATATACACATATATATATATATATATATATATATATATATATATATATATATATATATATATATATATATATATATATATATTTTTTTTTTTTTTTTTTTTTTGCCGCTGTCTCCCGCGTTTGCGAGGTAGCGCAATTAAACAGACGAAAGAAATGGCCCAACCCACCCCCATACCCATGTATATACATACGTCCACACAGGCAAATATACATACCTATACAGCTTTCCATGGTTTACCCCAGACGCTTCACATAACCTGATTCAATCCACTGACAGCACGTCAACCCCGGTATACCACATCGATCCAATTCACTCTATTCCTTGCCCTCCTTTCACCCTCCTGCATGTTCAGGCCCCGATCAAACAAAATCTTTTTCACTCCATCTTTCCACCTCCAATTTGGTCTCCCACTTCTTCTCGTTCCCTCCACCTCCGACACATATATCCTCTTGGTCAATCTTTCCTCACTTATTCTCTCCATGTGCCCAAACCATTTCAAAACACCCTCTTCTGCTCTCTCAACCACGCTCTTTTTATTTCCACACATCTCTCTTACCCTTACGTTACTTACTCGATCAAACTACCTCACACCACACATTGTCCTCAAACATCTCATTTCCAGCACATCCATCCTCCTGCGCACAACTCTATCCATAGTCCACGCCTCGCAACCATACAACATTGTAAAGTGTTTTTAGATATCTGGGAGTGGATCTGGCAGCGGATGGAACCATGGAAGTGGAAGTGAATCATAGGGTGGGGGAGGGGGCGAAAATTCTGGGAGCCTTGAAGAATGTGTGGAAGTCGAGAACATTATCTCGGAAAGCAAAAATACTACCTATCTCTCTTTTTTTTCATCTCGTTTACATATATATATATATATATATATATATATATATATATATATATATATATATATATATATATATATATATATATATATATATATATATATATATACACATATATATATATATATATATATATATATATATATATATATATATATATATATATATATATATATATATATATTTTTTTTTTTTTTTTTTTTTTTTTGCCGCTGTCTCCCGCGTTTGCGAGGACGAAAGAAATGGCCCAACCCACCCCCATACCCATGTATATACATACGTCCACACACGCAAATATACATACCTATACAGCTTTCCATGGTTTACCCCAGACGCTTCACATAACCTGATTCAATCCACTGACAGCACGTCAACCCCGGTATACCACATCGATCCAATTCACTCTATTCCTTGCCCTCCTTTCACCCTCCTGCATGTTCAGGCCCCGATCAAACAAAATCTTTTTCACTCCATCTTTCCACCTCCAATTTGGTCTCCCACTTCTTCTCGTTCCCTCCACCTCCGACACATATATCCTCTTGGTCAATCTTTCCTCACTTATTCTCTCCATGTGCCCAAACCATTTCAAAACACCCTCTTCTGCTCTCTCAACCACGCTCTTTTTATTTCCACACATCTCTCTTACCCTTACGTTACTTACTCGATCAAACTACCTCACACCACACATTGTCCTCAAACATCTCATTTCCAGCACATCCATCCTCCTGCGCACAACTCTATCCATAGTCCACGCCTCGCAACCATACAACATTGTTGGAACCACTATTCCTTCAAACATACCCATTTTTGCTTTCCGAGATAATGTTCTCGACTTCCACACATTCTTCAAGGCTCCCAGGATTTTCGCCCCCTCCCCCACCCTATGATCCACTTCCGCTTCCATGGTTCCATCCGCTGCCAGATCCATTCCCAGATATCTAAAACACTTTACTTCCTCCTGTTTTTCTCCATTCAAACTTACCTCCCAATTGACTTGACCCTCAACCCTACTGTACCTAATATATATATATATATATATATATATATATATATATATATATATATATATATATATATATATATATCATTTATCTATTTTTTATACTTTGTCGCTGCCTCCCGCGTCAGCGAGGTAGCGCAAGGAACAGAAGAATGAATGGCCCAACCCACCCACATACATAGGTATATACATACACGTCCACACACACACATATACATACCTATATATTTCAACGTATACATACATATACTTACACAGACATATACATATATACACATGTACATGATTTATACCTGCTGTCTTTATTCATTAACGTCGCTACCCCGTCACACATGAAATGACAACCCCCTCCCTCCGCAAGCGCGCGAGGTAGCGCTAGGAAAAGACATCAAAGGTCACATTGGTTCACACTCAGTCTCTATCTGTCATATATAATTCACCGAAACCACAGCTCCCTTTCCACATCCATGCCCCATAAAACTTTCCATGGTTTACCCCAGACGCTTCACATGCCCTGGTTTAATCCATTGACAGCACGCCGACCCCGGTACACCATATCGTTCCAATTCACGCTATTCCTTGCACGCCTTTCACCCTCCTGAATGCTCAGGCCCCGATCGCTCAGAATCTTTTTCACTCCATCTTTCCACCGCCAATTTGGTCTCCCACTTTTCCTCGTCCCTCCATCTCTGACACATATATCCTCTTTGTCAATCTTTTCTCACTCATACTCTCCATGTGACCAAACCATTTCAAAACACCCTATTCTACTTTTCTCAAACATACTCTTTTTATTACCACACATTTTTCTCACCCTTTCATTAATTCCTCGATCAAACTAACTCACACCACATATTGTTCTCAAACATCTCATTTCCAACATATACACCCTCCTCCGCACAACTCTAGCTATAGCCCACGCCTCACAACCAAATAACATTGTTGGAACCATTATTTCTTCAAACAAACCCATTTTTGCTTTCCGAGGTAGTGTTCTCGCCTTCCACACATTTTTCAACGCTCCCAGAACTTTCGCCCCCTCCCCCACCCTGTGACTCGCTTCCGCTTCCATGGTTCCATCCGCTGCCAAATCCACTCTCAGATATGTAAAACACTTCACTTCCTCCAGTTTTTCTCCATTCATACATACCTCCCAATTGACTTGTCCCTCAACCCTCTGCACCTAATAACCTTGCTCTTATTCACATTTATACATACATATATTGTTTTGTTTCCATTTTTCTTATAACTTGAAAAACATTGTTTTTTACAGTATCCCTTGATGTATGCCAATACGGTTTCTTTTTTAAATCTAGAGAATAATGTAAATCATCTGAAGTGTATTGCACTCCTTTATTGTGTCACTGCCATTACTTTTGATACACAAATTATCATGAAAGTATTGTAAAAGATATAATTATATATTTATATATATTTATATATTTATATAAAGGGGGCTGGAGTTGAGTTGCTGGGACATAGATTCGCTCTCTCTCTTTTTTGCAAACTAGGGGTAAACATGCGAAGCGATTGTCTCTGCATAAATCAGGTTGTATTTGCTCTGTTATTTGTCATCAGTCCTTAAACAGCGGTTATAACGAAGGATAAAGGTTTATATATTGTTTGAAGAAGGAAAGAGACCTGCATTTATTCTTGGACTACGAGTTTCAGATCAGAGTATATATTTCCTTATAGTTTTTGCCTTGTACTTGAAAATATTTTGTATATTGTTTTCATTTTCAATGTATTGTTTGTTGATTGTTAATTGGGCATTTTCAGTGATCCTGATCTAATAATCCATTAAGATATGTCTTAATGTTAATTTGATGTTATAGATGTTACACTCAGCCTTTACCTGGAGGTAGCGGTGTCTGCATGGCCTAGTGTTTTAACTAAAGCAATTATTCCTTGAAATAAGCCTTGGCTAATGTGTTAAACTGGTCGAGGCACGCCTTAGAGAAGGTGGTTGGGATCGTAACGACAGATACATATACTGTTACGGTCCCAACCACCTTCACTGAATATATATATATATATATATATATATATATATATATATATATATATATATATATATATATATATATATATATATATATATATATATATATATATATATATATATATATATTGGTGCCCTAAGAGTCCCTGTTATCTCTATGGGGATCCCGGGAACATAGATCTCAGACTGTAATAACATTGTGTGCGGTTTTGTATAGAATGAGTGAGAGGCAACTGAACACTAAATTTCGTGTCTTCGCTGTGGTAGTTGCCTCAAGGGTATGAGGGGCTTTGAGATATCATGAGTCGGTGTTTGTAATGGTGTATGGATGATGTATGTCTGACAGGGTGGTGTATAAGAACGACTTGGGATAGAGGTGGTTTAGCCGTTGTCCTGTCAAGTCAGTGTGCACGTGTTTTCTGGTTTTTTTTTTTTGGGGGGGGGGGGAATTGGTTCTGTAAGCAAAGCTTATCGAAGTGTGAGTCAGGGGTCAGCTTTTTATTTCTACGTAGAGATTGATATCTAGTTATGGATTGGTCTGAATGGGAGGTGTCTAATGCTCTTTCATAGAACTATGTGACAAGCATGTTGAGGTGATACCTTATTAGGAGGGTCTTTGTTTTAATGCATAGTGTTCAATGTTTGTATTTCATTAACGGGCAATGATTGTCAAGTGCTTTATTCTGCTTGATTTGTTTGCTCTGTTGTATTTTCTTATGAGAGGATAGACGCCCAGGCTGGTGAAGCTTAATTTAGGGTGAAGCGAGTGAATTCCTTGAAGAGAATTCTGAGGGATGCTTTTCCTTACCTAAGTCTGGTGCTAATGTGTGCTCTGAGGGCATTCAGTTAGCGTGTTGCTTTCATGTAGATGTTGAGGAGAAAATGTCATGTCATGTGTTTATCGTTTGTGATGCCTAAAATATTTGGTACTTTGATCAGTGGGAGCGATTGTCTTCACAAAGTTAGTGGATGGTCTAAGCTGGATTTATGTCTGTCTGGGGTTAAATGAGTGACTGAAGACTTCAGCAGAGATGCGGACATTATGCAATGTAGTACTACAAGTTTGTTGTTGCTACTGTGGTGCCAGATTGTGGTTATGTGATTGTTTGGTCGTTTGCATATGCGAGGACCTTCAAGTTGTGGTTATCTGGTGGTAATGGGAGGTCATGCAGGAAGAGAATGAAGAGGAATGGAGAATGAATTCCTTAATGGAAAACTCCATGGAAATTTTAAGGGCATTAAAGGTGAAAGCGTTGTGAATAATTCTGCCGTGGCGGCCGATGATGAAGTTCGCCAACTTTTGTCACTGTTATGCAGGGTGGTGTCAAGTGTCTTTTTCGTGAGGATGGAACAGGGTCAAATGCTTTGTTGATATCTAAAGTTCGCTTGTCCTGTGCGGGACGGGGGTTTTGACTGGTTGAAACATTGATGATATGTTTCATAATGTCACTGTGTAGTGTGGTAGTGGAGTGGTTGGGTCTGAAGCTATGTTGTTTAGGTGAGAGTTGAATATTTTGATTGTTTCTTTTGTAAATCAGGTTTTTACAGAATGTAAATACTGAAGACAGAAGTGATACGGGCTGGCGGGAGGGAGAATAGTTGGTTGATGTTGAGAGCTTTGGGACAGATATTATGTTGGCAAGTTTCCAGACGTTAGGAATTATGTTGTGTAGCCAGAATGTTTTAGTTTTAAGGGAAAACTGTTTTAGATTTTATACGCATCTATAGACTCACAAGTTGCTTAACAGACAACGTACGTTTCTTGTATGAAATTCAAATTGTTCATATTTTTTCTGATTATTCAAATTATGCTTGTTTTGTAGGATATAAGGTAATATGAACCTCTAGTGTACTTTAATCAGCAATATTTAAAAGCAACTTATTTCATATTAATTCAATTACACGCTAATCATCATCAGGGTTCCAGCGCACAACAAAATTCTGCTTTTTCTCTGCTTATCATAAAACCTTCGAAAGGCCTACCACCTAACATTGCTCTTACTACTAAGGTAGATTTCAGATGAAATGGATCAGTGACTAACGCTTCATCCCTCAGGAGGTGAGCAGTGAGAGGTCCTCCCCCCATGTGGTGACGGTGATGGAGGTGAGGGTGGACGGTCAGGACGGTAACGTGACGCAGGCGCTGCTCTACCACCTGGTCGACCAGGCTAGGTTGGTAAGTCGCCTTCACATAATTGTTCTGACGGATGAGTCTCTTGCACGTTACTGTGGAGTGAAGGAAGGAGACACCCACACATTACTGATGAGGCGGGGAGGTCACTTCCTTCACCGATGAGTCGAGTAAGTCTTTCTCATTGTTATTATATCAGTCGAATGGTGTTCCTAGCGGGCGGGTCACTCTATATTGCTGTTAATGTGGGTTGATGGTTCTTAGATATGATGAAGCCTCTCTCACTTCACTGCTGAGGTGAATGAATCATTTACGTTACTTCTTTTACGTTGGAGACTCCAGTGGTCCGCGTCAAGGCAGGGCATTAGATATGAAGAGGTTAATGAAAGTGAAAGAGAAGATATGAGGAAAAATATTAAGGGATTCTAGAGGAAATGAAAAACCTGCCCTCTTAGAAAGTCAGTTCACAGTTGTCGGGAAAGACCTGGGGGTGTAAAGAGTTTCAAAGCTTTGAGATGTGGGGATAGAAACAGTTATCAAATCAGCCCACCCTTGAGTTGCCAACGACCACTCAGTAATCATGTAACGCAGTAGCTTCTCGAGTATTGCTTGATCTAGCTAAGGTGGGTGCACACAAGTGACCTGCTCTCGGAAGCAAAGAAATTGCTGACGGAAAACGGACCATTTTCCCAATTCTGCTGAGGTGTTGAGATCATTTTGTTACGACAGCTGAGATGGGTATCTTATCTTTACAGTACCAGTGAGATAGATAGGTAACTCCCAGATCAAACAGAAGAGCAAACGACAATTATGGAATCACTAAGAAAGGCAGACCAGTCGCACTGGGCAAGTCAGTATCAATTGAGTTACAATATTGTGGAGATGAATAGGTCACTCTCAGATAACGAATTAAGTCATCACTTTAGTAATGATGAATTGATTGATTTTGTTCAGGTGCGGCTGGGGTCGTATTGCGTGAGGGTGGTGGTGGTGAGCCACGACCCGGCCTTCCTCACCGCCTTCGCCGAGTCCTCCCTCAAGGGCCGCCTCCTGGTGTGGGCCACCAGGTTGCTGGTGGTCACCAGTCTCACCCTCCCACAGCTCCACGCCCTCCTGCCCGCCCACTGGACCTTCTCCATGATGAACACAATCTTCCTCAATCTGGAAGATAAAACACTCAACTTCAGGTACTGTACGCACCCCTGCCGCAGAACAACATGCTCTTGAAAGCACTCACTCATTCCTATTTCCTAGTCGCACACACGCCTTACACGCTTGACGATAACTTCTCACTGCTTGTAGCAGCTCTACTCTCACAACATATTCATAAAACCTTCCGCAAGGAATCTCTATCAACCCTATCCTATGCTTTCTCCAGGTCCATATACGCCACATACAAATCCTTCTGTTTCTCTATTTCACGAACATATTTTTCAAAGAATTCTATTTCTCATATCCTCATATCCTCTAAATCCTCATTGTTCCTCCCCATTAAGATGCTTTCACCCTCTCAATCAGCACCCTCCTTTACAACTTACCAGGTACGCTCAACAAACCTCTTTAGGCTGAACGTTCACCTTTGTTCATCTTGCCTTTATACAATGGCACTATACATGCATTCAGCTAACCCTCAGGTACCTTACCATTAACCATATATACACTGAAAACCATAACTAACTAATCAACAACACAGTAAGCCCCTTTCGTGTGAAGTTTAACTGCAATAGCATCCACTCTAAATGCCTAGCCACAATTCATCTTACGTAAGGTTTTCACCACCTCCTCTCTCTTCACCAAATCACCCTCCATGACACTCTCATTTCACATGCCACCTCTACCCAAACATCCTACAGCAGCCACCCAGACATCAATCACATTCAGCAGTCCTTCAAAATATTCACTCCATCTCTTCCTCACTTCATTACTGCTAATCCTTTGGATAAGAAAGAAAAAATTCTACCTCCGTATTCCCTGCATGGCATAGAAGGGGAATAGATGGGTGCAGCGGACACCCCCCTCCCCCACTCATTCTTGTATTTCAATTTCTTAAATATGAATCACAAACCTAAGGCATGAGTGTCTATTCCTTGCACTCCTTTCACCCTCCTATATGTTCAGGCACCGATCGCTCAAAATCTTTTTCACTCCATCCTTCTACCTCCAATTTGTTCTACCACTCCTCGTACCTTCCACCTCTGACACATGTAGCCTCTTTGTCAATCTTTCTTCATTCATTCTCTTCATGTGATCAAACCATTTCAATACACTCTCTTCTGTTCTCTCAACCACACTCTTTAAATTACCACAGATCTCTCTTATCCTTTCATTGCTTCTTCGAAAAAACAACCGCACACAACATATTGTCCTCAAACATTTCATTTCAAACAAATCCACCCTCCTCCGCACAACCCTATCTATAGACCATGTCTCGCAACCATATAACATTGTTGGAACCACTATTCCTTCAAACATACCCATTTTTGCTCTCCGAGATAACATTCTCTCCTTCCAAACATTATTCAACGCTTCCAGAACCGTAGCCACCTCCCCCAACCCGTGACTCAGTTCCGCTTTCATGGTTCCATCCGCTGCTAAATCCACTCCCAGATATCTCAAACACTCCACTTCCTCCAGTTTTTGTTTATTCAAACTTACCTCCCAGTTTACTTGTCCCTCAACTCTAATGAACCTAATTACCTAGCTCTTACTCGCATTTACTCTCAACATAGTCTTTTACACACTTTACCAAACTCAGTCACCAACATCTGCAGTTTCTCACCCAAATCAGCCACCAGTGCTGTATCATCAGCGAACAACAACAGATTCACTTCCCAAGCCCTCTCATATATATATATATATATATATATATATATATATATATATATATATATATATATATATATATATATATATTTTTTTTTTTTTTTTTTTTTTTTGCTTTATCGCTGTCTCCCGCGTTTGCGAGGTAGCGCAAGTAAACAGACGAAAGAAATGGCCCAACCCACCCCCATACACATGTATATACATACGTCCACACACGCAAATATACATACCTACACAGCTTTCCATGGTTTACCCCAGACGCTTCACATGCCCTGATTCAATCCACTGACAGCACATCAACCCCGGTATACAACATCGCTCCAATTCACTATATTCCTTGCCCTTCTTTCACCCTCCTGCATGTTCAGGCCCCGATCACACAAAATCTTTTTCACTCCATCTTTCCACCTCCAATTTGGTTTCCCTCTTCTCCTCGTTCCCTCCACCTCCGACACATATATCCTCTTGGTCAATCTTTCCTCACTCATTCTCTCCATGTGACCAAACCATTTCAAAACACCCTCTTCTGCTCTCTCAACCACGCTCTTTTTATTACCACACATCTCTCTTACCCTTACGTTACTTACTCGATCAAACCACCTCACACCACATATTGTCCTCAAACATCTCATTTCCAGCACATCCATCCTCCTGCGCACAACTCTATCCATAGCCCACGCCTCGCAACCATACAACATTGTTGGAACCACTATTCCTTCAAACATACCCATTTTTGCTTTCCGAGATAATGTTCTCGACTTCCACACATTCTTCAAGGCTCCCAAAATTTTCGCCCCCTCCCCCACCCTATGATCCACTTCCGCTTCCATGGTTCCATCCGCTGCCAGATCCACTCCCAGATATCTAAAACACTTCACTTCCTCCAGTTTTTCTCCATTCAAACTCACCTCCCAATTGACTTGACCCTCAACCCTACTGTACCTAATAACCTTGCTCTTATTCACATTTACTCTTAACTTTCTTCTTCCACACACTTTACCAAACTCAGTCACCACTTCTACAGTTTCTCACATGAATCAGCCACCAGCGCTGTATCATCAGCGAACAACAACTGACTCACTTCCCAAGCTCTCTCATCCCCAACAGACTTCATACTTGCCCCTCTTTCCAAAACTCTTGCATTCACCTCCCTAACAACCCCATCCATAAACAAATTAAACAACCATGGAGACATCACACACCCCTGCCGCAAACCTACATTCACTGAGAACCAATCACTTTCCTCTCTTCCTACACGTACACATGCCTTACATCCTCGATAAAAACTTTTCACTGCTTCTAACAACTTGCCTCCCACACCATATATTCTTAATACCTTCCACAGAGCATCTCTATCAACTCTATCATATGCCTTCTCCAGATCCATAAATGCTACATACAAATGCATTTGCTTTTCTAAGTATTTCTCACATACATTCTTCAAAGCAAACACCTGATCCACACATCCTCTACCACTTCTGAAACCACACTGCTCTTCCCCAATCTGATGCTCTGTACATGCCTTCACCCTCTCAATCAATACCCTCCCATATAATTTACCAGGAATACTCAACAAACTTATACCTCTGTAATTTGAGCACTCACTCCTATCCCCTTTGCCTTTGTACAATGGCACTATGCACGCATTCCGCCAATCCTCAGGCACCTCACCATGAGTCATACATACATTAAATAACCTTACCAACCAGTCAACTGAATTTGGTAAAGTGTGTGAAAGAAGAAAGTTAAGAGTGAATGTGAATAAGAGCAAGGTTTTTAGGTACAGTAGGGTTGAGGGTCAAGTCAATTGGGAGGTGAGTTTGAATGGAGAAAAACTGGACCAAGTGAAGTGTTTTAGATATCTGGGAGTGGATCTGGCAGCGGATGGAACCATGGAAGCGGAAGTGGATCATAGGGTGGGGGAGGGGGCGAAAATCCTGGGGGCCTTGAAGAATGTGTGGAAGTCGAGAACATTATCTCGGAAAGCAAAAATGGATATGTTTGAAGGAATAGTGGTTCCAACAATGTTGTATGGTTGCGAGGCGTGGATTATGGATAGAGTTGTGCGCAGGAGGATGGTTGTGCTGGAAATGAGATGTTTGAGGACAATGTGTGGTGTGAGGTGGTTTGATCGAGTAAGTAACGTAAGGGTAAGAGAGATGTGTGGAAATAAAAAGAGCGTGGTTGAGAGAGCAGAAGAGGGTGTTTTGAAGTGGTTTGGGCACATGGAGAGGATGAGTGAGGAAAGAGTGACCAAGAGGATATATGTGTCGGAGGTGGAGGGAACAAGGAGAAGAGGGAGACCAAATTGGAGGTGGAAAGATGGAGTGAAAAAGATTTTGTGTGATCGGGGCCTGAACATGCAGGAGGGTGAAAGGAGGGCAAGGAATAGAGTGAATTGGAGCGATGTGGTATACCGGGGTTGACGTGCTGTCAGTGGATTGAATCAGGGCATGTGAGGCGTCTGGGGTAAACCATGGAAAGCTGTGTAGGTATGTATATTTGCGTGTGTGGACGTATGTATATACATGTGTATGGGGATGGGTTGGGCCATTTCTTTCGTCTGTTTCCTTGCGCTACCTCGCAAACGCGTGAGACAGCGACAAAGCAAAAAAAAAAAAAAAAAATCTTTCAATCTGGTCAATCTTTCCTCACTCATTCTCTCAATGTGCCCAAACCACTTCAAAACACCCTCTTCTGCTCTCTCAACCACGTTCTTTTTATTCCCACACATCTCTCTTACCCTTACGTTACTCACTCGATCAAACCACCTCACACCACATATATATATATATACATATATATATATATATATATATATATATATATATATATATATATATATATATATATATATATATATATATATATATATATATATATATATATATATATATATATATATATATATATATATATATATCCCTGAGGAAATAGGACAAAGAATACTTCTCACGCATTACTCAGGTGTCGTAGAAGGCGACTAAGGGGGACGAAAGTGGGGGGCCAGAAACCCTCTCATCCTTGTATTTTAACTTCTTAAAGGGGAAAGAGAAGAAGGAGTCACCAGAGGAGTGCTCATCCTCCTCGATGGCTCAGATTGCGGTGTCTAAATGTGTGTGAATGTAACCAAGATGAGAAAAAAGGAGAGATAGGTAGTATGTTTGAGGAAATTAACTTGGATGTTTTGGCTCTGAGTGAAACGAAGCTCAAGGGTAAAGGGGAAGAGTGGTTTGGAAAAAAGTCTTGGGAGTAAAATCAGGGGTTAGTGAGAGGACAAGAGCAAGGGATGGAATAGCACTGCTCCTGAAACAGGAGTTGTGGGAGTATGTGATAGAGTGTAAGAAAGTAAATTCTAGATTGATATGGATAAAACTGAAAGTTGATGGAGAGAGATGGATGATTATTGGTGCATGTGCACCTGGGAATGAGAAGAAAGATCATCAGAGGCAAGTGTTTTGGGAGTAGCTGAATGAATGTGTTAGTAGTTTTGATGCACTAGACCGGGTTATAGTGGTGGGTGACTTGATTGTAAAGGTGAGTAATACGGTAGTTGAGGGAATAATTGGTATACATGGGGTGTTCAGTGTTGTAAATGGAAATGGTGAAGAGCTTGTAGATTTATGTGCTGAAAAAGGACTGGTGATTGGGAATACCTGGTTTAAAAAGCGAGATATACATAATTATACGTATGTAAGTAGGAGAGATGGCCAGAGAGCGTTATTGGATCACGTGTTAATTGATAGGCGCGCGAGAGTGAGGCTTTTGGATGTTAATGCGCTGAGAGGTGCAACTGGAGGGATGTCTGGTGGAGGCGGAGGTGAAGATTTGTAGGGTTTTTCAGAAAAGAAGAGAGAATGTTGGGTGAAGAGAGTGGTGAGAGTAAGTGAGCTTGGGAAGGAAACTTGTGTGAGGAAGTACCAGGAGAGACTGAGTAGAAAATGGAAGGAGGTGAGAACAAAGGAGGTAAGGGGAGTGGGGGAAGAATGGGATGTATTTATTGAAGCAGTGATGTCTTGTGTAAAAGATGCTTGTGGCGTGAGAACCGTGGGAGGTGGGTTGATTAGAAAGGATAGTGAGTGGTGGGATGACGAAGTAAGATTATTAGTGAATGAGAAGAGAGAGGCATTTGGACGATTTTTGCAGGGAAAAAGTGCAAATGAGTAGGAGGTGTATAAAAGAAAGAGGCAGGAGGTCAAGAGAAAAGTGCAAGAGGAGAAAAAGAGGGCAAATGAGATTTGGGGTGAGAGAATATCATTAAATTTTAGGGGGAATAAAAAGATGTTTTGGAAGGAGGTAAATAAAGTGCGTAAGACAAGGGAGCAAATGGGAACTTCAGTGAAGGGGGCTAATGGGGAGGTGATAACAAGTAGTGGTGATGTGAGAAGGAGATGGAGTGATTATTTTGAAGGTTGTTGAATGTGTTTGATGATAGAGTGGCAGATATAGGGTGTTTTGGTCGAGGTGGTGTGCAAAGTGACAGGGTTGGGGAAAATGATTTGGTAAACAGAGAAGAGGTCGTAAAAGCTTTACGGAAGATGAAAGCTGGCAAGGGAGCAGGTTTGGATGGTATTGCAGTGGAATTTATTAAAAAAGGCTGGTTACTGTATTGTTGACTGGTTGGTAAGGTTATTTAATGTATGTATGATTCATGGTGAGGTGCCTGAGGATTGGTGGAATGCTTGCATAGTGCCATTGTACAACGGCAAAGGGGATAAGAGTGAGTGCTCAAATTACAGAGGTATAGGTTTGTTGAGTATTCCTGGTAAATTATATGGGAGCGTATTGATTAAGAGGGTGAAGGCATGTACAGAGCATCAGATTGGGGAAGAGCAGTGTGGTTTCAGAAGTGGTAGCGGATGTGTGGATCAGGTGTTTCCTTTGAAGAATGTATGTGAGATATACTTAGTAAAGCAAATGGATTTGTATGTAACATTTATGATCTGGAGAAGGCATATTATAGCGTTGATAGAGATGCTCTGTGGAAGTCAGTAAGAATATATGGTGTGGGAGGCAAGCTGTTAGAAGCAGTGAAAAGTTTTTATCGAGGATGAAAGGCATGTGTACGTGTAGGAAGAGAGGAAAGTCATTGGTTCTCAGTGAATGTACATTTGCGGCAGGGGTCTGTGATGTATCCATTTTTGTTTAATTTGTTTATGGATTGGGTTGTCATGGAGGTGAATGCAAAAGTTTTGGAAAGAGGGGGAAGTATACAGTCTGTTGTGGATGAGAGAGCTTGGGAAGTGAGTCAGTTGTTGTTTGCTGATGATACCGCGCTTGTGGCTGATTCATGTGAGAAACTGCAGAAGCTGGTGACTGAGTATCGTAAAGTGTGTGAAAGAAGAAAGTTAAGAGTAAATGTGAATAAGAGCAAGGTTATTAGGTACAGTAGGGTTGAGGGTCAAGTTAATTATGAGGTGAGTTTGAATAGAGAGAAACTGGAGGAAGTGAAGTGTATTAGATGTGTGAGAGTGGATCTGGCAGCGATGGAACCATGGAAGCAGAAGTGAATCATATTGTGGGGGAGGGGGCGAAAATCCTGGGAGCCTTGAATAATGTTTGGAAGTCGAGAACATTATCTCGGAAAGCAAAAATGGGTATGTTTGAAGGAATAGTGTTTCCAACAATGTTGTTGGCTGAGAGGCGTGGGCGATGGATAGAGTTGTGCGCAGGAGGGTGGATGTGCTGGAAATGAGATGTTTGAGGACAATAGGTGGTGTGAGGTGGTTTGATCGAGTAAGTAATGTAAGGGTAAGAGGGATATGTGGAAATAAAAAGAGTTTGGTTGAGGGAGCAGAAGAGGGTGTTTTGAAATGGTTTGGTTACATGGAGAAAATGAGTGAGGAAAGATTGACCAATAGGATATGTGTCAGAGGCTGAGGGAACGAGGAGAAGTGGGAAACCAAATTGGAGGTGGAAAGATGGAGTGAAAAAAATTTTGAGTGATCGGGGCCTGAACATGCAGGAGGATGAAAGGCGTCCACGGAATAGAGTGAATTGGAATGATGTGGTATACCTGGGTCAACGTACTGTCAATGGATTGAACCAGGGCATGTGAAGCGCCTTGGGTAAACAATGGAAAGTTCTGTGGGGCCTGGATATGGAAAGGGACCTGTGGTTTCGGTGCATTATTACATGACAGCTAGAGACTGAGTGTGAACGAATGGGGCCTTTGTTGTCTTTTCGTAGCGCTACCTCGCATACATGAGGGGAGAGGGGTTTGTTATTCCATGTGTGGCGAGGTGGTGATGGGAATAAATAAAGGCAGAAAGTATGAATTATGTACATGTGTATATATGTATATGTCTGTGTGTGTGTATACATATGTGTACATTGAGATGTACAGGTATGTATATTTGCGTGTGTGGACGTGTATGTATATACATGTGTATGTGGGTGGGTTGGGACATTCTTTCCTCTGTTTCCTTCCGTTATTCGCTAACGCGGGAGACAGCGACAAAGCAAAATAGATATATATATATATATATATATATATATATATATATATATATATATATATATATATATATATATAACACTGAACACCCCATGTATACCAATTATTCCCTCAACTGCCACATTACTCACCTTTGCATTCAAATCACCCATCACTATGACCCGGTCTCGTGCATCAAAACCACTAACACACTCATTCAGCTGCTCCCAAAACACTTGCCTCTCTTGATCTTTCTTCTCATGCCCAGGTGCATATGCACCAATAATCACCCACCTCTCTCCATCAACTTTCAGTTTTACCCATATTAATCGAGAATTTACTTTCTTACACTCTATCACATACTCCCACAACTCCTGTTTCAGGAGTATTGCTACTCCTTCCCTTGCTCTTGTCCTCTCACGAACCCCTGACTTTACTCCCCAGACATTCCCAAACCACTCTTCCCCTTTACCCTTGAGCTTCGTTTCACTCAGAGCCAAAACATCCAGGTTCCTTTCCTCAAACAATACTACCTATCTCTCCTTTTTTCACATCTTGGAAATGGTGAAGAGCTTGTAGATTTATGTGCTGAAAAAGGACTGATGATTGGGAATACCTGGTTTAAAAAGCGAGATATACATAAGTATACTTATGTAAGTAGGAGAGATGGCCAGAGAGCGTTATTGGATTACGTGTTAATTGACAGGCGTGCGAAAGAGAGACTTTTGGATGTTAATGTGCTGAGAGGTGCAACTGGAGGGATGTCTGATCATTATCTTGTGGAGGCTAAGGTGAAGATTTGTATGGGTTTTCAGAAAAGAAGAGTGAATGTTGGGGTGAAGAGGGTGGTGAGAGTAAGTGAGCTTGAGAAGGAGACCTGTGTGAGGAAGTACCAGGAGAGACTGAGTACAGAATGGAAAAAGGTGAGAACAATGGAAGTAAGGGGAGTGGGGGAGGAATGGGATGTATTTAGGGAATCAGTGATGGATTGCGCAAAGATGCTTGTGGCATGAGAAGAGTGGGAGGTGGGTTGATTAGAAAGGGTAGTGAGTGGTGGGATGAAGAAGTAAGAGTATTAGTGAAAGAGAAGAGAGAGGCATTTGGACGATTTTTGCAGGGAAAAAATGCAATTGAGTGGGAGATGTATAAAAGAAAGAGACAGGAGGTCAAGAGAAAGGTGCAAGAGGTGAAAAAAAGGGCAAATGAGAGTTGGGGTGAGAGAGTATCATTAAATTTTAGGGAGAATAAAAAGATGTTCTGGAAGGAGGTAAATAGGTGCGTAAGACAAGGGAGCAAATGGGAACTTCAGTGAAGGGCGCAAATGGGGAGGTGATAACAAGTAGTGGTGATGTGAGAAGGAGATGGAGTGAGTATTTTGAAGGTTTGTTGAATGTGTTTGATGATAGAGTGGCAGATATAGGGTGTTTTGGTCGAGGTGGTGTGCAAAGTGAGAGGGTTAGGGAAAATGATTTGGTAAACAGAGAAGAGGTAGTGAAAGCTTTGCGGAAGATGAAAGCCGGCAAGGCAGCAGGTTTGGATGGTATTGCAGTGGAATTTATTAAAAAAGGGGGTGACTGTATTGTTGACTGGTTGGTAAGGTTATTTAATGTATGTATGACTCATGGTGAGGTGCCTGAGGATTGGCGGAATGCGTGCATAGTGCCATTGTACAAAGGCAAAGGGGATAAGAGTGAGTGCTCAAATTACAGAGGTATAAGTTTGTTGAGTATTCCTGGTAAATTATATGGGAGGGTATTGATTGAGAGGGTGAAGGCATGTACAGAGCATCAGATTGGGGAAGAGCAGTGTGGTTTCAGAAGTGGTAGAGGATGTGTGGATCAGGTGTTTGCTTTGAAGAATGTATGTGAGAAATACTTAGAAAAGCAAATGGATTTGTATGTAGCATTTATGGATCTGGAGAAGGCATATGATAGAGTTGATAGAGATGCTCTGTGGAAGGTATTAAGAATATATGGTGTGGGAGGAAAGTTGTTAGAAGCAGTGAAAAGTTTTTATCGAGGATGTAAGGCATGTGTACGTGTAGGAAGAGAGGAAAGTGATTGGTTCTCAGTGAATGTAGGTTTGCGGCAGGGGTGTGTGATGTCTCCATGGTTGTTTAATTTGTTTATGGATGGGGTTGTTAGGGAGGTAAATGCAAGAGTTTTGGAAAGAGGGGCAAGTATGAAGTCTGTTGGGGATGAGAGAGCTTGGGAAGTGAGTCAGTTGTTGTTCGCTGATGATACAGCGCTGGTGGCTGATTCATGTGAGAAACTGCAGAAGCTGGTGACTGAGTTTGGTAAAGTGTGTGGAAGAAGAAAGTTAAGAGTAAATGTGAATAAGAGCAAGGTTATTAGGTACAGTAGGGTTGAGGGTCAAGTCAATTGGGAGGTGAGTTTGAATGGAGAAAAACTGGAGGAAGTGAAGTGTTTTAGATATCTGGGAGTGGATCTGGCAGCGGATGGAACCATGGAAGCGGAAGTGGATCATAGGGTGGGGGAGGGGGCGAAAATCCTGGGGGCCTTGAAGAATGTGTGGAAGTCGAGAACATTATCTCGGAAAGCAAAAATGGGTATGTTTGAAGGAATAGTGGTTCCAACAATGTTGTATGGTTGCGAGGCGTGGGCTATGGATAGAGTTGTGCGCAGGAGGATGGATGTGCTGGAAATGAGATGTTTGAGGACAATGTGTGGTGTGAGGTGGTTTGATCGAGTGAGTAACGTAAGGGTAAGAGAGATGTGTGGAAATAAAAAGAGCGTGGTTGAGAGAGCAGAAGAGGGTGTTTTGAAGTGGTTTGGGCACATGGAGAGAATGAGTGAGGAAAGATTGACCAAGAGGATATATGTGTCGGAGGTGGAGGGAACGAGGAGAAGAGGGAGACCAAATTGGAGGTGGAAAGATGGAGTGAAAAAGATTTTGTGTGATCGGGGCCTGAACATGCAGGAGGGTGAAAGGAGGGCAAGGAATAGAGTGAATTGGAGCGATGTGGTATACCGGGGTTGACGTGCTGTCAGTGGATTGAATCAGGGCATGTGAAGCGTCTGGGGTAAACCATGGAAAGCTGTGTAGGTATGTATATTTGCGTGTGTGGACGTATGTATATACATGTGTATGGGGGGGGGGTTGGGCCATTTCTTTCGTCTGTTTCCTTGCGCTACCTCGCAAACGCGGGAGACAGCGACAAAGTATAATAAAAATAAAAAATAATATATATATATATATATATATATATATATATATATATATATATATATATATATATATATATATATATATATATATATATATATATATATATATATATATATATTCTTTTCTCTTTCAAACAATTCGATATTTCCCGCGTTAGCAAGGTAGCGTTAAGAACAGAGGACTGGGCCTTTGAGGGAATATCCTCACCTGGCCCCCTTCTCTGTTCCTTCTTTTGGAAAATTAAAAGAAAACACAAGAGGGGATAATTTCCAGCCCCCCGCTCCCTTCCCTTTTAGTCGCCTTCTACGACACGCAGGGAATACGTGGGAAGTATTCTTTCTTCCTTATCCCCAGGGATAATATATATATATATATATATATATATATATATATATATATATATATATATATATATATATATATATATATATATATATATATTATTTTTTCTTTTATTTTGCTTTGTCGCTTTCTCCCGCGTTAGCGAGATAACGCAAGGAAATAGAAGAAAGAATGGCCCAACCCGCCCACATACACATATATATACGTACACGTCCACACACGCAAATATACATACCTATACATCTCAATGTACACATATATATATACACACAGACATATACATATATACACATGCACATAATTCATACTGTCTGCCTTTATTTGTTCCCATCGCCACCTGCCACACATGGAATAACAACCTCCTCCCACCCTTATGTGTGCGAGGTAGCGCTACGAAAAGACACCAAAGCCCCGTTCGTTCACGCTCAGTCTCTAGCTGTCATGTAATAATGCACCGAAACCACAGCTCCCTTTCCACATCCAGGCCCCACACAACTTTCCATGGTTTACCCCAGACTCTTCACATGCCCTGGTTCAATCCATTGACAGCACGTCGACCCCGGTATACCACATCGTTCCAATTCACTCTATTCCTTGCACGCCTTTCACCCTCCTGCATGTTCAGGCCGCGATCACTCAAAATCTTTTTCACTCCATCTTTCCACCTCCAATTTGGTCTCCCCCTTCTCCTCGTTCCCTCCAACTCCAACACATATATCCTCTTGGTCAATCTTTCCGCACTCATTTTCTCCATGTGCCCAAACCATTTCAAAACACCCTCTTCTGCTCTCTCAACCACATTCTTTTTATTTCCACACATCACTCTTACCCTTACATTACTTACTCGATCAAAACACCTCAAACCACATATTGCCCTCTAACATCTCATTTCCAGCACATCCATCCTCCTGCGCACAACTCTATCCATAGCCCACGCCTCGCAACCATACAATATTGTTGGAACCACTATTCCTTCAAACATACCCATTTTTGCTTTCCAAGATAATGTTCTCGACTTCCAAACATTCTTCAAGGCTCCCAGAGATTTCGCCCCCTCCCCCACCCTATGATCACTTCCGCTTCCATGGTTCCATCCGCTGCCAGATCCACTCCCATATATCTAAAACACTTTACTTCTTCCAGTTTTTCTCCATTCAAACTTACCTCCCAATTGACTTGACCCTCAACCCTACTGTACCTAATAAACTTGCTCTTCTTCACATTTACTCTTAACTTTCTTCTTTCACACACTTTACCAAACTCAGTCTCCAACTTCTGCAGTTTCTTACTTGAATCAGCCATATATATAGTATATCATATTATATTATACTTTGTGGGTTGATTAGAAAGGGTAGTGAGTAGTGGAATGAAGAAGTAAGATTATTAGTGAAAGAGAAGAGAGAGGCATTTGAACGATTTTTGCAGAGAAAAAATGCAATTAAGTGGGAGATGTATAAAAGAAAGAGACAGGAGGTAAAGAGAAAGCTGCAAGAGGTGAAAAAGAGGGCATATGAGAGTTGGATTGAGAGAGTATCATTAAACTTTAGGGAGAATAAAAAGATGTTCTGGAAGGAGGTAAATAAAGTGCGTAAGGGGAGCAAATTGGAACTTTAGTGAAGGGCGCTAATGGGGAGGTGATAACAAGTAGTGGTGATATGAGAAGGAGATGGAGTGAGTATTTTGAAGGTTTGTTGAATGTGTTTGATGATAGAGTGGCAGATATAGGGTATTTTGGTCGAGATGGTGTGCAAAGTGGGAGGGTTAGGGAAAATGATTTGGTAAACAGAGAAGAGGTAGTAAAAGCTTTGCGGAAGATGAAAGCCGGCAAGGCAGCAGGTTTGGATGGTATTGCAGAGGAATTTATTAAAAAAAGGGGGTGACTGTATTGTTGACTGGTTGGTAAGGTTATTTAATGTATGTATGACTCATGGTGAGGTGCCTGAGGATTGGTGGAATGCGTGCATAGTGCCTTTGTACAAAGGCAAAGGGGATAAGAGTGAGTGCTCAAATTAAAGAGGAATAAGTTTGTTGAGTATTCCTGGTAAATTATATGGGAGGGTATTGATTGAGAGGGTGAAGGCATGTACAGAGCATCAGATTGGGGAAGAGCAGTGTGGTTTCAGAAGTGGTAGAGGATGTGTGGATCAGGTGTTTGCTTTGAAGAATGTATGTGAGAAAAACTTAGAAAAGCAAATGGATTTGTATGTAGCATTTATGGATCTGGAGAAGGCATATGATAGAGTTGATAGAGATACTCTGTGGAAGGTATTAAGAGTATATGGTGTGGGAGGCAAGTTGTTAAAAGCAGTGAAAAGTTTTTATCGAGGATGTAAGGCATGTTTACGTGTAGGAAGAGAGGAAAGTGATTGGTTCTCAGTGAATGTAGGTTTGCGGCAGGGGTGTGTGATGTCTCCATGGTTGTTTAATTTGTTTATGGATGAGGTTGTTAGGGAGGTGAATGCAAGAGTTTTGGAAAAACAGGCAAGTATGAAGTCTGTTGTGGATGAGAGAGCTTGGGAAGCTTGGGTAGTTGTTCGCTGATGATACAGCGCTGGTGGCTGATTCATGTGAGAAACTGCAGAATCTGGTGACTGAGTCTGGTAAAGTGTGTGAAAGAAGAAAGTTAAGAGTAAATGTGAATAAGAGCAAGGTTATTAGGTACAGTAGGGTTAAGGGTCAAGTCAATTGGGAGGTAAATTTGAATGGAGAAAAACTGGAAGAAGTAAAGTGTTTTAGATATCTGGGAGTGGATCTAGCAGCGGATGGAACCATGGAAGTGGAAGTGAGTCATAGGGTGGGGGAGGGGGCGAAAATCTTGGGAGCCTTGAAGAATGTGTGGAAGTCGAGAACATTATCTCGGAAAGCAAAAATGGGTATGTTTGATGGAATAGTGGTTCCAACAATGTTGTATGGTTGCGAGGCGTGGGCTATGGATAGAGTTGTGCGCAGGAGGGTGGATATGCTGGAAATGAGGTGTTTTAGGACAATATGTGGTGTGAGGTGGTTTGATCGAGTAAGTAATGTAAGGGTTAGACAGATGTGTGGAAATAAAAAGAGCGTGGTTGAAAGAGCAGAAGAGGATGTTTTGAAATGGTTTGGGCACATGGAGAGAATGATTGAGGAAAGATTGACCAAGAGAATATATGTGTCGGAGGTGGAGGGAACGAGGAGAAGTGGGAGACCAAATTGGAGGTGGAAAGATGGAGTGAAAAAGATTTTGAGTGATCGGGGCCTGAACATGCAGGAGGGTGAAAGGCGGGCAAGGAATAGAGAGAATTGGATCGATGTGGTATACCGGGGTTGACGTGCTGTCAGTGGATTGAATCAGGGCATGTGAAGCGTCTGGGGTAAACCATTGAAAGTTGTGTGGGGCCTGGATGTGGAAAGGGAGCTGTGGTTTCGGGCTTTATTGCATGACAGCTAGAGACTGAGTGTGAACGAATGGGGCCTTTGTTGTCTTTTCCTAGCGCTACCTCGCACGCATGAGCGGGGAGGGGGATGGTTTTCCATGTGTGGCGAGGTGGCGATGGAAATGAATAAAGGCAGACAGCGTGAATTGTGTGCATAGGTATATATGTATGTGTCTGTGTGTGTATATATATGTGTACATTGAGATGTATAGGTATGTATATTTGCATGTGTTGACGTGCATGTATATACATGTGTATGGGGTTGGGTTGGGCCATTTCTTTCGTCTGTTTTCTTGCGCTACCTCGAAACGCGGGAGACAGCGACAAAGCAAAATAAAAAAAAATAAATATTATTCTTTGTCGCTGTCTACCGCGTTAGGAAAGTAGTGCAAGGAAACAGACGAAAGAATGACCCAACCCACCCACATACCCATGTACATATATATATATATATATATATATATATATATATAACGCATTAGCAAAGGGAGCGTTAGAAAGAGGGGGTGGGCCCCTTTGAGGGAATTCCCACTTGGCCCCCCTTTTCTGTTCTCTTTTGGAAAACTGAAAAAAAAAAAAAATGGGAGGGAGGATTTCCGCCCCCCCCTCCCTTCTTTTAGTCGCCTTCTAGACCGCAGAGAAAACTGGGAAGTTTCTTTCTCCCTATCACAAGGGATTATATTATATTTATAATTTTATATTATATATATTATATTTATATATAAAAAAAAATTTATATTATTAATTATTATATATTTATATATATATATATTATATATATATATATTTATATATAAAAGTAGTGGTGTGTGGGAAGGAGATGGTGAGAGTATTTTTAAGGTTTGTTGAAAAAAGTTTGATGATAGAGTTTCAGTATAGGGTTTTTTTGGGTCGAGGTGGTGTGCAAAAAAGAGAGGGTTAGGAAAATGATTGGTAAACAGAGAAGAGGTAGTAAAGTTGCTGAGATGAAAGCCTATATATATATATATATATATATATATATATATTATATATATATATATATATATTTTTTTTTTTTTTTTTTTTTCATACTATTCACCATTTCCCGCATTAGCAAGGTAGCGTTAAGAACAGAGGACTGGGCCTTAGAGGGAATATCCTCACTTGGCCCCCTTCTCTGTTCCTTCTTTTGGAAAACTGAAAAAAAAGAAATGAGAGGGGAGGATTTCCAGCCCCCCGCTCCCTTCCCTTTTAGTCGCCTTCTACGACACGCAGAGAATACGTGGGAAGTATTCTTTCTCCCCTATCACCAGGGATATATATATATATATATATATATATATATATATATATATATATATATATATATATATATATATATATATATATATATATATATATATATATATATATATATATATATATATATATATATATATATAACAAGTAGTGGTGATGTGAGAAGGAGATGGAGTGAGTAGTTTGAAGGTTTGTTGAATGTGTTTGATGATAGAGTGGCAGATATAGGGTGTTTTGGTCGAGGTGGTGTGCAAAGTGAGAGGGTTAGGGAAAATGATTTGGTAAACAGAGAAGAGGTAGTAAAAGCTTTGCTGAAGATGAAAGCCGGCAAGGCAGCAGGTTTGGATGGTATTGCAGTGGAATTTATTAAAAAAGGGGGTGACTGTATTGTTGACTGGTTGGTAAGGTTATCTAATATACATGTGTATGGGGGTGGGTTGGTCCATTTCTTTCGTCTGTTTCCTGGTGCTACCTCACAAACGCGGGAGACAGCGACAGAGCAAAATAATATATATATATATATATATATATATATATATATATATATATATATATATATATATATATATATATATATATATATATATATATATATATATATATATATATGTAGGTATATATATATATATATATATATATATATATATATATATATATATATATATATATATATAAATATATATATATATATATATATATATATATATATATATATATATATATATATATACCTACATATATATATATATATATATATATATATATATATATATATATATATATATATATATATATATATATATATATATATATATATATATATATATATATATATATATATATATATATATATATATATATATATATATATATATATATATATATATATATATATATATATATATATATATATATACCTACATATATATATATATATATATATATATATATATATATATATATATATATATATATATATATATATATGTATGTATATATACATATCCTTTCCAAGCAATCAACAACACAATCACCCCCTTTTTTTGATAAATTCCACTGCAATATCATCCAAATCCGCCACCTTTCCGGCTTTTATCTTCCGCAAAGCTTTCACTATCTCTTCTCTGTTTACCAAGCCATTCCCTTTCAACCCTCTCACTTTGCACACCACCCTGACCAAAACACCCGATATATGCCACTCTGTCATCAAACATATTCAACAAACCTTCAAAATACTCACTTCATCTCCTTCTCACTTCATCATTACTTGTTATTACCTTCCAAGTTGCCTCCTTCACCGATGGTCTCATTTGTTCTCTTGTCTCAAGCACGTTATTTACCTCCTTCGGAAACATCTTTTTATTCTCCCTAAATTTTAGTGATCCTCTTTCACCCCAACTCTCATTTGCTCATTTTTTCACCTTTTGCACCTTTCTCTTGATATTCTGCCGCTTTCTTTTATACATCTCCCAGTCATTTGTACTATTTCCCTGCAAAAATCGTCTAAAAGCCTCTCTCTTCTCTTTCACTAACAATCTTACTTCTTCATCCCACCACTCACTACCCTTTCTATTGTGCCCACCTTCCGGCTTTGTCATGCGACATGCATCTCTTTTGTAAGCCATCACTGCTTCTCTAAATACATCCCATTCCTCCCCCACTCACCTTACGGTATTTGCTCTCATATGTAGTGCATATGAACGCGCACTTTTCATAGAACATATAATACCCTCTAACAGTAAGGATTCGAAGCTGGACCTTTTGTCTTTAGCCAGGAACGCTAATTGTGCTGTTATGATCGCCCCTAATATGGAAGATGCACGTTCATATGCACTCTATTTGTATTCATATAAAAATATATTGATTGACAATATGTTCTATAGAGTTACTAACATCTGATAATATGAGCCTGATGGGATTTCACCGTACTGGACTCCGCTGCCCTCTTTCACCAGTATTACTAAGTAATCTTTATATGGAATTCCTTGTAGCAAAATTGCTAAGGGATATATTAGCCTCTAACATTAAGCTACATCCAGCGACTGAAAAATCTTTATCACTTTCTTAAGGTGTTAAAGATACACTCTGTGTATATTGTCCATTGTAGCGTGGGGACTATTGTATCATTACACCTAGCCATCATTGCCTTCACAGACGTACTCCTCATTGCACCAGGATCTTCGTCCCCTCACCCACCCTTAGGCTTACTTCATCTACCGTAGCACCATCCACTGCCAAGTTCACTCCCGCTTCCTCCATGTTCCTCCATACTTGTGTCTATCATATACAGCTCACTCTAAAGAGTCTTTTGTGAAGTTCAGATCCCCTCTCGCCCTCATATAGCCAGCTGTCGCACAGTAACATATAGTATAACTGTGCCACAGACACGGTCAGCGCGCACATCCACTTGTACTATAACGTAGAGTGTAAACTTTTGTCGTGTACAAGATCATTGTGTACAATGATGAGCCGTAGAGTAATATATAGTAATGCCCCACGTCTTGTACAGGGTCAGTGTGTACACCTGCCTGCCGTACAACCCAGCTGGATCGCAGGTGGTGAGGGTGGCCTCCTGGATCCCACAACGTGGTCTCCTTTTGTTTACCAAACCCCAACTGTTCCCAGAGAAATTCGAGGAGTAAGTAGTCCTGACAACTCACATAGTATATCGTTGTGTATGTGCATCTGACGATTGTCAACTCGTGAACTGCATCCATGTGTCCCAACCATTAAGGTTTGGGCATGTGACACGCGTTTGGCTGCCGCTTCCTACAGCTTCTGTGTTGAGGCTTGCCATTCGAGGATTGTCTTTATGATAACTCCTTCTTCCTTCGAACACTTAAGCTGTGGAATCTTCTTCCTTCTTTTGTCTTTCTCTTTCCATGAAACCTTTCTTCCTCTGAGAATCAAGTCTAAAAACACTTGCAGAAACCTGATTGATTTCTGATTTCTTTCTCTATATAACTTTTTCCTTTCAGCGGAGGTGGTCTTGACGGAGGCATGTTATTGCCCGTGCCATCCCGTGCCGTGTCGGTCACTATAAAAAGAAAAAGTTATCTAACTGGCTTATTTCCAAAGGGCTTTCATGGGCAGGATGGGTGGATGTTCTCGCTTTATCCAGAAGACACCATGGGAGGCTGTATATAATCATGTGTCTGCGTGTATCTGACTCTCTGTTTATTTGTCATCTCGTTGGTGTATTATTTATTTTGATATCTAGGTATTTGGTTAGGTCTGTTCATTTGTCTGTATCTCTGTTGTCACTATAACGCAAAAAAGGAAGGGATTGATTTGTTAAAAAATGGTACATTTTTGTATATCCTGGTAATTATCCATGTGGAAAAATGTGTATCTTTTAGCTTCTCAAACATTATATGTGACTAAGGTTCACGAGGCCGTGGCATATAACTAATAAGTTAGGAATACACTTCTATAATTTCTGAATAACGCAAGAATATTGGCTCATCTAAGCTTAGTTAGAGACTTAGAAAAAAGTACCTGATCTTATTGTTTTCATGTCTACATTTCACTGACAAACTCCTTTAAACAAATGCAAACACTTGCCTCCACGCAGAACTATCATCACACATGCATATGAGTCTTTTCGAATAAAATAGAAAAGTTTATTTTACTTGCTGTTAATACCAAGGAAAACAGTTGTCCTCATTTGCGTCCCAGCCCGTCGAAAATATCTGGAGATATATACATATATGTATGTATGTATGTATGTGTGCATGTCTGTATGTGTGTATGGGAAATGTGTTTGTCATTCGTTTTCAGAATTGGGTAACTGCTGACCTTAGTAGCGTTGCAAACTCTTAGCGTTGCTGTTGACAGTATGGGAATGAGAGCCTGACACTCAGTTGCTCGGGGTGTCACGCTGCAAGTATGGCTGCACACTTGTCGACTTACACCCAAAATAATATGCAGCACGCTTTCATTCCTGTATTGTGGTCCAAGGGCGAGAAAACATCTGAAATTCACATAAGGCCACGTTTACAATAAGGTGATCATTTCGTACCACAGCGGACTGTGTACGAATGGCCAGACATGTTCAGAAATGGTTGATCTCAAGAGACGTCTTGAATGTTATATGTCGCAGAAACTTTTACAGCCATTTTTGAACATGGCCGCTGTGGCAAGACTTTATCACCATTCTGTGCAGATAATCTCTTTATGAATTTCAGATAGTTTTCTGTCCTCAGACCCAAAGATGATAAACGAAGAGAGAGATGAGTGAGCTTTGTTCCTCTTCGGTACAAATCAACAAGGATGTGGTCATGTTTACACAGTGACAACAACTGACACCTGAGTGTGAACATCTTGTTTCCATGCAAACGCGACTGTGCTAATTCTGTTTTAAAAATAGTTATTCTTTTACATATAAGAAATTTAATTCAGAATTAGATTAAAATTCCTTATTTCTAATCTTACCACATCAGGACCCCATTTGTGTTGCATCACATTCTTGTGTATCATCAGTTTCCAGGGAGCGACGATTCCAGTGTCGGTGCTGCCGTTCCCACCGTTCTGGGTGGAGGAGGATCAGCAGGCCGCTGACGGCACCACCGTCAGGAGCTACTCCGGCACAGACGGCGAAATGTTTCTATCTTTGGCACGCGCCCTCAACTTCACCTTCCGCGTTCTTCCTGCCAATAACTGGATCGAGGTGAGTCATGTATGCTACCTTGATCAGTCTATATCCTTATCACTATCTGGCGTGAGGTAATTCATTGTTGGCATTTGTGTCCATGGGACAATGAAGTTCGTTTTCAGGTTATTGATTATATTGTTAACAACGACCAGTGCACCATTATCTCTCCCCCGCAGGTTGAAAAGTTAGTGGAGAAGAGAAAATCACTCGTGTCGCCTGTGTACTACTTTGTCTTGCCACAGTTCTTCGAGCGACACGACATGACGTACACTTATGAGTACGTCTTCCCGGTCTTCAGTATGAGGAAGCCTGGCCTGTCGCCGCGCTGGCAGAGCCTCTACTACCCGCTGACGGGTCTAGTGTGGGCGGCCGTCCTCACCCTTCTGCTCTGTGTACCTGCTGTCCTCATTATGGTAGTGTACATCTGCTCGGTTCTCCATCACCTTTCCATTTGAGAGGGTAGATTCATAAGGATGATAAGGGATTCCTGTTATCATATACATCATAAGTGGTAGTGAGGGGTTTGAAATCCTCTCATTCAGTTTTACTTTTCCAAAAGAAGGAAGAGAGAAGGAGACTGAGTGAGGATTTACCCTCCTAGGTTCAGTTATCTTTTCTTGACGCTACCTCGCTAACGCTGGATGCAGTGAATATGTATGAAAAATGAGTAAGTGTCGTTGGCTTATAATAGGTACGTGGATAGAAATATGACAAACATCAAAATGTGAATAACATTTATGTATTTCTGTTATGATAAGTTAAAATCATTGTGTGTTACCGCATTTGGAGATTCGTGTTTTTTTATGCTATGTAATCGTGATGTATGGTTAAACTTGGAAAACCTGTTGATAAATATATCACTTCCTAATTTGTCTGTGACTGTGTTTGACTTTTAAGAAAGAAATGAATGATGTTACCCGTGTTAGGATATCATGTTCACACATGTCCATTCAAACATTTCATGATATAGAATCAAAGAATGTGTTACATCTAACTAAGCCTAAAACTGTTAATGCTCTTATAGTTAGGAAAAAAAATGTGGACAGCATGCAAGGACTCTTGCAAGACTATAGTATCATATGTAGCTTAGAGGAATTTCCTTTTGGAAAGTGAACAGCAGTTTTGTTAAGGATATGAAACGTGTCCTGAAGAGTAATGATGGTATGAAGAAACATACTTCCCATCGTTTTCTCCAACGTTGTCTTACGCGAATCGTCCGGTTAAAGCCTACAGACGCGAGTTCTCAGTAAATGAGTGATATTCAAATCTTAAACTAGTTACCTCAAGTGTTTAGTCTTTGCTGAAGAAGTTTTCCGCAGATTATTTTTGCAGAAATTGATGGTAAATGAAATGACCACTTGTTGGGCCAAGGACTGTGAACTGGAGTGGGTTATACTCAAAAGTTTGTAACAGCGATAGCAAATTCTCTGTCACCTGTAAGAAATAATTTGTTCACGGAATTCTGCTGTACCTTACCTGGCGTCCTTCGTCTTTCGCTGTCAGTCCATCAGCTCTTCATATTTCAGTCTTCTTTGAAGCGATTGGATCGATGTAGACAAAATCTGGCAAGGATGTTCCTTGGATGTTCAAGGATGTTCCTCGGTTGGTCTCTTTTATGAATTCTATCCCATGACGCCGACGAATGTTACTGGTTCATGTAACCAGACGAGTGTTACTGGTTCATGTAACCAGACGAGTGTTACTGGTTCATGTAACCAGACGAATGTTACTGGTTCATGTAACCAGACGAGTGTTACTGGTTCATGTAACCAGACGAGTGTTACTGGTTCATGTAACCAGACGAGTGTTACTGGTTCATGTAACCAGACGAATGTTACTGGTTCATGTAACCAGACTAATATCTCTACTGACTAGTGACTGTATTAGTGACCAACCTCTGACTAATATCTCTACTGACTAGTGACTGTATTAGTGACCAACCTCTGACTAATATCTCTACTGACTAGTGACTGTATTAGTGACCAACCTCTGACTAATATCTCTACTGACTAGTGACTGTATTAGTGACCAACCTCTGACTAATATCTCTACTGACTAGTGACTGTATTAGTGACCTGCCACTGACTAATATCTCTACTGACTAGTGACTGTATTAGTGACCAACCTCTGACTAATATCTCTACTGACTAGTGACTGTATTAGTGACCAACCTCTGACTAATATCTCTACTGACTAGTGACTGTATTAGTGACCAACCTCTGACTAATATCTCTACTGACTAGTGACTGTATTAGTGACCTGCCACTGACTAATATCTCTACTGACTAGTGACTGTATTAGTGACCTGCCACTGACTAATATCTCTACTGACTAGTGACTGTATTAGTGACCTGCCACTGACTAATATCTCTACTGACTAGTGACTGTATTAGTGACCTGCCACTGACTAATATCTCTACTGACTAGTGACTGTATTAGTGACCAACCTCTGACTAATATCTCTACTGACTAGTGACTGTATTAGTGACCAACCTCTGACTAATATCTCTACTGACTAGTGACTGTATTAGTGACCAACCTCTGACTAATATCTCTACTGACTAGTGACTGTATTAGTGACCTGCCACTGACTAATATCTCTACTGACTAGTGACTGTATTAGTGACCAACCTCTGACTAATATCTCTACTGACTAGTGACTGTATTAGTGACCTGCCACTGACTAATATCTCTACTGACTAGTGACTGTATTAGTGACCTGCCACTGACTAATATCTCTACTGACTAGTGACTGTATTAGTGACCAACCTCTGACTAATATCTCTACTGACTAGTGACTGTATTAGTGACCTGCCACTGACTAATATCTCTACTGACTAGTGACTGTATTAGTGACCAACCTCTGACTAATATCTCTACTGACTAGTGACTGTATTAGTGACCAACCTCTGACTAATATCTCTACTGACTAGTGACTGTATTAGTGACCTGCCACTGACTAATATCTCTACTGACTAGTGACTGTATTAGTGACCAACCTCTGACTAATATCTCTACTGACTAGTGACTGTATTAGTGACCAACCTCTGACTAATATCTCTACTGACTAGTGACTGTATTAGTGACCTGCCACTGACTAATATCTCTACTGACTAGTGACTGTATTAGTGACCAACCTCTGACTAATATCTCTACTGACTAGTGACTGTATTAGTGACCTGCCACTGACTAATATCTCTACTGACTAGTGACTGTATTAGTGACCAACCTCTGACTAATATCTCTACTGACTAGTGACTGTATTAGTGACCAACCTCTGACTAATATCTCTACTGACTAGTGACTGTATTAGTGACCAACCTCTGACTAATATCTCTACTGACTAGTGACTGTATTAGTGACCAACCTCTGACTAATATCTCTACTGACTAGTGACTGTATTAGTGACCAACCTCTGACTAATATCTCTACTGACTAGTGACTGTATTAGTGACCAACCTCTGACTAATATCTCTACTGACTAGTGACTGTATTAGTGACCAACCTCTGACTAATATCTCTACTGACTAGTGACTGTATTAGTGACCAACCTCTGACTAATATCTCTACTGACTAGTGACTGTATTAGTGACCAACCTCTGACTAATATCTCTACTGACTAGTGACTGTATTAGTGACCAACCTCTGACTAATATCTCTACTGACTAGTGACTGTATTAGTGACCAACCTCTGACTAATATCTCTACTGACTAGTGACTGTATTAGTGACCAACCTCTGACTAATATCTCTACTGACTAGTGACTGTATTAGTGACCAACCTCTGACTAATATCTCTACTGACTAGTGACTGTATTAGTGACCAACCTCTGACTAATATCTCTACTGACTAGTGACTGTATTAGTGACCTGCCACTGACTAATATCTCTACTGACTAGTGACTGTATTAGTGACCAACCTCTGACTAATATCTCTACTGACTAGTGACTGTATTAGTGACCAACCTCTGACTAATATCTCTACTGACTAGTGACTGTATTAGTGACCAACCTCTGACTAATATCTCTACTGACTAGTGACTGTATTAGTGACCAACCTCTGACTAATATCTCTACTGACTAGTGACTGTATTAGTGACCAACCTCTGACTAATATCTCTACTGACTAGTGACTGTATTAGTGACCAACCTCTGACTAATATCTCTACTGACTAGTGACTGTATTAGTGACCAACCTCTGACTAATATCTCTACTGACTAGTGACTGTATTAGTGACCTGCCACTGACTAATATCTCTACTGACTAGTGACTGTATTAGTGACCAACCTCTGACTAATATCTCTACTGACTAGTGACTGTATTAGTGACCAACCTCTGACTAATATCTCTACTGACTAGTGACTGTATTAGTGACCAACCTCTGACTAATATCTCTACTGACTAGTGACTGTATTAGTGACCAACCTCTGACTAATATCTCTACTGACTAGTGACTGTATTAGTGACCAACCTCTGACTAATATCTCTACTGACTAGTGACTGTATTAGTGACCAACCTCTGACTAATATCTCTACTGACTAGTGACTGTATTAGTGACCTGCCACTGACTAATATCTCTACTGACTAGTGACTGTATTAGTGACCAACCTCTGACTAATATCTCTACTGACTAGTGACTGTATTAGTGACCAACCTCTGACTAATATCTCTACTGACTAGTGACTGTATTAGTGACCTGCCACTGACTAATATCTCTACTGACTAGTGACTGTATTAGTGACCAACCTCTGACTAATATCTCTACTGACTAGTGACTGTATTAGTGACCTGCCACTGACTAATATCTCTACTGACTAGTGACTGTATTAGTGACCAACCTCTGACTAATATCTCTACTGACTAGTGACTGTATTAGTGACCAACCTCTGACTAATATCTCTACTGACTAGTGACTGTATTAGTGACCAACCTCTGACTAATATCTCTACTGACTAGTGACTGTATTAGTGACCAACCTCTGACTAATATCTCTACTGACTAGTGACTGTATTAGTGACCAACCTCTGACTAATATCTCTACTGACTAGTGACTGTATTAGTGACCAACCTCTGACTAATATCTCTACTGACTAGTGACTGTATTAGTGACCAACCTCTGACTAATATCTCTACTGACTAGTGACTGTATTAGTGACCAACCTCTGACTAATATCTCTACTGACTAGTGACTGTATTAGTGACCTGCCACTGACTAATATCTCTACTGACTAGTGACTGTATTAGTGACCAACCTCTGACTAATATCTCTACTGACTAGTGACTGTATTAGTGACCAACCTCTGACTAATATCTCTACTGACTAGTGACTGTATTAGTGACCTGCCACTGACTAATATCTCTACTGACTAGTGACTGTATTAGTGACCAACCTCTGACTAATATCTCTACTGACTAGTGACTGTATTAGTGACCTGCCACTGACTAATATCTCTACTGACTAGTGACTGTATTAGTGACCTGCCACTGACTAATATCTCTACTGACTAGTGACTGTATTAGTGACCTGCCACTGACTAATATCTCTACTGACTAGTGACTGTATTAGTGACCAACCTCTGACTAATATCTCTACTGACTAGTGACTGTATTAGTGACCAACCTCTGACTAATATCTCTACTGACTAGTGACTGTATTAGTGACCAACCTCTGACTAATATCTCTACTGACTAGTGACTGTATTAGTGACCAACCTCTGACTAATATCTCTACTGACTAGTGACTGTATTAGTGACCAACCTCTGACTAATATCTCTACTGACTAGTGACTGTATTAGTGACCTGCCACTGACTAATATCTCTACTGACTAGTGACTGTATTAGTGACCAACCTCTGACTAATATCTCTACTGACTAGTGACTGTATTAGTGACCAACCTCTGACTAATATCTCTACTGACTAGTGACTGTATTAGTGACCTGCCACTGACTAATATCTCTACTGACTAGTGACTGTATTAGTGACCAACCTCTGACTAATATCTCTACTGACTAGTGACTGTATTAGTGACCAACCTCTGACTAATATCTCTACTGACTAGTGACTGTATTAGTGACCAACCTCTGACTAATATCTCTACTGACTAGTGACTGTATTAGTGACCAACCTCTGACTAATATCTCTACTGACTAGTGACTGTATTAGTGACCTGCCACTGACTAATATCTCTACTGACTAGTGACTGTATCAGTGACCTGCCACTGACTAATATCTCTACTGACTAGTGACTGTATCAGTGACCTGCCACTGACTAATATCTCTACTGACTAGTGACTGTATTAGTGACCAACCTCTGACTAATATCTCTACTGACTAGCGACTGTATTAGTGACCAACCTCTGACTAATATCTCTACTGACTAGTGACTGTATTAGTGACCAACCTCTGACTAATATCTCTACTGACTAGTGACTGTATTAGTGACCAACCTCTGACTAATATCTCTACTGACTAGTGACTGTATTAGTGACCAACCTCTGACTAATATCTCTACTGACTAGTGACTGTATTAGTGACCAACCTCTGACTAATATCTCTACTGACTAGTGACTGTATTAGTGACCTGCCACTGACTAATATCTCTACTGACTAGTGACTGTATTAGTGACCAACCTCTGACTAATATCTCTACTGACTAGCGACTGTATTAGTGACCAACCTCTGACTAATATCTCTACTGCTAGTGACTGTATTAGTGACCTGCCACTGACTAATATCTCTACTGACTAGTGACTGTATTAGTGACCAACCTCTGACTAATATCTCTACAGGTTGTAACTATTTCAATGACCTGCCTGCTGAATTGGTCGTATTTCCTCTTCTTGTATTTTCACACAGGGAGCCAGAGAGTTAGGATACCTGACTACACTTATAAATCAGTTTTCTCTTCCTTTAGTCACGAGAACATAGTAAGGCGACTTGACTATCTGTGACGAGGTTATCATGGAGGACAGTAATAGGATTCCACATTCCTGAGCTGTATAAATGGAGGCAAGACAGTAAAACAGGCTCCTCCCACCTAGTAATTCCTCAAGTATGTAAGATGGCGGGGACGTAGCTATGAAGGAACGCCATGTGCCATTAAAGGGACTAAAATTATATGGAAATTTAAATCTAAAGAAAAAGATGAATGAAAACGCTTTCTGATGACTGTATTATTGGTTATAAGAAAAAATGGAAGAGATAAACGAATGAATTATTTCATATGATACTGTCCTTTAGGAAGGTTGTTCACTGATAACCAATATGCCATGATTTAAATACAATGACAGTATTTCCCGTAACAACAAATGGTGGTAATCTAATCCAATGTTCTATTTCTGTATTGCTGGAAAGACGTCTATCCATGTTTGTATTATATTTCCTTCCCTTTATCTTCATTGTGTTATTTTTGGTCATTGTGTCTCAACATAAGGATCTTTTGTGCGTAAGATACTTTGTCTACATTGATTAGAATTTTGAAAAATTCTGAAAAAAATCTTTGGGCCTCATTTTTTCTTTTTTTCTTTCGAGAAAGAGAGAGAAATTAGTTTAAGATATATATATAAATGTGAATAAGAGCAAGGTTAATAGGTACAGTAGGGTTGAGGGTCAAGTGGTGAGTTTGAATGGAGAAAAACTGGAGGAAGTGAAGTGTTTTAGATATCTGGGAGTGGATCTGGCAGCGGATGGAACCATGGAAGCGGAAGTGGATCATAGGGTGGGGGAGGGGGCGAAAATTCTGGGGGCCTTGAAGAATGTGTGGAAGTCGAGAACATTATCTCGGAAAGCAAATATGGGTATGTTTGAAGGAATAGTGGTTCCAACAATGTTGTATGGTTGCGAGGTGTGGGCTATGGATAGAGTTGTGCGCAGGAGGATGGATGTGCTGGAAATGAGATGTTTGAGGACAATGTGTGGTGTGAGGTGGTTTGATCGAGTGAGTAACGTAAGGGTAAGAGAGATGTGTGGAAATAAAAAGAGCGTGGTTGAGAGAGCAGAAGAGGGTGTTTTGAAGTGGTTTGGGCACATGGAGAGGATGAGTGAGGAAAGATTGACCAAGAGGATATATGTGTCGGAGGTGGAGGGAGCAAGGAGAAGAGGGAGACCAAATTGGAGGTGGAAAGATGGAGTGAAAAAGATTTTGTGTGATCGGGGCCTGAACATGCAGGAGGGTGAAAGGAGGGCAAGGAATAGAGTGAATTGGAGCGATGTGGTATACCGGGGTTGACGTGCTGTCAGTGGATTGAATCAAGGCATGTGAAGCGTCTGGGGTAAACCATGGAAAGCTGTGTAGGTATGTATATTTGCGTGTGTGGACGTATGTATATACATGTGTATGGGGGGGTTGGGCCATTTCTTTCGTCTGTTTCCTTGCGCTACCTCGCAAACGCGGGAGACGGCGACAAAGTATAAAAAAAAAAAAAAAGAATAATACTTTTTTCTTCATACGTTTTCTTTCTGACTTAATGAATTAGCTTTGTTGTACTTCTTTGCTTTAGTTTTTTGTTAACCTGAAGAAAGTCGATAACAATAACAGAACAACATATTCCAAACGAGGTCTCACTAAGGCACTCTCGGAAATACCTATTTTGCTTCTAGTTTTATAGTTTACATACATAGATGTGGTACGTGATATCATTTCTGCTTTATAATATGCGGCTAGGAATTGATCTAAGTGAAATATATCACTAGGTCATAGCTCCAAGTTCCTTGTTTTCATCTTATACTTCAAATAATGACTTACCGAATATCTGTGTTAACATTCTCTTTATTCAAATGCATCACCTTCCAACCGTCCACACTGAAATATTTCTATCATCTCTCTGATTATTGCAACACCTCGTCTAAATCTCACAATTACTAAAGAGTCTTTCCTTCTTTGGGCTCTAGTTACTAATCTCAGGTCACTAGCGATTTCTGAAGTTTTATTGGCGAGTCTTACCTCCAGAGAAATGATATACATGAAGATACATATGGGGCTTAGGAATGAACCTTGCGATACATATGGGGCTTAGGAATGAACCTTGCGATACCCTGGTAGTCACTCTGACTTATTCAGATAGTTTACAGTTTAATCGTACAAACTTATTGGTTTAAGCTTGTAAGCCAGACCTGTATCCAAAAATACATATATTTCCTAATTCGCGTGATCTTATTTTGTATAATAATCTTTTATGTGATATATCATCGATGTCATCTTGGAAGTGAAATTATATAACATTTGTGAGTATTTTCAAAGGTCACTTATACATATATATATATATATTTATATATATATATATATATATATATATATATATATATATATATATATATATATATATATATATATATATATATATATATTTATTAAAATTTATTAAAAAGGGGGTGACTGTATTATTGACTGGTTGGTAAGGTTATTTAATGTATGTATGACTCATGGTGAGGTGCCTGAGGATTGGCGGAATGCGTGCATAGTGCCATTGTACAAAGGCAAAGGGGATAAGAGTGAGTGCTCAAATTACAGAGGTATAAGTTTGTTGAGTATTCCTGGTAAATTATATGGGAGGGTATTGATTGAGAGGGTGAAGGCATGTAGAGAGCATCAGATTGGGGAAGAGCAGTGTGGTTTCAGAAGTGGTAGAGGATTTGTGGATCAGGTGTTTGGTTTGAAGAATGTATGTCAGAAATACTTAGAAAAGCAAATGGATTTGTATGTAGCATTTATGGATCTGGAGAAGGCATATGATAGAGTTGATAGAGATGCTCTGTGGAAGGTATTAAGAATATATGGTGTGGGAGGCAAGTTGTTAGAAGCAGTGAAAAGTTTTTATCGAGGATGTAAGGCATGTGTACGTGTAGGAAGAGAGGAAAGTGATTGGTTCTCAGTAAATGTAGGTTTGCGGCAGGGGTGTGTGATGTCTCCATAGTTGTTTAATTTGTTTATGGATGGGGTTGTTAGGGAGGTGAATGCAAGAGTTTTGGAAAGAGGGGCAAGTATGAAGTCTGCTGGGGATGAGAGAGCTTGGGAAGTGAGTCAGTTGTTGTTCGCTGATGATACAGCGCTGGTGGCTCATTCATGTGAGAAACTGCAGAAGCTGGTGACGCGGTTTGGTATAGTGTGTGGAAGAAGAAAGTTAAGAGTAAATGTGAATAAGAGCAAGGTTATTAGGTACAGTAGGGTTGAGGGTCAAGTCAATTGGGAGTTAAGTTTGAATGGAGAAAAACTGGAGGAAGTAAAGTGTTTTAGATATCTGGGAGTGGATCTGGCAGCGGATGGAACCATGGAAGCGGAAGTGGATCATAGGGTGGGGGAGGGGGCGAAAATCCTGGGAGCCTTGAAGAATGTGTGGAAGTCGAGAACATTATCTCGGAATCAAAAATGGGTATGTTTGAAGGAATAGTGGTTCCAACAATGTTGTATGGTTGCGAGGCGTGGGCTATGGATAGAGTTGTGCGCAGGAGGAAATGAGATGTTTGAGGACAATGTGTGGTGGGAGGTGGTTTGATCGAGTAAGTAATGTAAGGGTAAGAGAGATGTGTGGAGATAAAAAGAGCGTGGTTGAGAGAGCAGAAGAGGGTGTTTTGAAATGGTTTGGGCACATGGAGAGAATGAGTGAGGAAAGATTGACCAAGAGGATATATATTTCGGAGGTGGAGGGAACGAGGAGAAGTGGGAGACCAAATTGGAGGTGGAAAGATGGAGTGAAAAAGATTTTGAGTGATCGGGGCCTGAACATGCAGGAGGGTGAAAGGAGGGCAAGGAATAGAGTGAATTGGATCGATGTGGTATACCGGGGTTGACGTGCTGTCAGTGGATTGAATCAGGGCATGTGAAGCGTCTGGGGTAAATCATGGAAAGCTGTGTAGGTATGTATATTTGCGTGTGTGGACGTATGTATATACATATGTATGGGGGTGGGTTGGGCCATTTCTTTCGTCTGTTTCCTTGCGCTACCTCGCAAACGCGGGAGACAGCGACAAAAAAACGAAAAAAAAAAATATACATATATATATATATATATATATATATATATATATATATATATATATATATATATATATATATATATATATATATATATATATATATATATATACATATATATATATATGCATATATATATATATATATATATATATATATATATATATATATATATATATATATATATATATATATATATATATATATATATATATATATATATATATACATATATATATATATATATATATATATATATATATATATATATATATATATACATATATATATATATATATATATATATATATATATATATATATATATATATATATATATATATATATATATATATATATATATATATATATATATATATATATATATATATATATATATATATATATATATATATATATATATATATATATATATATATATATATACATATATATATATATATATATATATATATATATATATATATATATATATATATATATATATATATATATATATATATATATATATATATATATGTATATATATATATATATATATATATATATATATATGTATATATATATATATATATATATATATATATATATATATATATATATATATATATATATATATATATATATATTTATGTTTTACTATTTATTTATTATCGTTTGTCTCTGTCTCCCGCGTTAGCAAGGTAGCGCAAGGAAACAGAGGAAAGAATGGCCCAGCCAACCCACATACACATGTATATACATACACATCCACACAAGCAAATATACATACTTATACATCTTAACGTATACATATATATACACGCACAGATATATAAATATATATACTTATGTACATAATTCATACTGTCTACCTTTATTTATTCCCATCGCCACCCCGCCACACATGATTTAACGACCCCTCCCCCGTTATATGCGCGAGGTACCGCTAGGAAAAGACAACAAGGGCCACATTCGTTCATACTCAGTCTCTAGCTGTCATGTATAATGCACTGAAACCACAGCTCCCTTTCCACATCCAGGCCCGACAGAACTTTCCATGGTTTACCCCAGACGCTTCACATGCCCTGGTTCAATCCATTGACAGCACGTCGACCCCGGTATACCACATCGTTACAATTCACTCTATTCCTTGCACGCCCTTCACCCTCCTGCATGTTCAGGCCCCGATCACTCAAATTCTTTTTCACTCCATCTTTCCACCTCCAATTTGGCTTCCCACTTCTCCTCGTTCCCTCCACCTCTGACATATATATATCCTCTTGGTCAATCTTTCTTAACTCATTCTTTCCATGTGACCAAACTATTTCAAAACACACTCTTCTGCTCTCTCAACCACACTCTTTTTATTTCTACACATCTCTCTTACCCTTACATTACTTACTCGATCAAACCACCTCACACCACATATTGGCCTCAAACATCTCATTTCCAGCACATCCACTCTCCTCCGCACAACTCTAGCCATAGCCAACGCTTCGCAACCATATATCATTGTTGTAACCACTATTCCTTCAAACATACCCAATTTTGCTTTCCGAGATAATGTTCTCGACTTCCACACATTCTTTAACGCTCCCAGAACTTTCGCCCCCTCTGACTCATTTCCTCTTCCATGGTTCCATCCGCTGCCAAATCCACTCCCAGATATTTAAAACACTTCACTTCTTCCAGATTTTCTCCATTCAAACTTACCTCCCATTTAACTTGTCCCTCAACCCTACTGTACCTAATAACCTTGCTCTTATTCACATTTACTCTCAGCTTTCTTCTTGCACACGCTTTACCAAACTCAGTCACCAGCTTCTGCAGTTCCTCACATGAATCAGCCACCAGCGCTGTATCATCAGCGAACAACAACTGACTCACTTTCCGAGCTCTCTCAACCACAACGAACTGCATACTTGCCCCTCTCTCCAAAACTCTTGCATTCACCTCCCTAACAACACCATCCATAAAAAAATTAAACAACCATGGAGACACCACACACGCCTGCCGCAAACCTACATTCATTGAGAACCAATCACTTTCCTCTCTTCCTACACGTACACATGCCTTACATCCTCGATAAAAACTTTTCACTGCTTCTAACAACTTGCCTCCCACACCATATATTCTTAATACCTTCCACAGAGCATCTCTATCAACTCTATAATATGCCTTCTCCAGATCCATAAATGCCAAATACAAATCCATTTGCTTTTCTAAGTATTTCTCAAATACATTCTTCAAAGCAAACACCTGATCCACACATCCTCTACCTCTTCTGAAACCACACTGCTCTTCCCCAATCTGATGGTCTGAACATGCCTTCACCCTATCAGTCAATACCGTCCCATATAATTTACCAGGAATACTCAACAAACTTATACCTCTGTAATTTGAGCACTCACTTTTATCCCCTTTGCCTTTATACAATGGCGCTATGCAAGAATTCCGTCAATCCTTAGGCACCTCACCATGAGTCACACATACATTAGATAACCTCACCAACCAATCAACAATACAGTTACCCCTTTTTTAATAAATTCCTCTTCAATACCATCCAAACCCGCTGCCTTGCCGTCTTTCATCTTCCTCAAAGCTTTACTACCTCTTCTCTGTTTACCAAATCATTCTCCCTAACCCTCTCACTTTGCACACCACCTCGACCAAAACACGCTATATCTGTAACTCTATCATCAAACACATTCAATAAACCTTCAAAATACTCAATCTATCTCTTTCTCACAACACCACTACTTGTTATTACCTTCCCATTAGCCCCCTTCACTGAAGTTCCCATTTGTTCCCTTGTCTTACGCACTTTATTTACCTCCTTCCAAAATATCTTTTTATTCTCTCTAAGATTTAATGATACTCTCTCACCCCAACTCTCATTTGCCCTTTTTTCACCTCTTGCACCTTTCTCTTGACATCCTGCCTTTTTTAATACATCTTCCAATCATTTGTATCATTTCCCTGCAAAAATCGCCCAAATGCCTCTCTCATCTCTTTCACTAATAATCTTACTTCACTAATCTTACTTCTCTTACTTCACTAATAATCTCACTTCTCCCCTATCCCTGGAAATAGTGGAGAAACAATACTTACCATGCCCTCACGTATCGTAGAAGGCGTGTAAAGAGGACGGGAGCGGGGTGCTGGAAACCCTCCCCGCCTTGTATTTTGACTTTTTAAAAGGGGAATCAGAAGGAGTCACGCGAGGAGTGCTCATCCTTCTCGAAGGCTCAAATTGGGGTGTCTAAATGTGTGTGGATGTAACCAAGATGAGAAAAGGAGAGATAGGTGGTATATTTGAGTAAAGGAACCTGGATGTTTTGGCTCTGAGTGAAACGAAGCTCAAGGGGAAAGGGGAAGATTGATTTAAGAATGTCTTGGGAGTAAAGTCAAGGGTTAATGAGAGGAAAAGAGCAAGGGAAGGAGTAGCACTACTCCTGAAACAGGAGTGGTGAGAGTATGTGATAAAGTGTAAGAAAGTAAACTCTATATTGATGTGGGTAAAGCTGAAAGTGGATGGAGAGAGATGGGTGATGTGGTGCATATGCACCTGGGCATGAGAAGAAAGATCATGAGAGGCAAGTGTTTAGGAGCAGCTGAGTGAGTGTGTTAGTAGTTTTGATGTAAGCAGACCGGGTTATAGTGATGGTTGATTTGAATGCAAAGGTGAGTAATGTGGCAGTTCAGGGAATAATTGGTGTACATGGAGTGTTCAGTGTTGTAAATGGAAATGATGAAGAGCATGTAGATCTACGTGCTGAAAAAGGACTGGTGATTGGGAATACCTGGTTTAAAAAGAGAGACATGCATAAGTATACGTATTCAAGTAGAAGAGATGGCCAGAGAGCGTTATTGGATCAAGTGTTAATTAATAGGCGCGCGAAAGAGAGGCTATTAGATGTCAATGTGCTGAGAGGTGCAACTGGAGGGATGTCTAATCATTATCTTGTGGAGGCGAGGGTGAAGATTTCTAGAGGTTTTCAGAAAAGAAGAGAGAATGTTGGGGTGAAGAGAGTGGTGAGAGCAAGTGAGCTTGGGAAGGAGACGTGTGAGGAAATACCAGGAGAGAATGAGTACAGAATGGAAAAAGGTGAGAACAAAGAACGTAAGGGGAGTGGAGGAGGAATGGGATAAATTTAGGGAAGTAGTGATGGATTGCGCAAGAGATACTTGTGGCATGAGAAGAGTGGGAGGTTGGTTGATTAGAAAAAGTAGTGAGTGGTGGGATGAAGAAGTAAGAGTATTGGTGAAAGAGAAGAGAGAATCATTTGGACGATGTTTGCAGGGAAAAAATGCAAATGAGGGGGAGATGTATAAAAGAAAGAAGCAGGAGGCCAAGAGAAAGGTGCAAGAGGTGAAAAAGAGGGCAAATGAGAGTTGGAGTGAGAGAGTATCATTAAATTTTAGGGAGAAAAAAAAAGATGTTCTGGAAGGAGGTAAATAAAGTGCGTAAGACAAGGGAGCAAATGGGAACTTCAGTAAAGGGGGCTAATGGGGAGGGGATAACAAGTAATGGTGATGTGAGAAGATGTAGTAAGTATTTTGAAGGTTTGTTTTGGTCGAGGTGGTGTGCAAATCGAGAGGGTTAGGGAAAATGATTTGGTAAATAGAGAAGAGGTAGTAAAAGCTTTGCGGAAGATGAAAGCCGGCAAGGCAGCAGGTTTGGATGGTATTGCAGTGGAATTTATTAAAAAAAGGGGGTGACTGTATTGTTGACTGCTTGGTAAGGTTATATAATGTAAGTATGATTCATGGTGAGGTGAATGAGGATTGGCGGAATGCTTGCATAGTGCCATTGTACAAAGGCAAAGGGGATAAGAGTGAGTGCTCAAATTATAAACGTATAAGTATGTTGAGTATTCCTGGTAAATTATATGGGAGGGTATTGATTGAGAGGGTTAAGGCATGTAGAGATGATCAGATTGGGGAAGAGCAGTGTGGTTTCAGAGGTGGTAGAGGATGTGTGGATCAGGTGTTTGCTTTGAAGAATGTATGTGAGAAATACTTAGAAAGACAAATGGATTTGTATGTAGCATTTATGGATCAGGAGAAGGCATATGAGAGAGTTGATAGAGATGCTCTGTGGAAGGTACTAAGAACATATAGTGTGGGAGGCAAGTTGTTAGAAGCAGTGAAATGTTTTTATCGAGGATGTAAGGCATGTGTACGTGTAGGAAAAGAGGAAAGTGATTGGTTCTCAGTGAATGTAGGTTTGCGGCAGGGGTGTGTGATGTCTCCATGGTTGTTTAATTTGTTTATAGATGCTGTTGTTAGGGAGAGGAATGCAAGAGTTTTGGAAAGAGGGGCAAGTATGCAGTCTGTTGGGGATGAGAGAGCTTGGGAATTGAGTCAGTTGTTGTTCGTTGATGATACAGCGCTGGTGGTGATTCATGTGAGAAACTGCAGAAGCTGGTGACGCGGTTTGGTAAAGTGTGTGAAAGAAGAAAGTTCAGAGTAAATGTGAATAAGAGCAAGGTCATTAGGTAAAGTAGGGTTAAGGGTCAAGTCAATTGGGAGGTAAGTTTGAATGGAGAAAAACTGGAGGAAGTAAAGTGTTTTAGATATCTGGAAGTAGATCTGGCAGCGGATGAAACCATGGAAGCGGAAGTGAATCATAGGAAGGGGAAGGAGGCGAAAATCCTGGAAGACTTGAAGAATGTTTGGAAGTCGAAAACATTATCTCGGAAAGCAAAAATGTGTATGTTTGAAGGAATAGTGGTTCCAACAAAGTTATATGGTTGCGAGGCGTAGGCTATGGATAGAGTTGTGCGCAGGAGGGTGGATGTGCTGTAATGAGATGTTTAAGGACAATACGTGGTGTGAGGTGGTTTGATCGAGTAAATAATGTAAGGGTAAGGGAGATGTGTGGAAATAAAAAGAGCGTGGTTGAGAGAGCAGAAAAGGGTGTTTTGAAATTATTTGGTCACAAGGAGAGAATGAGTGAGGAAAGATTCACCAAGAGGATATATGTGTTGGAGGTAGAGGGAACGAGAAGTGGGAACCAAATTGGAGTTGGAAAGATGGAGTGGAAAAGATATTGAGTGATCGGGGCCTGAACATGCAGGAGGGTGAAAGGCGTGCAAGGAATAGAGTGAATTGGAACGATGTGGTATACCGGGGTTGACGTGCTGTCAATGGATTGACCCAGGGCATGTGAAGCGTCTGGGGTAAACCATGGAAAGTTATGTGGGGCCTGGATGTGGAAAGGGAGCTGTGATTTCTGTGCATTATTACATGACAGCTAGAGACTGAGTTTGAACGAATGGGGCCTTTGGTGTCTTCCTAGCGCTACCTTGTACATGAGGGGGGAGGGGGATGTTATTCCATGTGTGGCGATGTGGCGATGGGAATAAATAAAGGCAGACAGTATGAATTAAGTACATGTGTATATATGTATATGTCCGTGTGTGTATATATATGTGTACATTGAGATGTATAGATATGCATATTTGCATGTGTGGACGTGTATGTATATACATGTGTATGTGGGTGGGTTGGGCAATTTCTTTCCTCTGTTTCCTTGCGCTCCCTCGCAAACCCATGAGACAGCGATTAAGCAAATAAAAAAAAAAAATATATATATATATATCTATATATATATATATATATATATATATATATATATATATATATATATATATATATATATATATATATATATATATATATATGTATATATATATATATATATATATATATATATATATATATATATATATATATATATATATATATATATATATATATATATATATATATATATATATATATATATATATACCTCTGTAATTTGAGCACTCACTCTTATCCCCTTTGCCTTTGTACAATGGCACTATGCACGCATTCCGCCAATCCTCAGGCACCTCACCATGAGTCATACATACATTAAATAACCTTACCAACCAGTCAACAATACAGTCACCCCCCTTTTTAATAAATTCCACTGCAATACCATCCAAACCTGCTGCCTTGCCGGCTTTCATCTTCCGCAAAGCTTTTACTACCTCTTCTCTGTTTACCAAATCATTTTCCCTAACCCTCTCACTTTGCACACCACCTCGACCAAAACACCCTATATCTGCCACTCTGTCATCAGACACATTCAACAAACCTTCAAAATACTCATTCCATCTCCTTCTCACATCACCGCTACTTGTTATCACCTCCCCATTTACGCCCTTCACTGAAGTTCCCATTTGCTCCCTTGTCTTACGCACCCTATTTACCTCCTTCCAGAACATCTTTTTATTCTCCCTAAAATTTACTGATAGTCTCTCACCCCAACTCTCATTTGCCCTTTTTTTCACCTCTTGCACCTTTCTCTTGACCTCCTGTCTCTTTCTTTTATACTTCTCCCACATCGCTCCAATTCACTCTATTCCTTGCCCTCCTTTCACCCTCCTGCATGTTCAGGCCCCGATCACACAAAATCTTTTTCACTCCATCTTTCCACCTCCAATTTGGTCTCCCTCTTCTCCTCGTTCCCTCCACCTCCGACACATATATTCTCTTGGTCAATCTTTCCTCACTCATTCTCTCCATGTGCCCGAACCATTTCAAAACACTCTCTTCTGCTCTCTCAACCACGCTCTTTTTATTTCCACACATCTCTCTTACCCTTACGTTACTTACTCGATCAAACCACCTCACACCACATATTGTCCTCAAACATCTCATTTCCAGCACATCCATCCTCCTGCGCACATCTCTATCCATAGCCCACGCCTCGCAACCATACAACATTGTTGGAACCACTATTCCTTCAAACATACCCATTTTTGCTTTCCGAGATAATGTTCTCGACTTCCACACACTCTTCAAGGCTCCCAGAATTTTCGCCCCCTCCCCCACCCTATGATCCACTTCCGTTTCCATGATTCCATCCGCTGCCAGATCCACTCCCAGATATCTAAAACACTCCACTTCCTCCAGTTTTTCTCCATTCAAACTCACCTCCCAATTGACTTGAACCTCAACCTACTGTACCTGATAACCTTGCTCTTATTCACATTTACTCTTAACTTTCTTCTTTCACACACTTTACCAAACTCAGTCACCAGCTTCTGCAGTTTCTCACATGAATCAGCCACCAGCGCTGTATCATCAGCGAACAACAACTGACTCACTTCCCAAGCTCTCTCATCCCCAACAGACTTCATACTTGCCCCTCTTCCCAAAACTCTTGCATTCACCTCCCTAACAACCCCATCCATAAACAAATTAAACAACCATGGGAACATCACACACCCCTGCCGCAAACCTACATTCACTAAGAACCAATCACTTTCCTCTCTTCCTACACGTACACATGCCTTACATCCTCGATAAAAACTTTTCACTGCTTCTAACAACTTGCCTCCCACACCATATATTCTTAATACCTTCCACAGAGCATCTCTATCAACTCTATCATATGCCTTCTCCAGATCCATAAATGCTACATACAAATCCATTTGCTTTTCTAAGTATTTCTCACATACATTCTTCAAAGCAAACACCTGATCCACACATCCTCTACCACTTCTGAAACCACACTGCTCTTCCCCAATCTGATGCTCTGTACATGCCTTCACCCTCTCAATCAATATCCTCCCATATAATTTACCAGGAATACTCAACAAACTTATACCTCTGTAATTTGAGCACTCACACTTATCCCCTTTGCCTTTGTACAATGGCACTATGCACGCATTCCGCCAATCCTCAGGCACCTCACCATGAGTCATACATACATTAAATAACCTTACCAACGAGTCAACAATACAGTCACCCCCATTTTTAATAAATTCCACGACAATACCATCCAAACCTGCTGCCTTGCCGGCTTTCATCTTCCGCAAAGCTTTTACTACCTCTTTTCTGTTTACCAAATCATTTTCCCTAACCCTCTCACTTTGCACACCACCTCGACCAAAACACCCTATATCTGCCACTCTATCATCAAACACATTCAACAAACCTTCAAAATACTCACTCCATCTCCATCTCACATCACCACTACTTGTTATCACCTCCCCATTTGCGCCCTTCACTGAAGTTCCCATTTGCTCCCTTGTCTTACGTACTTTATTTACCTCCTTCCAGAACATCTTTTTATTTTCCCTAAAATTTAATGATACTCTCTCACCCCAACTGTCATTTGCCCTTTTTTTCACCTCTTGCACCTTTCTCTTGACCTCCTGTCTCTTTCTTTTATACATCTCCCACTCAATTTCATTTTTTCCCTGCAAAAATCGTCCAAATGCCTCTCTCTCCTCTTTCACTAATACTCTTACTTCTTCATCCCACCACTCACTACCCTTTCTAATCAACCCACCTCCCACTCTTCTCATGCCACAAGCATCTTTTACGCAATCCATCACTGATTCCCTAAATACATCCCATTCCTCCCCCACTCCCCTTACTTCAATTGTTCTCACCTTTTTCCATTCTGTACTCAGTCTCTCCTGGTACTTCCTCACACAAGTCTCCTTCCCAAGCTCACTTACTCTCACCACCCTCTTCACCCCAACATTCACTCTTCTTTTCTGAAAACACATACAAATCTTCACCTTAGACTCCACAAGATAATGATCAGACATCCCTCCAGTTGCACCTCTCAGCACATTAACATCCAAAAGTCTCTCTTTCGCGCGCCTGTCAATTAACACGTAATCCAATAACGCTCTCTGGCCATCTCTCCTACTTACATAAGTATACTTATGTATATCTCGCTTTTTAAACCAGGTATTCCCAATCATCAGTCCTTTTTCAGCACATAAATCTACAAGCTCTTCACCATTTCCATTTACAACACTGAACACCCCATGTATACCAATCATTCCATCAGCTGCCACATTACTCATCTTTGCATTCAAATCACCCATCACTATAACCCGGTCTCATGCATCAAAACCACTAACACACTCATTCAGCTGCTCCCAAAACACTTGCCTCTCATGATCTTTCTTCTCATGCCCAGGTGCATATGCACCAATAATCACCCATCTCTCTCCATCAACTTTCAGTTTTACCCATATTAATCGAGAATATACTTTCTTACATTCTATCACATACTCCCACAACTCCTGTTTCAGAAGTATTGCTACTCCTTCCCTTGCTCTTGTCTTCTCACTAACCCCTGACTTTACTCCCAAGACATTCCCAAACCACTCTTCCCCTTTACCCTTGAGCTTCGTTTCACTCAGAGCCAAAACATCCAGGTTCCTTTCCTCAAACATACTTCCTATCTCTCCTTTTTTTACATCTTGGTTACATCCACACACATTTAGGCACCCCACTCTGAGCCTTCGAGGAGGATGAGCACTCCCCGCGTGACTCCTTCTTCTGTTTCCCGTTTTAAAAAGTTAAAAAAATAGAAGGAGGGGAGGATTTCTGGCCCCCCGCTCCCGTCCCCTCTAGTCGCTTTCTACGACACTCGAGGAATGCGTGGGAAGTATTCTTTCACCCCTATCCCCAGGGATAATATATATATATATATATATATATATGTATATATATATATATATATATATATATATATATATATATATATATATATATATATATATATATATATATATACACATACACACACACATACATACGCAAATATACACCCACACACACATACATATATATACATATGAAAGATGTAAGAAACAATTTAGAAAACTGAAACTTCTAGCTTGAAACGAAATGAAAAAATGGATGTCAAATAATGGTTCAATCTCTGGCTATGGAAAAAGGAAATGTATAATTTATTTACACAAACGTCAATAGTACTTCTCATCAATTTGACCACTGTATCAATAAGCTTCATTATCTAAGCTACATTTTTTCCAATTTCGCTATTTTCTTGTCAAAGCACCATGTATGAAAACTAACACTCCAGTAACAGAACTATAAACATTTACTTCCCCTTTAAAAAAAAGTTTTGGGGAAGTCTGTCTCGATACACTGCGGGACACTCTACCACCTGGCGAGGTTTGTGTTGCAATGGTTCTTGATTCACAAACGTAGTAGCATCACTGGTGGGCCAAGGTAGTTCCGTTGGCGAAGAGGAGCTCATGAAACATGTCGGAAAGCATGCTACTGCAGGCAGGAGTGAAGGCTGATGCAAACTGGTATCGCTTATTTATATATATATATATATATATATATATATATATATATATATATATATATATATATATATATTTTTTTTTTTCTTTTATACTTTGTCGCTGTCTCTCGCGTTTGCGAGGTAGCGCAAGGAAACAGACAAAAGAAATGGCCCAACCCCCCCCCCCACCCCCCGTACACATGTATATACATACGTCCACACACGCAAATATACATACCTACACAGCTTTCCATGGTTTACCCCAGACGCTTCACATGCCTTGATTCAATCCACTGACAGCACGTCAACCCCGGTATACCACATCGCTCCAATTCACTCTATTCCTTGCCCTCCTTTCACCCTCCTGCATGTTCAGGCCCCGATCCCACAAAATCTTTTTCACTCCATCTTTCCACCTCCAATTTGGTCTCCCTCTTCTCCTCGTTCCCTCCACCTCCGACACATATATCCTCTTGGTCAATCTTTCCTCACTCATTCTCTCCATGAGCCCAAACCACTTCAAAACACCCTCTTCTGCTCTCTCAACCACGCTCTTTTTATTTCCACACATCTCTCTTACCCTTACGTTACTCATTCGATCAAACCACCTCACACCACACATTGTCCTCAAACATCTCATTTCCAGCACATCCATCCTCCTGCGAACAACTCTATCCATAGCCCACGCCTGGCAACCATACAACAATATTGGAACCACTATTCCTTCAAACATACACATTTTTGCTTTCCGGGATAATGTTCTCGACTTCCACACATTCTTCAAGGCCCCCAGAATTTTCGCCCCCTCCCCCACCCTATGATCCACTTCCTCTTCCATGGTTCCATCCGCTGCCAGATCCACTCCCAGATATCTAAAACACTTCACTTCCTCCAGTTTTTCTCCATTCAAACTCACCTCCCAATTGACTTGACCCTCAACCCTACTGTACCTAATAACCTTGCTCTTATTCACATTTACTCTTAACTTTCTTCTTCCACACACTTTACCAAACTCAGTCACCAGCTTCTGCAGTTTCTCACATGAATGAGCCACCAGCGCTGTATCATCAGCGAACAACAACTGACTCACTTCCCAAGCTCTCTCATCCCCAACAGACTTCATACTTGCCCCTCTTTCCAAAACTCTTCCATTTACCTCCCTAACAACCCCATCTATAAACAAATTAAACAACCATGGAGACATAACACACCCCTGCCGCAAACCTACATTCACTGAGAACCAATCACTTTCCTCTCTTCCTACACGTACACATGCCTTACATCCTCGATAAAAACATTTCACTGCTTCTAACAACTTTCCTTCCACACCATATATTCTTAATACCTTCCACAGAGCATCTCTATCAACTCTATCATATGCCTTCTCCAGATCCATAAATGCTACATACAAATCCATTTGCTTTTCTAAGTATTTCTGACATACATTCTTCAAAGCAAACACCTGATCCACACATCCTCTACCACTTCTGAAACCACACTGCTTTTCCCCAATCTGATGCTCTGTACATGCCTTCACCCTCTAAATCAATACCCTCCCATATAATTTACCAGGAATACTCAACAAACTTATAACTCTGTAATTTGAGCACTCACTCTTATCCCCTTTGCCTTTGTACAATGGCACTATGCACGCATTCCGCCAATCCTCAGGCACCTCACCATGAGTCATACATACATTAAATAACCTTACAACCAGTCAACAATACAGTCCCCCCATTTTTTAATAAATTCCACTGCAATACCATCCAAACCTGCTGCCTTGCCGGCTTTCATCTTCCACAAAGCTTTCACTACCTCTTCTCTGTTTACCAAATCATTTTCGCTAACCCTCTCACGTTGCACACCACCTCGACCAAAACACCCTATATCTGCCACTCTATCATCAAACACCTTCAACAGAAGAAGGAGTCACGCGGGGAGTGCTCATCCTCCTCGAAGGCTCAGAGTGGGGTGCCTAAATGTGTGTGGATGTAACCAAGATGTGAAAAAAGGAGAGATAGGTAGTATGTTTGAGGAAAGGAACCTGGATGTTTTGGCTCTGAGTGAAACGAAGCTCAAGGGTAAAGGGGAAGAGTGGTTTGGGAATGTCTGGGGAGTAAAATCAGGGGTTAGTGAGAGGACAAGAGCAAGGGAAGGAGTAGCAATACTCCTGAAACAGGAGTTGTGGGAGTATGTGATAGAATGTAAGAAAGAAAATTCTCGATTAATATGGGTAAAACTGAAAGTTGATGGAGAGAGGTGGGTGATTATTGGTGCATATGCACCTGGGCATGAGAAGAAAGATCATGAGAGGCAAGTGATTTAGGAGCAGCTGAATGAGTGTGTTAGTGGTTTTGATGCACGAGACCGGGTTATAGTGATGGGTGATTTGAATGCAAGGGTGAGTAATGTGGCAGTTGAGGGAATAATTGGTATACATGGGGTGTTCAGTGTTGTAAATGGAAATGGTGAAGAGCTTGTAGATTTATGTGCTGAAAAAGGACTGATGATTGGGAATACCTGATTTAAAAAGCGAGATATACATAAGTATACGCATGTAAGTAGCAGAGATGGCCAGAGAGCGTTATTGGATTACGTGTTAATTGACAGGCGTGCGAAAGAGAGACTTTTGGATGTTAATGTGCTGAGAGGTGCAACTGGAGGGATGTCTGATCATTATCTTGTGGAGGCTAAGGTGAAGATTTGTATGGGTTTTCAGAAAAGAAGAGTGAATGTTGGGGTGAAGAGGGTGGTGAGAGTAAGTGAGCTTGGGAAGGAGACCTGTGTGAGGAAGTACCAGGAGAGACTGAGTACAGAATGGAAAAAGGTGAGAACAATGGAAGTAATGGGAGTGGGGGAGGAATGGAATGTATTTAGGGAATCAGTGATGGATTGAGCAAAAGATGCTCGTGGCATGAGAAGAGTGGGAGGTGGGTTGATTAGAAAAAGTAGTGAGTGGTGGGATGAAGAAGTAAGAGTATTAGTGAAAGAGAAGAGAGAGGCATTTGGACGATTTTTGCAGGGAAAAAATGCAATTGAGTGGGAGATGTATAAAAGAAAGAGACAGGAGGTCAAGAGAAAGGTGCAAGAGGTGAAAAAAAAGGGCAAATGACAGTTGGGGTGAGAGAGTATCATTAAATTTTAGGGAGAATAAAAAGATGTTCTGGAAGGAGGTAAATAAAGTGCGTAAGACAAGTGAGCAAATGGGAACTTCAGTGAAGGGCGCAAATGGGGAGGTGAAAACAAGTAGTGGTGATGTGAGAAGGAGATGGAGTGAGTATTTTGAAGGTTTGTTGAATGTGTTTGATGATAGAGTGGCAGATATAGGGTGTTTTGGTCGAGGTGGTGTGCAAAGTGAGAGGGTTAAGGAAAATGATTTGGTAAACAGAGAAGAGGTAGTGAAAGCTTTGCGGAAGATGAAAGCCGGCAAGGCAGCAGGTTTGGATGGTATTGCAGTGGAATTTATTAAAAAAGGGGGGTTACTGTATTGTTAACTGGTTGGTAAGGATATTTAATGTATGTATGACTCATGGTGAGGTGCCTGAGGATTAGCGGCATGCGTGCATAGTGCCATTGTACAAAGGCAAAGGGGATAAGAGTGAGTGCTCAAATTACAGAGGTATAAGTTTGTTGAGTATTCCTGGTAAATTATATGGGAGGGTATTGATTGAGAGGGCGAAGGCATGTACATAGCATCAGATTGGGGAAGAACAGTGTGGTTTCAGAAGTGGTAGAGGATGTGTGGATCAGGTGTTTGCTTTGAAGAATGTATGTGAGAAATACTTAGAAAAGCAAATGGATTTGTATGTAGCATTTATGGATCTGGAGAAGGCATATGATAGAGTTGATAGAGATGCTCTGTGGAAGGTATTAAGAATATATGGTGTGGGAGGAAAGTTTTTAGAAGCAGTGAAAAGTTTTTATCGAGGATGTAAGGCATGTGTACGTGTAGGAAGAGAGGAAAGTGATTGGTTCTCAGTGAATGTAGGTTTGCGGCAGGGGTGTGTGATGTCTCCATGGTTGTTTAATTTGTTTATAGATGGGGTTGTTAGGGAGGTAAATGCAAGAGTTTTGAAAAGAGGGGCAAGTATGAAGTCTGTTGGGGATGAGAGAGCTTGGGAAGTGAGTCAGTTGTTGTTCGCTGATGATAGAGCGCTGGTGGCTGATTCATGTGAGAAACTGCAGAAACTGGTGACTGAGTTTGGTAAAGTGTGTGGAAGAAGAAAGTTAAGAGTAAATGTGAATAAGAGCAAGGTTATTAGGTACAGTAGGGTTGAGGGTCAAGTCAATTGGGAGGTGAGTTTGAATGGAGAAAAACTGGAGGAAGTGAAGTGTTTTAGATATCTGGGAGTGGATCTGGCAGCGGATGGAACCATGGAACCGGAAGTGGATCATAGGGTGGGGGAGGGGACGAAAATTCTGGGGGCCTTGAAGAATGTGTGGAAGTCGAGAACATTATCTCGAAAAGCAAAAATGGGTATGTTTGAAGGAATAGTGGTTCCAATAATGTTATATGGTTGTGAGGCGTGGGCTATGGATAGAGTTGTGCGCAGGAGGATGGATGTGCTGGAAATGAGATGTTTGAGGACAATGTGTGGTGTGAGGTGGTTTGATCGAGTGAGTAACGTAAGGGTAAGAGAGATGTGTGCAAATAAAAAGAGCGTGGTTGAGAGAGCAGAAGAGGGTGTTTTGAAGTGGTTTGGGCACATGGAGAGAATGAGTGAGGAAAGATTGACCAATAGGATATATGTGTCGGAGGTGGAGGGAACGAGGAGAAGAGGGAGACCAAATTGGAGGTGGAAAGATGAAGTGAAAAAGATTTTGTGTGATCGGGGCCTGAACATGCAGGAGGGTGAAAGGAGGGCAAGGAATAGAGTGAATTGGAGCGATGTGGTATACTGGGGTTGACGTGCTGTCAGTGGATTGAATCAAGGCATGTGAAGCGTCTGGGATAAACCATGGAAAGCTGTGTAGATATGTATATTTGCGTGTGTGGACGTATGTATATACATGTGTATGGGGGGGGGGGTTGGGCCATTTCTTTCGTGTGTTTCCTTGCGCTACCTCGCAAACGCGGGAGACAGCGACAAATTATAATAATAATAATAATAATAATATATATATATATATATATATATATATATATATATATATATATATATATATATATATATATATATATATATGAATACATATATATATATATATATATATATATATATATATATATATATATATATATATATATATATATATATATATATATATATATATATATATATATATATATATATATATATATATATATACATATATATGTATATATATATATATATATATATATATATATATATATATATATATATATATATATATATATATATATATATATATATATATATATATATATATATATATATATATATATATATATATACATATATCTATATATACATATATACATTGAGATGTATAGGTATGTTTATTTGCGTGTGTGAACGTGTATGTATATACATGTGTATGTGGGCGGTTGGGCCATTATTCTATCTGCTTCCTTGCCCTACCTCGCTAACGCGGGAGACAGCGACAAAGCAAAACAAATAAATAGATAAATATATATACATATATATATATATATATATATATATATATATATATATATATATATATATATATATATATATATATATATATATATATATTTCTTTTTTTTTCTTTTTTTTTGCTTTGTCGCTATCTCCCGCTTTTGCGAGGAAGCGCAAGGAAACAGACGAAAGTAATGGCCCAACCCACCCCCATACACATGTATATACATACGTCCACACACGCAAATATACATACCTACACAGCTTTCCATGGTTTACCCCAGACGCTTCACATGCCCTGATTCAATCCACTGCCAGCACGTCAACCCCGGTATACCACATCGATCCAATTCACTCTATTCCTTGCCCTCCTTTCACCCTCCTGCATGTTCAGGCCCCGATCACACAAAATCTTTTTCATTCCATCTTTCCACCTCCAATTTGGTCTCCCTCTTCTCCTCGTTCCCTCCACCTCCGACACATATATCCTCTTGGTCAATCTTTCCTCACTCATTCTCTCCATGTGCCCAAACCATTTCAAAACACCCTTTTCTGCTCTCTCAACCACGCTCTTTTTATTTCCACACATCTCTCTTACCCTTACGTTAGTTACTCGATCAAACCACCTCATACCACACATTCTCCTCAAACATCTCATTTTCAACACATCCATCCTTCTGCGCAACACTCTATCCATAGCCCACGCCTCGCAACCATACAACTTTGTTGGAACCACTATTCCTTCAAACATACCCATTTTTGTTTTCCGAGATAATGTTCTCGACTTCCACACATTCTTCAAGGCTCCCAGGATTTTCGCCCCCTCCCCCACCCTATGATCCACTTCCGCTTCCATTCTTCCATCCGCTGCCAGATCCACTCCCAGATATCTAAAACACTTTACTTCCTCCAGTTTTGCTCCGTTTCAACTTACCTCCCAATTGACTTAACCCTCAACCCTACTGTACCTAATAACCTTGCTCTTATTCACATTTACTTTTAACTTTCTTCTTTCACACACTTTACCAAACACACTCACCAGCTTCTGCAGTTTCTCACATGAATCAGCCACCAGCGCTGTATCATCAGCGAACAACAAGTGACTCGCTTCCCAAGCTCTCTCATCCCCAACAGACTTCATACTTGCCCCTCTTTCCAAAACTCTTGCATTTACCTCCCTAACAACCCCATCCAAAAACAAATTAAACAACCATGGAGACATCACACACCCCCGCCGCAAACCTATATTCACTGAGAACCAATCACTTTCCCTTCTTCCTACACGTACACATGCCTTACATCCTCGATAAAAACTTTTCACTGCTTGTAACAACTTGCCTCCCACACCATATATTCTTAATACCTTCCACAGAGCATCTCTATCAACTCTATCATATGCCTTCTCCAGATCCATAAATGATACATACAAATCCATTTGCTTTTCTAAGTATTTCTCACATACATTCTTAAGCAAACACCTGATCCACACATCCTCTACCACTTCTGAAACCACACTGCTCTTCCCCAATCTGATGCTCTGTACATGCCTTCACCCTCTCAATCAATACCCTCCCATATAATTTACCAGGAATACTCAACAAACTTATACCTCTGTAATTTGAGCACTCACGCTTATCCCCTTTGCCTTTGTAAAATGGCACTATACACGCATTCCGCCAATCCTCATGCACCTCACCATGAATCATGCATACATTAAATAACCTTACTAACCAGTCAATAATACAGTCACCCCCTTTTTTAATAAATTCCACTGCAATACCATCCAAACCTGCTGCCTTGCCGGCTTTCATCTTCCGCAAAGCTTTTACTACCTCTTCTCTGTTTACCAAATTATTTTCCCTAACCCTCTCACTATGCACACCACCTCGACCAAAACACCCTATATCTGCCACTCTGTCATCAAACACATTCAACAAACCTTCAAAAATACTCACTCCATCTCCTTCTCACATCACCACTACTTGTTATCACCTCCCCATTTGCGCCCTTCACTGAAGTTCCCATTTGCTCCCTTGTCTTACGCACTTTATTTACCTCCTTCCAGAACATCTTTTTATTCTCCCTAAAATTTAATGATACTCTCTCACCCCAAATCTCATTTGCCCTCTTTTTCACCTCTTGCACCTTTCTCTTGACCTCCTGTCTCTTTCTTTTATACATCTCCCACTCAATTGCATTTTTTCCCTGCAAAAATCGTCCAAATGCCTCTCTCTTAGCTTTCACTAATAATCTTACCTCTTCATCCCACCACTCACTACCCTTTCTAATCAACCCACCTCCCACTCTTCTCATGCCACAAGCATCTTTTGCGCAATCCATCACTGATTCCCTAAATACATCCCATTCTTCCCCCACTCCCCTTACTTCCATTGTTCTCACCTTTTTCCATTCTGTACTCAGTCTCTCCTGGTACTTCCTCACACAAGTCTCCTTCCCAAGCTCACTTACTCTCACCACCCTCTTCACCCCAACATTCACTCTTCTTTTCTGAAAACCCATACAAAGCTTCACCTTAGCCTCCACAAGATTATGATCAGACATCCCTCCAGTTGCACCTCTCAGCATATTAACATCCAAAAGTCTCTCTTATATATATATATATATATATATATATATATATATATATATATATATATATATATATATATATATATATATATATATATATATATATATATATATATATATATATATATATATATATATAAATATATATACATATATATATATATATATATATATATATATATATATATATATATATTTATTTAATGTATGTATGACTCATGGTGAGGTGCCTGAGGATTGGCGGAATGCGTGCATAGTGCCATTGTACAAAGGCAAAGGGGATAAGAGTGAGTGCTCAAATTACAGAGGTATAAGTTTGTTGAGTATTCCTGGTAAATTATATGGGAGGGTATTGATTGAGAGGGTGAAGGCATGTACAGAGCATCAGATTGGGGAAGAGTAGTGTGGTTTCAGAAGTGGTAGAGGATGTGTGGATCAGGTGTTTGCTTTGAAGAATGTATGTGAGAAATACTTAGAAAAGCAAATGGATTTGTATGTAGCATTTATGGATCTGGAGAAGGCATATGATAGAGTTGATAGAGATGCTCTGTGGAAGGTATTAAGAATATATGGTGTGGGAGGAAAGTTTTTAGAAGCAGTGAAAAGTTTTTATCGAGGATGTAAGGCATGTGTACGTGTAGGAAGAGAGGAAAGTGATTGGTTCTCAGTGAATGTAGGTTTGCGGCAGGGGTGTGTGATGTCTCCATGGTTGTTTAATTTGTTTATGGATGGGGTTATTAGGGAGGTAAATGCAAGAGTTTTGGAAAGAGGGGCAAGTATGAAGTCTGTTGGGGATGAGAGAGCTTGGGAAGTGAGTCAGTTGTTGTTCGCTGATGATACAGCGCTGGTGGCTGATTCATGTGAGAAACTGCAGAAGCTGGTGACTGAGTTTGGTAAAGTGTGTGGAAGAAGAAAGTTAAGAGTAAATGTGAATAAGAGCAAGGTTATTAGGTACAGTAGGGTTGAGGGTCAAGTCAATTTTGAGGTGAGTTTGAATGGAGAAAAACTGGAGGAAGTGAAGTGTTTTAGATATCTGGGAGTGGATCTGGCAGCGGATGGAACCATGGAAGCGGAAGTGGATCATAGGGTGGGGGAGGGGGCGAAAATTCTGGGAGCCTTGAAGAATGTGTGGAAGTCGAGAACATTATCTCGGAAAGCAAAAATGGGTATGTTTGAAGGAATAGTGGTTCCAACAATGTTGTATGGTTGCGAGGCGTGGGCTATGGATAGAGTTGTTCGCAGGAGGATGGATGTGCTGGAAATGAGATGTTTGAGGACAATGTGTGGTGTGAGGTGGTTTGATCGAGTGAGTAACGTAAGGGTAAGAGAGATGTGTGGAAATAAAAAGAGTGTGGTTGAGAGAGCAGAAGAGGGTGTTTTGAAGTGGTTTGGGCACATGGAGAGGATGAGTGAGGAAAGATTGACCAAGAGGATATATGTGTCGGAGGTGGAGGGAACGAGGAGAAGAGGGAGACCAAATTGGAGGTGGAAAGATGGAGTGAAAAAGATTTTGTGTGATCGGGGCCTGAACATGCAGGAGGGTGAAAGGAGGGCAAGGAATAGAGTGAATTGGAGCGATGTGGTATACCGGGGTTGACGTGCTGTCAGTGGATTGAATCAAGGCATGTGAAGCGTCTGGGGTAAACCATGGAAAGCTGTGTAGGTATGTATATTTGCGTGTGTGGACGTATGTATATACATGTGTATGGGGGGGGTTGGGCCATTTCTTTCGTCTGTTTCCTTGCGCTACCTCGCAAACGCGGGTGACTGCGACAAAGTATAAAAAAAAAAAAAAAAAAAAAAATATATATATATATATATATTCCCTGCGTGTCGTAGTAGGCGACTAAAAGGGAAGGGAGCGGGGGGCTGGAAATCATCCCCTCTCGTTTTTTTTTTTTTAATTTTCCAAAAGAAGGAACAGAAAAGGGGGCCAGGTGAGGGTATTCCCTCAAAGGCCCAGTCCTCAGTTCTTAACGCTACCTCGCTATCGCGGGAAATGGCGAATAGTATAAATCATAGAACATACAAACTCCAACAGCCATGATCGAACCTGGGACCCCTGTGTAAGAGGCAGGCATGCTAACCGCTAGGCTATAGGACTGTATAATATTAAACAACTATTCGAAATACTGAGCACTCGAATACCCTTCGTCTCACTTCGTCTCACTCCTGGCTGTTGGAGGTTTGTATGTTCTATGAAGGTGCGCGTTCATATGCACTTTATTCGTATTCATATACCTCCGCGTTGTACAGTTAGGTTCGGTAAAACGCTATCAGCTGGCTATGTGCGTCTGTTCGGAAACAATCAAGTATAGACCCCGTTGCTCACCATTGTGAGACGAAGGGTATTCGAGTACTCAGTATTTCGAATAGTTGTTTCCTATTATACAGTCCCATAGACTAGCGGGTAGCATGCCTGCCTCTTGTACAGGGGTCCCAGGTTCGATCCTGGCTGTTGGAGGTTTGTATGTTCTATGAAGGTGCGCATTCATATGCACTTTATTCGTATATGAATATATATATATATATATATATATATATATATATATATATATATATATATATATATATATATATATGTATATATATATATATATATATATAAATATATATATATATATATATATATATATATATATATATATATATATATATATATATATATATATATATATATATATACATTTATTTATATATATATATATATATATATATATATATATATATATATATTTATATATATATATATATATATATATATATATATATATATATATATATATATATATATATATATATATATATATATATATATATATATATATATATACATATATATATATATATACATATATATATATAAATATATATATATATATATATATATATATATATATATATATATATATATATATATATATATATATATATATATATATATATATATATTGGAAAGGATCACAATTTTGCGCATGATCAAGATATTCCTATGAGTCCACGGGGAAAATGAAACACGAAAAGTTCCCAAGTGCACTTTCGTTTAATAATCACATCATCATGGGAGACACAGGAGAGATATATAACAGTCACTTGATATATATCGAAGACACGTAGCTAGGACGCCATTTGGTAAACATGTGATTGTCCAAAACATACAAAGAGCGTTCATAGACTTATCATTTTACAAATCTTATCAACAATAAAGTTCTCTAATTTGTATAGACTATCACTGATATTAAGATTATAATTCTTTCTCTATTTAATAATAGAAGATTCAATGATAATTCTTTTGGTAATAGATTTAGAAAAATAACTGAGATGGCATTACTCCAGTCAGTACAATGATCATAGTTTTTAACATGATTAAACAAGGCATTTGATTCTTGTCCCGTTCTTATACTATATTTATGTAGCTTAAGTCTAACAGAAAGATCCTTATCAATCTGACCAACATAAAATTTATCACAGTTTCCACAAGGCACTTTATAGATGTAACCAAGAGAATTTTCTGGTGATTTCCTGATTAAGATATTCTTTATAGTATTATTGTTGCTAAAGGCAACACTTACATTAAAGGATTTAAGCAACATGGGTAGCAAAGTGAAATTATTATTAAAAGAGACAACTAAAAGATTCTTCCTGTCAATGGGAGGTTTGGGCTCAACTCTATAAAAGGATTTCTTTGCTAACTTAAGGGATTTATCAATGAAAAATCTAGAATACTTTAACTTAGATCCAATACAATATATCTTCACAAACTCATCATCAATAAACTCTGGACTGCAAATACGTAATGCCCGAAGGAACATAAATTGAAATGATGATAATTTAACTCTGTCATGATGAGATGTGTAATAATGGATATATGAGCATACACTGGTGGGATTTCTGTATATACTAAACTTAAACTTGTTTCCTTGTCTATGGATCATGCAATCTAGAAATGGTAACATACCATTATTTTCATTTTCTACAGTAAATTTGATGGAAGGTACTAAATTGTTAAGTTAGGGGAGAAATATTTATAAATTTTCATTTGTTGGCCAAACACAAAGAACATCATCTACATACCTAAACCAAATTGCATTAGAAGGTAAGATATCCTTTAGTAATTTTGTTTCAAAAAATTCCATATCAAGATTACTTAGTACAGGTGAAAGCTAGTTACCCATTGCCATACCAAATTTTTGAGCATAATAATCTCCATTAGATTGAAATACACAGTCTTTTATACACAATTTTATCAGTTCAATGAAATTAGACTTTGAAACAGGTAAAGGAATATCATCCAAGACATCAAATAAATATTCTAAAAGGTCATCAACTGGAACTTTAGTGAAAAGTGAGGAAACATCAACGCTAACTAGTTTGAAATAAGAATTAATATTGATATTGTTTAGCTTGTTGACTAAATCTACATTGTTCATGATAATAGAATTTGATACCTTACCCACTAAAGGGCTTAATAAAAAAACTAACCATTTTGACAATTTATATGTGATGGAGCCTACTGAACTCACTATAGGTCTTGCTGGAATATCTGTTTATATGTTTTCATAAGTCCATACATACATGGCAATGAAGGGGACAAAGATGACAAACTTTTGATAAGAGATATGTTACCTTTCAAGAACAGCTTCATTTCTTTATTGAAATGAGAATTAACTGCTTCTAAGGGATTTTTACTAAGTTTAGAATATGTTGTGTTATCATTTAGAAGATCATTCATTTTAGATAAATAGTTACTTCTGTCTAAAATTACCAAGAATCTTTTAATTCTCCCTTTTAATAATAAATTCACTTTGCTTCCCATGCTGCTTAAATCCTTTAATATAAATGTTGCCTTTAGCAACCATAATACTGTAAAGAGTATCTTAATCAGGAATTAACAAGAACTTCTCTTGGTTGCATCTATATAGTGCCTTGTGGAAACTGCGATAAATTTTATGTTGGTCAGACTGGTAAGGATCTTTCTGTTAGACTTAAGCAACATAAATATAGTATAAGAACGGGACGAGAATCAAATGCCTTGTTTAATCATGTTAAAAACTATGATCATTGTATTGACTGGAGTAATGCCATCTCAGTTATTAACTCAAACTCTATTACCAAGAGAAATATCATTGAATCTACTATTATTAAATACACAAAGAATTTTGATATTAGTATTACTGATGGTCTATACAAATCAGATAACTTTGTTGTTGATAAGATTTATAAATTGATAAGTTCATGAACGCTCGTTGTATGTTTTGGACAATCACATGTTTACCCAGTGGCGTCCTAGCTTCGTGTCTTCGATGTATATCAAGTGACTGTTATATTTCTCTCTTGTTTCTCCCATGATGATGTGATTATTAAACGAAAGTGCCCTTGGCAACTTTTCGTGTTTCATTTTCCCCGTGGACTCATAGGAATATATATATATATATATATATATATATATATATATATATATATATATATATATATATATATATATATATATATATATATATATATATATATATATATATATCATCAGCGAACAACAACTGACTCACTTCCCAAGCTCTCTCATCCACAAAAGACTTCATACTTGCTCCTCTTTCCAAAACCCTTGCACTCACCTCCCTATTAACCCCATCCATAAACACATTAAACAACCATGGAGACATTACACACCCCTGCCCCAAACCTACATTCACTGAGAACCAATCACTTTCCTCTCTTCCTACACGTACACATGCCTTACATCCTCGATAAAAACTTTCACTGCTTCTAACAACTTGCCTCTCACACCATATATTCTTAACACCTTCAACAAAGCATCTCTATCAACTCTATCATATGCTTTCTCCAGATCCATGAAGGCTACATACTAATCCATTTACTTTTCTAGGTATTTCTCACATACATTCTTCAAAGCAAACACCTGATCCACACATCCTCTACCACTTCTGAAACCACACTGCTCTTCCCCAATCTGATGCTTTGTACATGCCTTCACCCTCTCAATCAATACCCTCCCATATAATTTACCAGGAATACTCAACAAACTTATACCTCTGTAATTTGAGCACTCACTCTTATCCTCTTTGCCTTTGTACAATGGCACTATGCACGCATTCCGCCAATCCTCAGGCACCTCACCATGAGTCATACATACATTAAATAACCTTACCAACCAGTCAACAATACAGTCACCCCCTTTTTAATAGATTCCACTGCAATACCATCTAAACCTGCTGCCCTGCCGGCTTTCATCTTCCGCAAAGCTTTTACTACCTCTTCCCTGTTTACCAAATCATTTTCCCTAACCTTCTCACTTTGCACACCACCTCGACCAAAACACCCTATACCTGCCACTCTATCATCAAACACATTCAGCGAGGTAACGCAAGGAAACAGACGAAAGAATGGCCCAACCCACCCACATACTCATGTATATACATACACGTCCACACACGCAAATATACATACCTCTACATCTCAATGTACACATATACATACACACACAGACATATACATATATACACATGTACATAATTCATACTGTCTGCCTTTATTTATTCCCATCACTACCTCGCCAAACATGGAATAACAGCCCCCTCCCCCTCTCATGTGTGCGAGGTAGGGCTAGGAAAAGACAACAAAGGCCCCATTCGTTCACACTCAGTCTCTAGCTGCCATGTAATAATGCACCGATACCACGGCTCCCTTTCCACATCCAGTCCCCAGAGAACTTTCCATGGTTTACCCCAGACGCTTCACATGTCCTGGTTCAATCCATTGACAGCACGTCGACCCCGGTATACCACATCGTTACAATTCACTCTATTCCTTGCACGCCTTTCACCCTCCTGCATGTTCAGGCCCCGATCACTCAAAATCTTTTTGACTACATCTTTCCATCTCCAATTTGGTCTCCCACTTCTCCTCGTTCCCTCCACCTCTGCCATATATATCCTCTTTGCCAATCTTTCCTCACTCACTCTCTCCATGTAACCAAACAATTTCAAAACTCCCTCTTCTACTCTCTCAACCACACTGTTTTTATTTCCACACAACTCTCTTACCCTTACATTACTTACTCGATCAAACCACCTCACACCACATATTGTCCTCAAACATCTCATTTCCAGCACATCCACCCTCCTCCGCACAACTCTATCCATAGCCCACGCCTCCCAACCATACAACGTTGCTGGAACCACTATTCCTTCAAACATACCCATTTTTGCTTTCCGTGATAATGCTCTCAACTTCCAAACATTCTTCAAGGCTCCCAGAATTCTCGCCACCTTCCCCACCCTATGATGCACTTCCGCTTCCATTCTTCCATCCGCTGCCAGATCCACTCCCAGATATCTAAAACACTTTACTTCCTCCGGTTTTTCTCCTTTCAAACTTACCTCCCAACTGACTTGACCCTCCATCCTACTGTACCTAATAACCTTGCTCTCATTCACATTTACTCTTAACTTTCTTCTTTCACACACTTTACCAAACTCAGTCACCAGCTTCTGCAGTTTCTCACATGAATCAGCCACCAGCGCTGTATCATCAGCGAACAACAACTGACTCACTTCCCAAGTTCTCTCATCCCCAACAGACTACATACTTGCCCCTCTTTCCAAAACTCTTGCATTCACCTCCCTAACAACCCCATCCATAAACAAATTAAACAACCATGGAGACATCACACACCCCTGCCGCAAACCTACATTCACTGAGAACCAATCACTTTCCTCTCTTCCTACACGTACACATGCTTAACATCCTCGATAAAAACTTCACTGCTTCTAGCAACTTGCCTCCCATACCATATATTCTTAATACCTTCAACAGAGCATCTCTATCAACTCTCTCATATGCCTTCTCCAGATCCATAAATGCTACATACAAATCCATTTGTTTTCTAAGTATTTCTCACATACATTCTTCAAAGCAAACACCTGATCCACACATCCTCTACCACTTCTGAAACCACACTGCTCTTCCCCAATCTGATGCTCTGCACATACCTTCACCCTCTCAATCAATACCCTCCCATATAATTTACCAGGTATACTCAACAAACTTATACCTCTGTAATTTGTGCACTCACTCTTATCCCCTTGCTTTTGTACAATGGCACTATGCAAGCATTCCGCCAATCCTCAGGCACCTCACCATGAATCATACATGCATCAAATAACCTTACCAATCAGTAAACAATACAGTCATCCCCTTTTTTAATAAATTCCATTGCAATACCATCTAAACCTGCTGCCTTGCCGGCTTTCATCATCTGCAAAGCTCTTACTACTTGTTCTCTGTTTACCAAATCATTTTCCCTAACCCTCTAACTTTGCACACCACCTCGACCAAAACACCGTATATCTGCCACTCTATCATCAAACACATTCAGCAAACCTTCAAAATACTCACTCCATCTCCTTCTCACATCACCACTACTTGCTATCACCTCCCCATTAGCCCCCTTCACTGAAGTTCCCATTTGCTCCCTTGTCTTAAGCACTTTATTTACCTCTTCCCAAAACATCTTTTTATTCTCCCTAAAATCTAATGATACTCTTTCACCCCAACTCTCATTTGCCCTCTTTTACACCTCTCGCACCTTTCTCTTGACCTTCTGCCTCTTTCTTTTATACGTCTCCCACTCATTTGCATTTTTTCCCTGCAAAAATCGTCCAAATACCTCTCTCTTCTCTTTCACTAATAATCTTACCTCTTCATCCCACCACTCACTACCCTTTCTAATCAACCCACCTCCCACGTTTTTCATGGCACACGCATCTCTTGCGCAAGTCAACACTGCTTCCCTAAACACATCCCATTCCTCCCCCACTCCCCTTGCCTCCTTTTTTCTCACCCCTTTCCATTCTGTACTCAGTCTCTACTGGTACTTCCTCACAAAAGTCTCCTTCCCAAGCTCACTTACTTTCACCAACCTCTTCACTCCAACATTCTCTCTTCTTTTCTGAAAACCCCTACAAATCTTCACCTTCGCCTCCACAAGATAATGATAAGACATCCCTCCAATTGCACCTCTCAGCACATTAACATCCAATAGCCTCTCTTTCGCGCGCCTATCAATTAACACGTAATCCAATAACGCTCTCTGGTCATCTCTCCTACTTAGATACGTATACTTATGTATTTCTCGCTTTTTAAACCAGGTATTCCCAATCACCAGTCCTTTTTCAGCACATAAATCTATAAGCTCTTCACCATTTCCATTTACAACACTGAACACCCCATGCATGCCAATTATTCCCTCAACTGCCACATTACTCATCTTTGCATTCAAATCACCCATCACTATAACCCGGTCTTGTGCATCAAAACCACTAACACACTCATTCAGCTGCTCCCAAAACACTTGCCTCTCATCATCTTTCTTCTCATGCCCAGGTGCATATGCACCAATAATCACCTATCTCTCTCCATCAACTTTCAGTTTTACCAACATCAATCTAGAGTTTACTTTCTTACACTCTATCACATACTCCCACAACTCCTGTTTCAGGAGTAGTGCTACTACTTCCCTTGCTCTTGTCCTCTCGTTAACCCCTGACTTTACTCCCAAGACATTCCTAAACCACTATTCCCCTTTACCCTTGAGCTTCGTTTCATTCAGAGCCAAAACATCCAGGTTCCTTTCCTCAAATATACTACCTATCTCTCCTTTTTTCTCATCTTGGTTACATCCACACACATTTAGACACCCCAGTCTGAGCGTTTGAGTAGGATGAGCACTCCCCGCGTGACTCCTTCTTCTGTTTCCCCTTTTAGAAAGTTAAAATACAAGGAGGGAAGGGTTTCCAGCCCCCCTCTCCCGTCCCCTTTAGTCGCCTTCTACGACACATGAGGAATGCGTCGGAAGTATTTTTTCTCCCCTATCCCCAGGGATATATATATATATATATATATATATATATATATATATATATATATATATATATTTTTTTTTTTTTTTTTTTTTTTTTTTTTGCTTTGTCGCTGTCTCCCGCGTTTGCGAGGTAGCGCAAGGAAACAGACGAAAGAAATGGCCCAACCCACCCCCATACACATGCCTTGATTCAATCCACTGACAGCACGTCAACCCTGGTATACCACATCGCTCCAATTCACTCTATTCCTTGCACGCCTTTCACCCTCCTGCATGTTCAGGCCCCGATCACTCAAAATCTTTTTCACTCCATCTTTCCACCTCCAGTTTGATCTCCCACTTCTCCTCGTTCCCTCCACCTCTGCCACATATATCCTCTTAGTCAATCTTTCCTCACTCATTCTCTCCATGTGACCGAACCATTTCAAAACACCCTCTTCTGCTCTCTCCACCACACTCTTTTTATTACCACACATCTCTCTTACCCGATTATTACTTACTCGATCAAACCACCTCACACCACATATTGTCCTCAAACATCTCATTTCCAGCATATCCACCCTCCTCTGCACATCTCTATCTATAGCCCACGCCTCGCAACCATATAACATTGTTGGGACCAATATATATATATATATATATATATATATATATATATATATATATATTTTTTTTTTTTTTTTTTTTTTTCATACTTTGTCGCTGTCTCCCGCGTTTGCGAGGTAGCGGAAGGAAAACAGACGAAAGAAATGGCCCAACCCCCCCCATACACATGTACATACACACGTCCACACACACAAATATACATACCTACACAGCTTTCCATGGTTTACCCCGGACGCTTCACATGCCTTGATTCAATCCACTGACAGCACGTCAACCCCGGTATACCACATCGCTCCAATTCACTCTATTCCTTGCCCTCCTTTCACCCTCCTGCATGTTCAGGCCCCGATCACACAAAATCTTTTTCACTCCATCTTTCCACCTCCAATTTGGTCTCCCTCTTCTCCTCGTTCCCTCCACCTCCGACACATATATCCTCTTGGTCAATCTTTCCTCACTCATTCTCTCCATGTGCCCAAACCATTTTAAAACACCCTCTTCTGCTCTCTCAACCACGCTCTTTTTATTTCCACACATCTCTCTTACCCTTACGTTACTTACTCGATCAAACCACCTCACACCACACATTGTCCTCAAACATCTCATTTCCAGCACATCCATCCTCCTGCGCACAACTCTATCCATAGCCCACGCCTCGCAACCATACAACATTGTTGGAACTACTATTCCTTCAAACATACCCATTTTTGCTTTCCGGGATAATGTTCTCGACTTCCACACATTTTTCAAGGCTCCCAAAATTTTCGCCCCCTCCCCCACCCTATGATCCACTTCCGCTTCCATGGTTCCATCCGCTGACAGATCCACTCCCAGATATCTAAAACACTTCACTTCCTCCAGTTTTTCACCATTCAAACTCACCTCCCAATTGACTTGACCCTCAACCCTACTGTACCTAATAACCTTGCTCTTATTCACATTTACTCTTAACTTTCTTCTTCCACACACTTTACCAAACTCCGTCACCAGCTTCTGCAGTTTCTCACATGAATCCGCCACCAGCGCTGTATCATCAGCGAACAACAACTGACTCACTTCCCAAGCTCTCTCATCCCCAACAGACTTCATACTTGCCCCTCTTTCCAAGACTCTTGCATTTACCTCCCTAACAACCCCATCCATAAACAAATTAAACAACCATGGAGACATCACACACCCCTGCCGCAAACCTACATTCACTGAGAACCAATCACTTTCCTCTCTTCCTACACGTACACATGCCTTACATCCTCGATAAAAACTTTTCACTGCTTCTAACAACTTGCCTCCCACACCATATATTCTTAATACCTTCCACAGAGCATCTCTATCAACTCTATCATATGCCTTCTCCAGATCCATAAATGCTACATACAAATCCATTTGCTTTTCTAAGTATTTCTCACATACATTCTTCAAAGCAAACACCTGATCCACACATCCTCTACCACTTCTGAAACCACACTGCTCTTCCCCAATCTGATGCTCTGTACATGCCTTCACCCTTTCAATCAATACCCTCCCATATAATTTACCAGGAATACTCAACAAACTTATACCTCTGTAATTTGAGCACTCACTCTTATCCCCTTTGCCTTTGTACAATGGCACTATGCACGCATTCCGCCAATCCTCAGGCACCTCACCATGAGTCATACATACATTAAATAACCTTACCAACCAGTCAACAATACAGTCACCCCCTTTTTTAATAAATTCCACTGCAATACCATCCAAACCTGCTGCCTTGCCGGCTTTCATCTTCCGCAAAGCTTTTACTACCTCTTCTCTGTTTACCAAATCATTTTCCCTAACCCTCTCACTTTGCACACCACCTCGACCCAAACACCCTATATCTGCTACTCTGTCATCAGACACATTCAACAAACCTTCAAAATACTCATTCCATCTCCTTCTCACATCACCACTACTTGTTATCACCTCCCCATTTACGCCCTTCACTGAAGTTCCGATTTGCTCCCTTGTCTTACGCACCCTATTTACCTCCTTCCAGAACATCTTTTTATTCTCCCTAAAATTTACTGATAGTCTCTCACCCCAACTCTCATTTGCCCTTTTTTTCACCTCTTGCACCTTTCTCTTGACCTCCTGTCTCTTTCTTTTATACTTCTCCCACTCAATTGCATTTTTTCCCTGCAAAAATCGTCCAAATGCCTCTCTCTTCTCTTTCACTAATACTCTTACTTCTTCATCCCACCACTCACTACCCTTTCTAAACAGCCCACCTCCCACTCTTCTCATGCCACAAGCATCTTTTGCGCAATCCATCACTGATTCCCTAAATACATCCCATTCCTCCCCCACTCCCCTTACTTCCATTGTTCTCACCTTTTTCCATTCTGTACACAGTCTCTCCTGATACTTCTTCACACAGGTCTCCTTCCCAAGCTCACTTACTCTCACCACCTTCTTCACCCCAACATTCACTCTTCTTTTCTGAAAACCCATACTAATCTTCACCTTAGCCTCCACAAGATAATGATCAGACATCCCTCCAGTTGCACCTCTCAGCACATTGACATCCATATATATATATATATGTATATATATATATATATATATATATATATATATATATATATATATATATATATATGTATGTGTGTGTGTGTGTGTGTGTGTGTGTGTGTGTGTGTGTGTGTGTGTGTGTGTGTGTGTGTGTGTGTGAGTGTGTGTGTGTGTGTGTGTGTGTGTGTGTGTGTATCGTAAGCGTTGTTTATATTGTTTCATGTTCATTTATTCTGATAGAAGTTATTCTCGCTTTCAGAAGATTTAGGAAGTTTATTTGAAGTCTTTTTTAATTCTTTGAGCAAATATCTGAGATGCAGAAACTCACCACATATTCATTCCGCAACAGAGTGACGCGGCCACCGTATGGAATCGAGTTTAAGAAGTTCTTAATGAAATCTGATAACGAGGTGCTTCGAAAACTTGGCGAGATGGTTTTTATCGGACCAAGTGTCCTGGAGGGTCTGCAGCAAGCCTTAGAGCATAAGTGAGTTCCAATCTGTTAAGTCTTTGCGTGCATCACCTGGGTCAAGTTGTGACTGATATATTCTGTGTTAGGTAAACACTTTGCACGATCATCGATTTAACTGTTTCATAGGGAAAAAAACTTCTCTTTGAGTTACATATGATTGTTTCAAAGACCATTTTAAACATAATTTCGTTAACTTAAAAGCGATGACAAGTCTACCATCTAACTCATATACGACTCATTGTCACTGAGAGGAGAGACTTTGGTAAGGGAGAGAGCGATGATGATGATGATGATGATGTGCTGTTCAAATGAGTGAGGAGGTTCCCCTTGTTTATTACTCTCTAATCTCCTCAGATTTTCATATATTCATAGATAAACATCATCAAGTGATATGAAAATCTTGCTTCGCTCTTGCAATTCAGCCACGGTGTTCTAAGATGTTTAGTGACTGAGTTGAAAACGCGGCAGCAGTCAATCACTTTCATTATTCACAGCCTCACAAAACTCGCGCATGACACAGCGTTAGGTACCAATATTGTGCAGGTACTGACACAGATGACACAGACACCATCTCAGTAATGTAGGCAACGCACACCGGTCTTGGTTGTTAATTCCTCGCACAACGCAGTGAGAATGTAGTGAGGCTGTATGTTTATATTTTCTTTGTACACATCCTGATGAAACACACCTTGCCGTCCCTCAGGCGTGTTCGATCTTTTGACTGAAGACCATTAGTCTGAATAGGTAAACTGGAGATGAAATAAACAAATCGATCACAAATCGCCCCTTTTCACATGTCATAAGAGTATCTTTACACGCCATGCTCACGCATTAAGAAGCCTATGGTCCAAAATCTGACGATCAGTACGCGAGAGCAGGTCTTGGCCTCGCGTGGGAGAAGGCCATGTTTGCATGCAGTCGGTAGTTTCACATCTAAATTAAATAGTAGACGTGGGGATAAGGGCTACACCAACTGCGTATTACCTTGCGGTCCGTTTGAACATTCTTACCTTGTGGCTCCCAGCCAGGCGGTGGTAGAGGGCCGCCGCTACATGGAACACATCATCGCCGAGAACTTCACCCGGCCAGACGGCAGCACAGACTTGTACATAGGCCGACAGCCCATCACTCTTGGCTTGGCTGCCTGGATCATCCCCCAAGACGCTCCCTACATCCCACAGTTCAATCGATGCATCATGGTCGTCATCGAGGTGAGCTGCTGACCTTCCGGGTTACGATGCAAGGTGCTGAAGTGAATGTGAATCATGATGGATAGAAAGGAAAAAAAGTATTGATTTTTACGAATATATATATATATATATATATTTTATATATATATATATATATATATATATATATATATATATATATATATATATATATATATATATATATATATATTACATTTATCTATTCATTATGCTTAGTCGCTGTCTCCCACGTTAGCGAAGTAACGCAAGGAAACCTACGAAATGATGGCCCAACCACCCACATACAGATGTATATACACAACCGCCCAGACATGCACATATACATACTTATACATTTCAACGTATATATACACATACATACACATACACATACACATATGCACATATACCTATTCATACTTGCTGCCTTCATCCATTCCTTCTGCCACCCCGCCACGCATGATATGGCACCCCCTACCCCGGCGTGCGCACGAGGTAACGCTTGGAAAAGACAACGAAGGCCCCATTCGTTCACACTCAATCCCGAGCTGTCATGTGAAATTCACCGAAACCACAGCTCCCTTTTCACCTCCAGGCCCCACAAAACTTTCCATGGTTTATCCCAGACAATCAACTTGCCCTGGTTCAATCCATTGACAGCACGTCCACCCCGGTATACCACATCGTTCCAATTCACTCTATTCCTTGCACGCCTTTCACCCTCCTCTAAGTTCAGGCCCCGATTGCTCAAAATCCTTTTACTCCATCCTCCCACCTCCAATCTGGTCTCCCGCTTCTCGTTCCCTCTACCTCTGACACATATATCTTCTTTGTCAATATTTCCTCACTCATGCTCTCCATGTAACCAAACCGTTTCAATACAGCTTCTTCTGCTTTCTCGACCACACTATTTTTATTATGACAAATCTTTCTTACCCTTTCATTACTTGATCAAACCACCTCACACCACTTATTGTCCTCAAACATTTCATTTCCGACACATCTACCCTCCTCCGCACAACTCTATCTATAGTCGATGCTTCACAACCATATAACATCGTTAGAACCACTATTCCTTCAAATGTACCCATTTTTGCATTCCGAGATAACGTTCTCTTCTTCCACATATTCTTCAGCGCTCCCAGGGCCTTCGCCCCCTCCCACACACTGTGACTCACTTCCGCTTCCATGGTTTCATCCGCTGCTAAATCCACTCCCAGATATCTAAAACACTTCACCTCCTCCAGTTTTTCTCCATTCAAACTTAACTCCAAGTGTACATGTCCCCTCAACCCTACTGAACCTATTAACATTGCTCTTATTCACATTTACTCTCAGTTTTCTTCTTTCACACACTTTACCAACGCAGTCACCAGCTTCGGCATTTTCTCACCCGAATCAGCCACCAGTGCTACATCATCAGCGAACAACAACTGACTCACTTCCCAAGCTCTCTCATCCACAACAGATCGCATACTTGCCCCTCTCTCCAAAGGTCTTGCCTTCACCTCCCTAACAACCCCATCCATATATCGATAAACAAATTAAACAACCATGGAGATATCACGCACCCCTGCCGCAAACCGATATTCACTGGGAACAAATCACTTTCCTCTCTTCCTACTCGCAAACATGCCTTACATCGTTGATAAAATCTTTTCACTGCTTCTAACAACTTGCCTTCCACACCATATACTCTTAATACCTTCCACGGAGCATCTGTTTCAACTCTATCATATGCCTTCTCCAGATCCATAAATGCTACTAACAATTATACATAAATAATCAAACTTGGGGATAAGAGAGAAAGAATACTGCCCACGAAACCCCTGCTTTTCGCAAAAAGCAATTAAGAGAGGAGGGAATGACAGGCTGGAAATCCTCACTTCCTGGATTACATTTCAAAAGAAGGTCAAGCAAACTACTTTCGGTCATAGTCTTTGTCATCTGTTCTTAACGTTACCTAGTTCACGTGGGAAATGGCGAGCGTATATGAAAAAAAGAAAATATTTATATATATATATATATATATATATATATATATATATATATATATATATATATATATATATATATATATATATATAAATATATATATATATATATATATATATATATATATATATATATATATATACATATATATATATATATATATATATATATATATATATATATATATATATATATATATATATATATATATATATATATATATGAATGAATGAAGATGAATGGATGAAGAAGTAAGATTATTTGTGAAAGAGATGAGAGAGGCATTTCGACGATTTTTGCAGGGAGAAAATGCTAATGAATGGGATATGTATAAAAGAAAGAGACAGGAAGTCAAGAGAAAGGTGCGAGAGGTGAAAAAGAGGGCAAATGAGAGTTTAGGTGAGAGAGTATCATTAAATTTCAGGGAGAATAAAAAGATGTTCTGGAAGGAGGTAAATAAAGTGCGTAAGACAAGAGAGCAAATGGGAACTTCAGTGAAGGGGGCTAATGAGGAGGTGATAATAAGTAGTGGTGATGTGAGAAGGAGATGGAGTGAATATTTTGAAGGTTTGTTGAATGTGTCTGATGATAGAGTGCCAGATATAGGGTGTTTTGGTCGAGGTGGTGTGCAAAGTGAGAGGGTTAGGGAAAATGATTTGGTAAACAGAGAAGAGGTAGTAAAAGCTTTGCGGAAGATGAAAGCCGTCAAGGCAGCAGGTTTGGATGGTATTGCAGTGGAATTTATTAGAAAAGGGGGTAACTGTATTGTTGACTGGTTGGTAAGGATATTTGATGTATGTATGATTCATGGTGAGGTGCCTGAGGATTGGCGGAATGCGTGCATAGTGCCATTGTGCAAAGGCAAAGGAGATAAGAGTGAGTGCTCAAATTACAGAGGTATAAGTTTGTTGAGTATTCCTGGTAAATTATATGGGAGGGTATTGACTGAGAGGGTGAAGGCATGCACAGAGCATCAGATTGGGGAAGAGCAGTGTAGTTTCAGAAGTGGTAGAGTATGTGTGGATCAGGTGTTTGCTTTGAAGAATGTATGTGAGAAATACTTAGAAAAGAATATGGATTTGTATGTAGCATTTATGGATCTGGAGAAGGCATATGATAGAGTTGATAGAGATGCTCTGTGGAAGGTATTAAGAATATATGGTGTGGGAGGCAAGTTTTTAGCAGTGAAAAGTCTTTATCGAGAATGTAAGGCATGTGTACGTGTAGGAAGAGAGGAAAGTGATTGGTTCTCAGTGAATGTAGGTTTGCGGCAGGGGTGTGTGATGTCTCCATGGTTGTTTAATTTGTTTATGGATGGGGTTGTTAGGGAGGTAAATGCAAGAGTTTTGGAAAGAGTTGCAAGTATGAAGTCTGTTGGGGATGAGAGAGCTTGGGAAGTGAGTCAGTTGTTGTTCGCTGATGATACAGCGCTGGTGGCTGATTCATGTGAGAAACTGCAGAAGCTGGTGACTCAGTTTGGTAAAGTGTGTGAAAGAAGAAAGTTAAGAGTAAATCTGAATAAGAGCAAGGTTATTAGGTACAGTAGGGATGAGGGTCAAGTCAATTGGGAGGTAAGTTTGAATGGAGAAAAACTGGAGGAAGTGAAGTGTTTTAGATATCTGGGAGTGGATCTGGCAGCGGATGGAACCATGGAAGCGGAAGTGAATCATATGGTGGGGGAGGGGGCGAAAATCCTGGGAGCCTTGAAGAATGTGTGGAAGTCGAGAACATTATCTCCGAATACAAAAATGGCTATGTTTGAAGGAATAGTGGTTCCAACAATGTTGTATGGTTGTGAGGCGTGGGCTATGGGTAGAGTTGTGCGCAGGAGGGTGGATGTGCTGGAAATGAGATGTTTGAGGAAAACATGTGATGTGAGGTGGTTTGATCGAGTAAGTAATGTAAGGGTATGAGAGATGTGTGGAAATAAAAAGAGTGTGGTTGAGAGAGCAGAAGAGGGTGTTTGGAAACGATTTGGTCACATGGAGAGAATGAGTGAGGAAAGATTGACCAAGAGGATATATGTGTCAGAAGTGGAGGAAACGAGGAGAAGTGGGAGACCAGATTAGAGGTGGAAAGATGGAGTGAAAAAGATTTTGAGTGATCGGGGCCTGAACATGCAGGAGGGTGAAAGGCGGGCAAGGAATAGAGTGAATTGGATCGATGTGGTATACCGAGGTTGACGTGCTGTCAATGGATTGAATCAGGGCATGTGAAGCGTCTGGGGTAAACCATGGAATGATATGTGGGGCCTGGATGTGGAAAGGGAGCTGTGGTTTCGGGCATTATTGCATGACATATATATATATATATATATATATATATATATATATATATATATATATATATATATAATATATATATATATATATATATATATATATATATATATATATATATATATATATATATATATATATATATATATATATATATATATATATATATATATATATATATATATATATATATATATATATATATATATATATATATATATATATTTTTTTTTTTTTTTATTATACTTTGTCGCTGTCTCCCGCGTTTGCGAGGTAGCGCAAGGAAACAGACGAAAGAAATGGCCCAACCCCCCCCCCCATACACATGTATATACATACGTCCACACACGCAAATATACATACCTACACAGCTTTCCATGGTTTACCCCAGACGCCTCACATGCCTTGATTCAATCCACTGACAGCACGTCAAACCCGGTATACCACATCGCTCCAATTCACTCTATTCCTTGCCCTCCTTTCACCCTCCTGCATGTTCAGGCCCCGATCACACAAAATCTTTTTCACTCCATCTTTCCACCTCCAATTTGGTCTCCCTCTTCTCCTTGTTCCCTCCACCTCCGACACATATATCCTCTTGGTCAATCTTTCCTCACTCATCCTCTCCATGTGCCCAAACCACTTCAAAACACCCTCTTCTGCTCTCTCAACCACGCTCTTTTTATTTCCACACATCTCTCTTATCCTTACGTTACTCACTCGATCAAACCACCTCACACCACACATTGTCCTCAAACATCTCATTTCCAGCACATCCATCCTCCTGCGCACAACTCTATCCATAGCCCACGCCTCGCAACCATACAACATTGTTGGAACCACTATTCCTTCAAACATACCCATTTTTGCTTTCCGAGATAATGTTCTCGACTTCCACACATTCTTCAAGGCCCCCAGGATTTTCGCCCCCTCCCCCACCCTATGATCCACTTCCGCTTCCATGGTTCCATCCGCTGCCAGATCCACTCCCAGATATCTAAAACACTTCACTTCCTCCAGTTTTTCTCCATTCAAACTCACCTCCCAATTGACTTGACCCTCAACCCTACTGTACCTAATAACCTTGCTCTTATTCACATTTACTCTTAACTTTCTTCTTCCACACACTTTTCCAAACTCAGTCACCAGCTTCTGCAGTTTCTCACATGAATCAGCCACCAGCGCTGTATCATCAGCGAACAACAACTGACTCACTTCCCAAGCTCTCTCATCCCCAACAGACTTCATACTTGCCCCTCTTCCAAAACTCTTGCATTTACCTCCCTAACAACCCCATCCATAAACAAATTAAACAACCATGGATACATCACACACCCCTGCCGCAAACCTACATTCACTGAGAACCAATCACTTTCCTCTCTTCCTACACGTACACATGCCTTACATCCTCGATAAAAACTTTTCACTGCTTCTAACAACTTGCCTCCCACACCATATATTCTTAATACCTTCCACAGAGCATCTCTATCAACTCTATCATATGCCTTCTCCAGATCCATAAATGCTACATACAAATCCATTTGCTTTTCTAAGTATTTCTCACATACATTCTTCAAAGCAAACACCTGATCCACACATCCTCTACCACTTCTGAAACCACACTGCTCTTCCCCAATCTCATGCTCTGTACATGCCTTCACCCTCTCAATCAATACCCTCCCATATAATTTACCAGGAATACTCAACAAACTTATACCTCTGTAATTTGAGCACTCACTCTTATCCCCTTTGCCTTTGTACAATGGCACTATGCACGCATTCCGCCAATCCTCAGGCACCTCACCATGAGTCATACATACATTAAATAACCTTACCAACCAGTCAACAATACAGTCACCCCCTTTTTTAATAAATTCCACTGTAATACCATCCAAACCTGCTGCCTTGCCGGCTTTCATCTTCCGCAAAGCTTTCACTACCTCTTCTCTGTTTACCAAATCATTTTCCCTAACCCTCTCACTTTGCACACCACCTCGACCAAAACACCCTATATCTGCCACTCTATCTATATATATATATATATGTAGGTTTGCGGCAGGGGTGTGTGATGTCTCCCTGGTTGTTTAATTTGTTTATGGACGGGGTTGTTAGGTAGGTGAATGCAAGAGTTTTGGAAAGAGGGGCAAGTATGGTCTGTTGTGGATGAGAGAGCTTGGGAAGTGAGTCAGTTGTTGTTCGCTGATGATACAGCGCTGGTGGCTGATTCATGTGAGAAACTGCAGAAGCTGGAGACTGAGTTTGGTAAAGTGTGTGAAAGAAGAAAGTTGAGAGTAAATGTAAATAAGAGCAAGGTTATTAGGTACAGTAGGGTTAAGGGTCAAGTCAGTTGGGAGGTAAGTTTAAATGTAGAAAAACTGGAGCAAGTAAAGTGTTTTAGATATCTGGGAGTGGATCTGGCAGCGGATGGAACCATGGAAGCGGAAGTGAATCATAGGGTCGGGGAGGGGGCGAAAATTTTAGGAGCCTTGAAGAAAGTGGAAGTCGAGAACATTATATCGGAAAGCAAAAATGGGTATGTTTGAAGGAATAGTGGTTCCAACAATGTTGTATGGTTGGGAGGCGTGGGCTATGGATTGAGTTGTGCGCAAGAGGGTGGATGTGCTGGAAATGAGATGTTTGAGGACAATATGTGTTGTGAGGTGGTTTGATCGAGTAAGTAATGTAAGGGTAAGAGAGATGTGTGGAAATAAAAAGAGTGTGGTTGAGAGAGCAGAAGAGGGTGTTTTGAAACGATTTGGTCACATGGAGAGAATGAGCGAGGAAAGATTGACCGAGAGGATATATGTGTCAGAGGTGGAGGGAACAAGGAGAAATGGGATACCAATACAATATGTGGACAATATGTGGTGTGAGGTGGTTTGATCGAGTAAGTAATGTAAGTGTTTGAGAGATGTGTGGAAATAAAAAGAGTGTGGTTGAGAGAGCAGAAGAGGGTGTTTTGAAATGATTTGGTCACATGGAGAGAATGAGTGAGGAAAGATTGACCAAGAGGATGTATGTGTCAGAGGTGGAGGGAACAAGGAGAAATGGGATACCAAATTGGAGGTGGAGAGATGGAGTGAAAAAGATTTTGAGTGATCGGGGCCTGAACATGCAGGAGGGTGAAAGGCGTGCAGGGAATAGAGTGAATTGGAACGATGTGGTACACCGGCGTCGACGTGCTGTCCATGGATTGACCCAGGGCATGTGAAGCGCCTGGGGTAAACCGTGGAAAGTTCTGTGGGGCCTGGAAGTGGAAAGGGAGCTGTGGTTTCGGTGCATTATTACATGACAGGTAGAGACTGAGTGTGAACGAATGGGGCCTTTGCTGTCTTTTCCTAGCGCTATCTCGCACACATGAAGGGGGAGGGGGCTGTTATTCCATATGTGGCGAGGCGGCGATGGGAGTAAATAAAGGCAGACAGTATGAATTATGTACATGTGTATATATGTATATGTCTGTGCGTGTATATATATGTATATATTGAGATGTATAGGTATGTACATTTGCGTGTGTGGACATGTATGTATATACATGTGTATGTGGACGTGTATGTATATACATATGTATGTGAGTGGGTTGGGCCATTCTTTCGTCTGTTTCCTTGCGCTACCTCGCTAACGCGAAAGACAGCGACAAAGCAAAATAGATAAATAAATAAAAAAAAAAGAATATATATATATATATATATATATATATATATATATATATATATATATATATATATATATATATATATATATATATATATATATATATATATATATGATTCATGTGAGAAACTGCAGAAGCTGGTGACTGAGTTTGGTAAAGTGTGTGAAAGAAGAAAGTTAAGAGTAGATGTGAATAAGAGCAAGGTTATTAGCTACAGTAGGGTTGAGGGTCAATTCAATTCGGAGGTGAGTTTGAATGGAGAAAAACTGGAGGAAGTGAAGTGTTTTAGATATCTGGGAGTGGATCTGGCAGCGGATGGAACCATGGAAGCGGAAGTGGATCATAGGGTGGGGGAGGGGGCGAAAATTCTGGGAGCCTTGAAGAATGTGTGGAAGTCGAGAACATTATCTCGGAAAGCAAAAATGGGTATGCTTGAAGGAATAGTGGTTCCAACAATGTTGTATGGTTGCGAGGCGTGGACTATGGATAGAGTTGTGCGCAGGAGGATGGATGTGCTGGAAATGAGATGTTTGAGGACAATGTGTGGTGTGAGGTGGTTTTATCGAGTAAGTAACGTAAGGGTAAGAGAGATGTGTGGAAATAAAAAGAGCGTGGTTGAGAGAGCAGAAGAGGGTGTTTTGAAATGGTTTGGTCACATGGAGAGAATGAGTGAGGAAAGATTGACCAAGAGGATATATGTGTCGGAGGTGGAGGGAACGAGGAGAAGAGGGAGACCAAAATGGTGGTGGAAAGATGGAGTGAAAAAGATTTTGTGTGATCGGGGCCTGAACATGCAGGAGGGTGAAAGGAGGGCAAAGAATAGAGTGAATTGGAGCGATGTGGTATACCGGGGTTGACGTGCTGTCAGTGGATTGAATCAAGGCATGTGTATGGGGGTGGATTGGGCCATTTCTTTTTTCTGTTTCCTTGCGCTATCTCGCAAACGCGGGAGACAGCGACAAAGCAAAAAAAAGAAAAAAAAAATATATATATGTATGTATATATAGTTTAGCTGGGATTGAATAACAATATTTGCATATCATCGTTTATGTAAAGCTAAACATGGAACATGAAGGATGTATTTGTTAACACAGGCCGGTTTGTACGAGAAGTGGAGCAGCGACCAGATGGCGAAAGCTCGTCTAAAGAGCAGCAAAAGGCAGCGGGAGTACCTGGCTCGGCAACAGCAGGGGACGGGAGGTGGAACACAGTCTGGCATCAGCATGACGGCCCTCACCCTCACACACATGCAGGGTCCCCTCATGCTCCTCCTCCTGGGGCTCGCCATAGCTGGACTCACCTTCACCCTGGAGTTCATCATGCATCAGTAATTTCCATTTCCCTGAACTCTGACAGACATCTGGTATATAACCATTGACCCTACATCAGTTAAGAAAATAGATGAAAAAATAACCTCATCAGGAACAACCAGCTACACGAAAAGCGAAAAAAAGCCTACAATAATCAAGCGTGTTGATAAAATCAACTGTCAACAAGGAGTTTGTGAGCTGCTTGCCATCATGACGTACGTGGGGAGCACAACCCGTGCACTGTCCAGAAGACTCACCCTACCTACAAGAAGGCTTCATCATACTACATGTCAATAAGAAGCACAACACTGCCCTTACAGGAGAGACAGTTTCAGAATATATAAGGATAATATGACGTGAAAGAAAGACGACGCCCACATATCGAACAAGTGATAACTATCAAACAACAGGCAAACTCAAATCAACAACAAGAACACGGGCCAAGACATGATACAACAGCTACACGTTCTGGCAGCAAGAAACAACCAATAAACACATAGCACTACGTGCACGTCCGCCTCCATGTATTACCCAGCCTCACACGGCGACCATCAGTCATCTCCGTCTGCTTCACTGAAACGTCGAGACATCCCTAGAGGTATCGTACACAATTTCCACAGCCATGGAAGATGAAACATTAAAGAACTTGAAGAATTCAGAGAGAATGTTATAAGAAAAGAAAGTTGTTTGGTCATTTTAACAAAAGATGTTTAAAGGAAGAACTGCTACCAACATATACTAATATATATTCCCTCAGAGGCCCAGTCCTCTGTTCTTAACGCTAACTTGCTAATGTAGGAAATGGCGAATAGTTTGAAAGAAAAGAAATATATATATATATATATATATATATATATATATATATATATATATATATATATATATATATATATATATATATATATATATGGGAGCTGGGGGGCTGGAAGTCCTCCCCTCTTGTTTTTAGTTTTCCTGAAGAAGGAACGAAAGAGGGGGCCAGGTGAGGATGTTCCCTCGGAGGCTCAGTCCTCTGTTCTTGGCGCTACCTCACTGACGCGGGAAGTGGCAGATAGTATGAAAAAAAAGATATATACATATATATATATATCATACAAACCTCCAACAGCCAGGATCGAACCCGGGACCCCTGTGCCACAGGCGGAAATGCTACCGCTAGGCTATGGGCCTGGCTAATAGCATATAACTATTCGAATACTATGTACTCGAATACACTTAGTCTCACATTGGTGAGCAACGGGGTCTGCACCGGTTATTTCGCAATAGGAGCACATAGCCAGCAGATAGCATTTTACGAAACTTAACTGCACAACGCGGAGGTATATGAATACGAATAAAGTGCATATGAACGCGCACCTTCATAGAACATACAAACCTCCAACAGCCAGGATCGAACCCGGGACCCCGTAGTATCTCTCTCTCTCTCTCTCTCTCTCTCTCTCTCTCTACACACACACACATATATATATATATATATATATATATATATATATATATATATATATATATATATATATATATATATATATATATATATATATATATATATATATATATATATAAGGGCAGACAGTATGAATTATGTACATGTGTATATATGTATATGTCTGTGTGTGTATATATGTGTGTTCATTGAGATGTATATGTATGTATATTTGCGTGTGTGGACGTGTATGTATATACATGTGTATGGGGGTGGGTTAGGGCCATTTCTTTCGTCTGTTTCCTTGCGCTACCTCGCAAACGCGGGAGATAGCGAGAAAGCAAAATAAATATATAAAAGTATGTGTGTGTGTGTGTGTGTGTGTGTGTGTGTGTGTGTGTGTGTGTGTGTGTGTGTGTGTGTGTGTGTGTGTGTGTGTGTATCCTCTTTGTCAATCTTTCATCACTTATTCTTTCCATGTGACCAAACCATTTCAATACATCCTCTTCTGCTATCACAACCACAGTCTTTTTATTACCACACATGTCTCTTACCCATTCATTACTTACTCGATCAAACCTCACACCACATATTGTCTTCAAACATTACATTACCAACACATCCACCCTCCTCCGCACAACATAATCTATAATCCTACCCTCGCAACCTATACAACATTGCTGGAACCACTATTCCTTCAAACATACTCATTTTTGCTCTCCAAGATAACGTTCTCGCCTTCCACTCATTCCTCAACGCTTGCAGAACCTTCGCCCCCTCATGCACTGCGACTCAGTTCTGCTTCTATGGTTCCATCCGCTGCCAAATACACTCACAGATATCTAAAGCACTTCACTATCTCCAGTCTTTCTCCATTCAAATGTACCTTACAATTGACTTGTCCCTCAATCCTACTGAACCTAGTAACCTTGCTCTAATTCATATTTACTCTCAGCTATCTTTTTTCACACACTTTACCAAACTCAGTCACCAGTTTCTGCAGTTTCTCACCCGAATCAGCCACCAGCGCTGTATCATCAGCAAACAACAACTGACTCACTTCCCAAGCCCTCTCATCTACAGCAGACTGCATACTTGCCCCTCTCTCCAAACCTCTTGCATTCACCTCCCTAACAACCCCATCCATATACAAATTAAACAACCATGGAGACATCACGCACCCCTGCCGCAAAGTGCCATTCACTGGGAACCAATCACTTTCCTCTCTTCCTATTCGTGCACATGCCTTACATCCTCGATAAAAACTTTTCACTGCTTCTAGCGACTTACCTTCCACACCTTATACTCTTAATACCTTCCACAGAGCATCTCCAGATCCAGAAATGCCACATGTAAATCCATTCGTTTTTCTAAGTATTTCTCACATACATTCTTCAAAGCAAACACCTGATCCACACATCCTCCACCACTTTTGAAACCACACTGCTCTTCCCCAATCTGATTTTTTGTACATGCCTTCTCCCTCTCAATCAATACCCTACCATGTAATTTCCCAGGAATACTTAACAAACTTATATCTCTGTAATTTGAACGCTCACCTTTATCACCTTTACCTTTGTACAATGGCACTATGCATGCATGCCTGAGGATTGGTAGAATGCATGCATAGTACCGTTGTACAAAGGCAAAAGGGATAAAGGTGAGTGTTCAAATTACAGAGGTATAAGTTTGTTGAGTATTCATTGGAAATTATATGGGAGGGTATTAATTGAGAGGGTTAAGGCATGTACAGATCATCAGATTGGGGAAAAGCAGTGTGGAATTCAGAAGTGGTAGAGAATATGTGGATCAGGTGTTTGCTTTGAAGAATGTATGTGAGAAATACTTAGAAAAACAGATGGAATTGTATGTGGCATTTCTGGATTTTTCGAGAAGGCATATGATAGGAGATGCTCTGTAGAAGGTATTAAGAGTATATGGTGTGGGAGGTAAGTTGCTAAATGTAGTGAAATTCTTTTCTAAGGATGTAAGGCAAGTGTAAGAATAGGAAGAGAGGAAAGTGACTGATTTTTAGTGAATGTAGGTTTATGGCAGAGGTGTGTGATGTCTCTATGGCTGTTCAATTTGTTTATGGATGTGGTTGTTACAGAGGTAAAGCAAGAGTTTTGGAAAGAGGGACAAGTATGCATTGTGTTTTGGATGAGTGGGCTTGGGAAGTGAGTCAGTTGTTGCTCGCTGATGATACAGTACTGGTGGCTGATTCGGGTGAGAAACTGCAGAAGCTGGTGACTGAGTTTGGTAAAGTGTGTGAAAGAAGAAAGCTGAGAGTAAATGTGAATAAGATCAAGTTATTAGATTCAGTAAGGTTAAGGGAGAAGTTAATTGGGAGGTAAGATTGAATGAAGAAAAAATGGAGGAAGTGAAGTGTTTTAGATATCAGGGAGTGGATTTAGTAGCAGATGGATACATGGAAGCGGAAGTGAGTCACAGGTTGGGGGAGGGGGCGAAGGTTCTGGGAGCGTTGAAGAATATGTGGAAGGCAAGAACGTTATCTCGGAGAGCAGAGATGAGGATGTTTGAAGGAATAGTGGTTCCAACAATGTTATATGGTTGCGAGGCGTTGGTTATGAATAGGGTTGTGCGAGGAGGGTGGATGTGCTGGAAATGAAATGTTTCAGGACACTATGTGGTGTGAGGTTGTTTGATCGAGTAAGTAATGAAAGGTTAAAAGAGATGTGGGGTAATAAAAAGAGAGTAGTTGAGTGAGCAGAAGAGGGTGTATTGAAATGGTTTGGTCACATGGAGAGAATAAGTAAGGAAAGATTGACAAAGAGGATAAATAGTAGGCCAAATCATGCAACAATTAGGAGTGTTTACGCCGTCAAATGCTAGGCAGGTAAATATATCTATGGACGTCAGACTGGTAAGAGTGCAACAGAGAGGTGTTATTGGCATCTATATTCATTACGGAGGGATAACCACAAAAACATGATCGATAAACTTTGTCATGAAAATGATTACCCCATTAATCTTCAATATCTCATTATTTCATACCCCTCTGCTGAATACCTAACACGTAACATCATTGTACGTGTATTGATTGCTAATACTAAGAACTTTATTTTGTAACAAAGTAATTCTAAAGCCCATCCTACCATTAACTAAATCATGATGAGAGAATTGACAAAACACGAAAACATAAAAAAGTTGATCATGACACCCAGCTACCCAAGACAGCCCCCGCCATATGACCCCCCTTAATCACTCTCCCTTACAAGGGTTACGACCAGACAAAGCAGCCAGTGCTTGGCCTAGATTGATTAGTGTTGGATGACAGGAACCAAACGTGATGTTAGGATTTAAATAACTTTAAGTACTGGCACCTGATGAGGTGGATTGTCTCCACGAAATACGTCGTCTCACATGTATAGAAAATGGTAAATAAAATTGTATGAACTCCTACTGAAGTGCGATTTCACCTTCACAGGGTAGGGGAGGGGCGAAGGTTCTGGAAGCAATGAAGAATGTGTAGAATGAGAGAACGTTATCTCGGAGAGCAAACATGGGTAAGTATAAAGGAATAGTGGTTCCAACAATGTTATATGGTTGCGAGGCGTTGGCTGTAGATAGGGTTGTACGGAGGAGGGTGGGTGTGTTACAATGAAATGTTTGAGGACAATATGTGGTGTGAGTGGTTTGATCGAGTAAGTAATGAAAGGGTAAGAGAGATGTATGATAATAAAAAGAGTGTGGTCAAAAGAACAAAAGAGGGTTTGTCGAAAAGGTTAGGTCACGTGGAGAGAATGAGTGAGGAAATATTGACACAGAGGATATATGTGTCAGACGTGGAAGGAAGATGGAGAAGCAGGGGAACAAATTGGAGGTGGAAGGGTGGAGTGAAAAGATTTTGAGCGATCGGGGCATGAACATACAGGAGGGTGAGAGGCATGTAAGGAATAGAGTGAATTGGAGCGATGTGGTATACTGGGGTCAACGTGATGTCAGGAGACATATAAAGCGCCTGGGGTACACCATGCTAAGGTCTGTGTGGCCTGGATGTGGATAGGGAGCTGTGGTTTCGGTATATTACACATAACAGCTAGAGATTGAGTGTGAACGAATGTGGCATTTTTCTGTATTTTCCTGGCGCTGCCTCCATAAAGGAGGAGGTGGTGCAGTGGTGGTGGTGGGGTGATGATATTTCCTGTGTGCCAGGATGATGACGAGAATGGATGAATGCAGCAAGTATGAATATGTACATGTGTATATATGTATATGTCTGTGTATGTATTTGTATGTATACGTATGTACATATTCGTGTATGGGCGTTTATATATATATATATATATATATATATATATATATATATATATATATATATATATATATATATATATATATATATATATATATATATATATATATATATATATATATATATATATATATATATATATACATATATATATATATATATATATATATATATATATATATATATATATATATATATATATATATATATATATATATATATATATATATATATATATATATATATATATATCGCTACCTCGCAACCGCGGGAGACAGCGAAGAGGTATAAAAAAAAAAAAAAAATATATATATATATATGTGTATATATATATATATATATATATATATATATATATATATATATATATATATATATATATATATATATATATATATATATATATATATATATATATATATATATATATATATATATATATATATATATATACATATATATATATATATATATATATATATATATATATATATATATATATATATATATATATATATATATATATATATATATATATATATATATATATTGGAAAGGATCACAATTTTGCGCGTGATCAAGATATTCCTATGAGTCCACGGGGAAAATGAAACACGAAAAGTTCCCAAGTGCACTTTCATGTAATACTCACATCATCAGGGGAGGCAAAAGAGAGAAATATATATATATATATATATATATATATATATATATATATATATATATATATATATATATATATATATATATATATATATATATATATATTCTTAATACCTTCCACAGAGCATCTCTATCAACTCTATTATATGCCTTCTCCAGATCCATAAATGCTACATACAAATCCATTTGCTTTTCTAAGTATTTCTCACATACATTCTTCAAAGCAAACACCTGATCCACACATCCTCTACCACTTCTGAAACCACACTGCTCTTCCCCAATCTGATGCTCTGTACCTGCCTTCACCCTCTCAATCAATACCCTCCCATATAATTTACCAGGAATACTCAACAAACTTATACCTCTGTAATTTGAGCACTTACTCTTATCCCCTTTGCCTTTGTACAATGGCACTATGCACGCATTCCGCCAATCCTCAGGCACCTCACCATGAGTCATACATACATTAAATAACCTTACCAACCAGTCAACAATACAGTCACCCCCTTTTTTAATAAATTCCACTGCAATACCATCCAAACCTGCTGCCTTGCCGGCTTTCGTCTTACGCAAAGCTTTTACTACCTCTTCTCTGTTTACCAAATCATTTTCCCTAACCCTCTCACTTTGCACACCACCTCGACCCAAACACCCTATATCTGCCACTCTGTCATCAGACACATTCAACAAACCTTCAAAATACTCATTCCATCTCCTTCTCACATCACCACTACTTGTTATCACCTCCCCATTTACGCTCTTCACTGAAGTTCCCATTTGCTCCTTTGTCTTACGCACCCTATTTACCTCCTTCCAGAACATCTTTTTATTCTCCCTAAAATTTACTGATAGTCTCTCACCCCAACTCTCATTTGCCCTTTTTTTCACCTCTTGCACCTTTCTCTTGACCTCCTGTCTCTTTCTTTTATACTTCTCCCACCCAATTGCATTTTTTCCCTGCAAAAATCGTCCAAATGCCTCTCTCTTCCCTTTCACTAATACTCTTACTTCTTCATCCCACCACTCACTACCCTTTCTAAACAGCCCACCTCCCACTCTTCTCATGCCACAAGCATCTTTCGCGCAATCCATCACTGATTCCCTAAATACATCCCATTCCTCCCCACTCCCCTTACTTCCATTGTTCTCACCTTTTTCCATTCTGTACACAGTCTCTCCTGATACTTCCTCACACAGGTCTCCTTCCCAAGCTCACTTACTCTCACCACCCTCTTCACCCCAACATTCACTCTTCTTTTCTGAAAACCCATACTAATCTTCACCTTAGCCTCCACAAGATAATGATCAGACATCCCTCCAGTTGCACCTCTCAGCACATTGACATCCAAAAGTCTCTCTTTCGCACGCCTGTCAATTAACACGTAATCCAATAACGCTCTCTGGCCATCTCTCCTACTTACATAAGTATACTTATGTATATCTCGCTTTTTAAACCAGGTATTCCCAATCATCAGTCCTTTTTCAGCACATAAATCTACAAGCTCCTCACCATTTCCATTTACAACACTGAACACCCAATGCACACCAATTATTCCCTCAACTGCCACATTACTCACCTTTGCATTCAAATCACCCATCACTATAACCCGGTCTCGTGCATCAAAACCGCTAACACACTCATTTAGCTGCTCCCAAAACACTTGCCTCTCATGATCTTTCTTCTCATGCCCAGGTGCATATGCACCAATAATCACCCACCTCTCTCCATCAACTTTCAATATATGGTGTGGGAGGCAAGTTGTTAGAAGCAGTGAAAAGTTTTTATCGAGGATGTAAGGCATGTGTACGTGTAGGAAGAGAGGAAAGTGATTGGTTCTCAGTGAATGTAGGTTTGCGGCAGGGGTGTGTGATGTCTCCATGGTTGTTTAATTTGTTTATGGATGGGGTTGTTAGGGAGGTAAATGCAAGAGTCTTGGAAAGAGGGGCAAGTATGAAGTCTGTTGGGGATGAGAGAGCTTGGGAAGTGAGTCAGTTGTTGTTCGCTGATGATACAGCGCTGGTGGCGGATTCATGTGAGAAACTGCAGAAGCTGGTGACGGAGTTTGGTAAAGTGTGTGGAAGAAGAAAGTTAAGAGTAAATGTGAATAAGAGCAAGGTTATTAGGTACAGTAGGGTTGAGGGTCAAGTCAATTGGGAGGTGAGTTTGAATGGAGAAAAACTGGAGGAAGTGAAGTGTTTTAGATATCTGGGAGTGGATCTGTCAGCGGATGGAACCATGGAAGCGGGAGTGGATCATAGGGTGGGGGAGGGGGCGAAAATTTTGGGAGCCTTGAAAAATGTGTGGAAGTCGAGAACATTATCTCGGAAAGCAAAAATGGGTATGTTTGAAGGAATAGTGTTTCCAACAATGTTGTATGGTTGCGAGGCGTGGGCTATGGATAGAGTTGTGCGCAGGAGGATGGAGGTGCTGGAAATGAGATGTTTGAGGACAATGTGTGGTGAGAGGTGGTTTGATCGAGTAAGTAACGTAAGGGTAAGAGAGATGTGTGGAAATAAAAAGAGCGTGGTTGAGAGAGCAGAAGAGGGTGTTTTGAAATGGTTTGGGCACATGGAGAGAATGAGTGAGGAAAGATTGACCAAGAGGATATATGTGTCGGAGGTGGAGGGAACGAGGAGAAGAGGGAGACCAAATTGGAGGTGGAAAGATGGAGTGAAAAGGATTTTGTGTGATCGGGGCCTGAACATGCAGGAGGGTGAAAGGAGGGCAAGGAATAGAGTGAATTGGAGCGATGTGGTATACATGGGTTGACGTGCTGTCAGTGGATTGAATCAAGGCATGTGAAGCGTCCGGGGTAAACCATGGAAAGCTGTGTAGGTATGTATATTTGCGTGTGTGGACGTGTGTATGTACATGTGTATGGGGGGGTTGGGCCATTTTTTTCGTCTGTTTCCTTGCGCTACCTCGCAACCGCGGGAGACAGCGACGAGGTATAAAAAAAAAAAAAAAAAATATATATATATAGATATATATATATATATATATATATATATATATATATATATATATATATATATATCTTTTTTCTTTTCATACTATTCGCCATTTCCCGCATTAGTGAGGTAGCGTTAAGAACAGAGGACTGGGCCTTTGAGGGAATATCCTCATATGGCCCCCTTCTCTGTTCCTTCTTTTGGAAAAAAAAAAAAAAAAAAAAAAAAAAGAAAAAAAAAAAAAAAAAAAGAGGGGAGGATTTCCAGCCCCCGCTCCCTTCCCTTTTAGTCGCCTTCTACGACACGCAGGGAATACGTGGGAAGTATTCTTTCTCCCCTATCCCCAGGGATAATATATATATATATATATATATATATATATATATATATATATATATGTATATATATATATATATATATATATATATATATATATATATATATATATATATATATATATATATATATATATATATATATATATATATATATATACATATATATATATATATATATATATATATATATATATATATATATATATATATATATATATATATATATATATAAAGTGTGTGGAAGAAGAAAGTTAAGAGTAAATGTGAATAAGAGCAAGGTTATTAGGTACAGTAGAGTTGAGGGTCAAGTCAATTGGGAGGTGAGTTTGAATGGAGAAAAACTGGAGGAAGTGAAGTGTTTTAGATATCTGGGAGTGGATCTGGCAGCGGATGGAACCATGGAAGCGGAAGTGGATCATAGGGTGGGGGAGGAGGCGAAAGTTCTGGGGACCTTGAAGAATATGTGGAAGTCGAGAACATTATCTCAGAAATCAAAAATGGGTATGTTTCAAGGAATAGTGGTTCCAACAATGTTGTATGGTTGCGAGGCGTGGGCTATGGATGGAGTTGTGCGCAGGAGGATGGATGTGCTGGAAATGAGATGTTTGAGGACAATGTGTGGTGTGAGGTGGTTTGATCGAGTGAGTAACGTAAGGGTAAGAGAGATGTGTGGAAATAAAAAGAGCGTGGTTGAGAGAGCAGAAGACGGTATTTTGAAGTGGTTTGGGCACATGGAGAGAATGAGTGAGGAAAGATTAACCAAGAGGATATATGTGTCGGAGGTGGAGGGAACGAGGAGAAGAGGGAGACCAAATTGGAGGTGGAAAGATGGAGTGAAAAAGATTTTGTGTGATCGGGGCCTGAACATGCAGGAGGGTGAAAGGAGGGCAAGGAATAGAGTGAATTGGAGCGATGTGGTACACCGGGGTTTACGTGCTGTCAGTGGATTGAATCAAGGCATGTGAAGCGTCTGGGGTAAACCATGGAAAGCTGTGTAGGTATGTATATTTGCGTGTGTGGACGTATGTATATACATGTGTATGGGGGGGTTGGGCCATTTCTTTCGTCTGTATCCTTGCGCTACCTCGCAAACGCAGGAGACAGCGACAAAGTATAATATATAAATAAATAAATATATATATATATATATATATATATATATATTCCATGTGTGGCGAGGTGGCGATGGGAATGAATAAAGGCAGACAGTGTGGATTGTGTACATGGGTATATATGTATGTATCTGTGTGTGTATATATACGTGTACATTAAGATGTATAGGTATGTATATTTGCGTGTGTGGACTTGTATGTATATACATTATGTATGGGGGTGCGAGGTAGCGCAAGGAAACAGACGAAAGAAATGGCCCAACCCACACCCATACACATGTATATACATACGTCCACACACGCAAATATACATACCTACACAGCTTTCCATGGTTTACTCCAGACGCTTCACATGCCCTGATTCAATCCACTGACAGCACGTCAACCCCGGTATACCACATCGATCCAATTCACTCTATTCCTTGCCCTCCTTTCACCCTCCTGCATGTTCAGGCCCCGATCACGCAAAATCTTTTTCACTCCATCTTTCCACCTCCAATTTGGTCTCCCACTTCTCCTCGTTCCCTCCACCTCCGACACATATATCCTCTTGGTCAATCTTTCCTCGCTCATTCTCTCCATGTGCCCAAACATTTCAAAACACCCTCTTCTGCTCTCTCAACCACGCTCTTTTTATTTCCACACATCTCTCTTACCCTTACGTTACTTACTCGGTCAAACCACCTCACACCACACACTGTCCTCAAACATCTCATTTCCAGCACATCCATCCTCCTGCGCACAACTCTATCCATAGCCCACTCCTCGCAACCATACAACATTGTTGGAACCACTATTCCTTCAAACATACCCATTTTTGCTTTCCGAGATAATGTTCTCGACTTCCACACATTCTTCAAGGCTCCCAGGATTTTCGCCCCCTCCCCCACCCTATGATCCACTTCCGCTTCCATGGTTCCATCCGCTGCCAGATCCACTCCCAGATATCTAAAACACTTTACTTCCTCCAGTTTTTCTCCATTCAAACTTACCTCCCAATTGACTTGACCCTCAACCCTACTGTACCTAATAACCTTGCTCTTATTCACATTTACTCTTAACTTTCTTCTTTCACACACTTTACCAAACTCAGTCATCAGCTTCTGCAGTTTCTCACATGAATCAGCCACCAGCGCTGTATCATCAGCGAACAACAAATGACTCACTTCCCAAGCTCTCTCATCCCCAACAGACTTCATGCTTGCCCCACTTTCCAAAACTCTTGCATTCACCTCCCTAACAACCCCATCCATATATATATATGGATCTGGAGAAGGCATATGATACAGTTGAGAGAGATACTCTGTGGAAGGTATCAAGAATATATGGTGTGGGAGGCAAGTTGTTCGAAACTGAAAAGTTTTTATCAAGGATGTAAGGCATGTGTACGTGTAGGAAGAGAGGAAAGTGATTGGTTCTTAGTGAACGTTGGTTTCCGGCACAGTTGAGTCATGTCTCCATGTTTGTTTAATTTGTTTATGGATGGGGTTCTTAGGGAGGTGAATGCTAGAGTTTTGAAAAGAGGGCCATGTATGCAATCTGTTGTGGATGAGAGAGCTTAGGAAGTGAGCCAGTTTTTGTTCTCTGATGATACAGCGCTGGTGGCTCATTCGGGTGAGAAACTACAGAAGCTTGTGACTGAGTTTGGCAAAGTGTGTGAAAGAAGGAAGCTGAGAGTAAATGTAAATAAGAGCAAGGTTAGCGTTAGCAAGGTAGCGCAAAGAAACAGACGAAAGAATGGCCAACCCACTCACATACACATGTATATACATACATGTCCACACACGCACATATACATACCTATACATCTCAACGTATACATATATATACCGACACAGACATATACATATATACGCATGTACATAATTCATTCCTGTCGCCACCCCACTACACATGAAATAACAGCCCTCTCCCCACGCACGTGCACGAGGTAGCGCTAGAAAAAGACAGTCTCTAGCTCTCATGTATAATGCACCGAAACAACAGCTCCCTTTCCACATCCAGGCCCCACAAAACTTTTTATGGTTTACCCCAGACGTTTCACATGCCTTGGTACAATCTATTGACGGCATGTCGACCCCGTTATACCACGTCGTTCCAATTCAATATATTCCTTGCACGCCTTTCACCCTTCTGCATGTTCAGGCCCCGATCACTCGAAATCATTCTCACTCCATCTTTCCACCTCCAATTAGGTCTCCCACTTCTCCTCGTTCCCTCCAACTCTGACACATATATCCTCTTTGTCAATCTTTACTCCCTCATTCTCTCCATGTGACCAAACCATTTCAAAGCACCCTCTTCTGCTCTCTCAGCCACATTCTTTTTATTACCACACATCTCTCTTACCCTTTCATTACTTATTCGATCAAACCACCTCACACCACATATTGCTGTCAAACATCTCATTTCCAACACATCCACCCTCCTCCGCACAACTCTATCTATAGCCCACGCCTCGCAACCATATGTAATTGTTGGAACCACTATTCCTTCAAACATAACCATATTTGCTTTCCGACATAACGTTCTCGACTTCCGCACATATTTCCATGCTCCCAGAACTTTCGCCCCCTCCTCCACCCTATGATTCACTTTCACTTCCATGTCTCCATCTGCTACCAAGTCCACCCCAAGATATCTAAAACACTTCATTGCCTCCAGTTTCTCTCCATTTAAACCTACCCCCCCAATTGACTTGTCCCTCAATCCTACCGAATCTAATAACCTTGCTCTTATTCACATTTACTCTCAGCTTTCTTCTTTCACACACTGTACCAAACTCAGTCTCCAGCTTCTTCAGTTTCTCACCCGAATCAGCCATTGGCGCTGTATCATCAGCGAACAACAACTGACTCACTCCCCAAGCCCTCTCATCCACAACAGACTTCATACTTGCCCCTCTTTCCAAAACTCTTGCATTCACCTCCCTAACAACTCTATCCATAAACAAATTAAACAACCATAGAGACATCACGCACCCCTGCCGCAAACCAACATTCACTGGGAACCAATCACTTTCCTCTCTTCCTACACGTACACATGCCTTACATCCTCGATAAAAACTTTTCACTGCTTCTAACAACTTACCTCCCACACTATATATTCTTGATACCTTCCACAGAGCATCTCTATCAACTCTGTCATATGCCTTCTCCGGATCCATAAATGCTACATACAAATCTATTTGCTTTTCTAAGAATTTTTCACATTCTTCAAAGCAAACACCTGATCCACACATCCTCTATTACTTATGAAACCACACTGCTCTTCCCCAATCTGATGCTCTGTACATGCCTCCACCCTCTCAATCAATACCCTCCCATATAATTTCCCAGGAATACTCAACAAACTTATACCTCTGTAATTTGAGCACTCACTCTTGTCCCCTTTGCCTTTGTACAATGGCACTATGCAAGCATTCAGCCAATCATCAGACACCTCACCAGGAGTCATACGTACATTGAATAACCTTACCAACCACTCAACAATACAGTCACCCCTTTTTTGAATAAATTCTACTGCAATACCATCCAAACTCGCTTCGCTGCCTTGCCGGCTTTCATCTTCCGCAAAGCTTTTACTACCTCTTCTCTGTTTACCAAATCATTCTCTTTAAACTTCTCACTTTGCACACCACCTCGACCAAAACAACCTATATCTGACACTATCATCAAACACATTCAACAAACCTTCAAAATACTCACTCCATCTCCTTCTAACATCACCACTACTTGCTATCGCCTCCCCATTTGCCCCTTCACTGATGTTTCCATTTGTTCCCTTGTCTTACGCACCTTATTTACCTCCCCCCGAAACGTCATTTTATTCTCCCTAAAAGTTAATGATACACTCTCACCCCAACTCTCATTTGCCCTCTTTTTTGCCTCTTGCACCTTTCTCTTGACCCCCTGTCTCTTTCTTTTATACATCTCCCACTCAATTGCATTTTTTCCCTGCAAAAATCGTCCAAATTCTTCTCTCTTCTCTTTCACTAATAATCTTACTTCTTCATCCCACCACTCACTACCCTTTCGAATCTGCCTACCTCCCACGCTTCGCATGCCACAAGCATCTTTTGCACAAGCCATCACTGCTTCCCTAAAAACATCCCATTCTTCCCCCACTCCCCTTACGTCATTTGTTCTCACCTTTTTCCATTCTGTACTGTCTCTCCTGGTTCTTCCTCACACACGTCTCCTTCCCAAGCTCACTTACTCTCACCACTTTCTTCACCCAAACATTCTCTCTTCTTTTCTGAAAAGCTCTACAAATCTTCACCTTCACCTCCACAAGCTAATGATCAGACATCCCTCCAGTTGCACCTCTCAGCATATTAATTAATCAATCAACACGTAATCCAATAACTCTCTCTGACCATGTCTCCTACTTACATATGTATTCTTGTGTATTTCTTTCTTTTTAAACCAGGTATTCCCAATCACCAGTCCTTCTTAGCACATAAATCTACAAGCTCTTCATCATTTCCATTTACAACACTGAACACCCCATGTACACCAGTTATTTCCTTACTGCCACATTATTCACCTTTGCATTCAAATCACCCATCACTATAACCTGGTCTCGTACATCAAAACTACTGGCACACTCACTCAGCTGCTCCCAAAACACCTGCCTCTCATGATCTTTCTTCTCATGCCTAGGTGCATATACACTAATAATCACCCATCTCTCTCCATCCACTTTCAGTTTTACCCATATCAATCTAGAGTTCACTTTCTTACACTCTATCACACACTCCCACCTCTCCTGTTTCAGGAGTAGTGCCACTCCTTCCCTTGCTCTTGTCATCTCACTAACCCCTAACTTTATTCCCAAGACATTCCCAAACCACTCTTCCCCTTTACCCTTGAGCTTCGGTTCACTCATAGCCGAAATATCCAGATTCCTTTCCTCAAACATGCTACCTATCTCTCCTTTTTTCTCATCTTGGTTACATCCACACACATTTAGACACCACAGTCTGAGCCTTCGAGGAGGATGAGCACTCCCCGCGTGACTCCTTCTGTTTCCCCGTTTAGAAAGTTAAAAATACAAGGAGGGGAGGGTTTCTAGCCCCCCGATTTTAATAATTATTTCACTTTACTTCCCATGTTGCTTAAGTCCTTTAATGTAAATGTTGCCTTCAGCAACAATAATACTATAAAGAATACCTTGATCAGTAATTCACCAGAAAATTCTCTTGGATGCATCTACAAAGTGCCATATGGAAATTGTGATAAATTCTATGTTGGGCAGACTGGTAAGGATCTTTCTGTTAGACTTAAGCAACATAAATATCGTATAAGAACGGGACAAGAATCAAATGCCTTGTTTAATCACGTTAAAAACTATGATGATTGTATTGCCTGGAGTAATGCCATCTCAGTTATTAACTCTAACTATTACCACAAGAAATATCATTGAATGTTCTATCATTGAATATACAAAAAATTATTATCATAATATTAGTGATGGTCTATACAAGTTAGATAACTTTATTCTTGATAAGATTTGTAAAATGATAAGTTTATGAACGCTCGTGGTATGTCTTGGACAATCACATGTTTACCAAAAGGCGTCCTAACTTCGTCTATTCGATGTATATCAACTGACTTATATTTCTCTCTTGTGTCTCCCCTGATGATATGATTCTTACACGAAAGTGCACTTGGGAACTTATCGTGTTTCATTTCCCACGTGGACTCATAGGAATATATATATATATATATATATATATATATATATATATATATATATATATTTTTTTTTTTTTTTTTTTTTTGCGCTTTTTCGCTGTCTCCCGCGTTTGCGAGGTAGCGCAAGGAAACAGACGAAAGAAATGGCCCAACCCACACCCATACAAATGTATATACATACGTCCACACACGCAAATATACATACCTACACAGCTTTCCATGGTTTACTCCAGACGCTTCACATGCCCTGATTCAATCCACTGACAGCACGTCAACCCCGGTATACCACATCGATCCAATTCACTCTATTCCTTGCCCTCCTTTCACCCTCCTGCATGTTCAGGCCCCGATCACGCAAAATCTTTTTCACTCCATCTTTCCACCTCCAATTTGGTCTCCCACTTCTCCTCGTTCCCTCCACCTCCGACACATATATCCTCTTGGTCAATCTTTCCTCGCTCATTCTCTCCATGTGCCCAAACATTTCAAAACACCCTCTTCTGCTCTCTCAACCACGCTCTTTTTATTTCCACACATCTCTCTTACCCTTACGTTACTTACTCGGTCAAACCACCTCACACCACACACTGTCCTCAAACATCTCATTTCCAGCACATCCATCCTCCTGCGCACAACTCTATCCATAGCCCACGCCTCGCAACCATACAACATTGTTGGAACCACTATTCCTTCAAACATACCCATTTTTGCTTTCCGAGATAATGTTCTCAACTTCCACACATTCTTCAAGGCTCCCAGGATTTTCGCCCCCTCCCCCACCCTATGATCCACTTCCGCTTCCATGGTTCCATCCGCTGCCAGATCCACTCCCAGATATCTAAAACACTTTACTTCCTCCAGTTTTTCTACATTCAAACTTACCTCCCAATTGACTTGACCCTCAACCCTACTGTACCTAATAACCTTGCTCTTATTCACATTTACTCTTAACTTTCTTCTTTCACACACTTTACCAAACTCAGTCATCAGCTTCTGCAGTTTCTCACTCGAATCAGCCACCAGCGCTGTATCATCAGCGAACAACAAATGACTCACTTCCCAAGCTCTCTCATCCCCAACAGACTTCATGCTTGCCCCACTTTCCAAAACTCTTGCATTCACCTCCCTAACAACCCCATCCATATATATATATGGATCTGGAGAAGGCATATGATACAGTTGAGAGAGATACTCTGTGGAAGGTATCATGAATATATGGTGTGGGAGGCAAGTTGTTCGAAACTGAAAAGTTTTTATCAAGGATGTAAGGCATGTGTACGTGTAGGAAGAGAGGAAAGTGATTGGTTCTTAGTGAACGTTGGTTTCCGGCACAGTTGAGTCATGTCTCCATGGTTGTTTAATTTGTTTATGGATGGGGTTCTTAGGGAGGTGAATGCTAGAGTTTTGAAAAGAGGGCCATGTATGCAATCTGTTGTGGATGAGAGAGCTTGGGAAGTGAGCCAGTTTTTGTTCTCTGATGATACAGCGCTGGTGGCTCATTCGGGTGAGAAACTACAGAAGCTTGTGACTGAGTTTGGCAAAGTGTGTGAAAGAAGGAAGCTGAGAGTAAATGTAAATAAGAGCAAGGTTAGCGTTAGCAAGGTAGCGCAAAGAAGCAGACGAAAGAATGGCCAACCCACTCACATACACATGTATATACATACATGTCCACACACGCACATATACATACCTATACATCTCAACGTATACATATATATACCGACACAGACATATACATATATACGCATGTACATAATTCATTCCTGTCGCCACCCCACTACACATGAAATAACAGCCCTCTCCCCACGCACGTGCACGAGGTAGCGCTAGAAAAAGACAGTCTCTAGCTCTCATGTATAATGCACCGAAACAACAGCTCCCTTTCCACATCCAGGCCCCACAAAACTTTTTATGGTTTACCCCAGACGTTTCACATGCCTTGGTACAATCTATTGACGGCATGTCGACCCCGTTATACCACGTCGTTCCAATTCAATATATTCCTTGCACGCCTTTCACCCTTCTGCATGTTCAGGCCCCGATCACTCGAAATCATTCTCACTCCATCTTTCCACCTCCAATTAGGTCTCCCACTTCTCCTCGTTCCCTCCAACTCTGACACATATATCCTCTTTGTCAATCTTTACTCCCTCATTCTCTCCATGTGACCAAACCATTTCAAAGCACCCTCTTCTGCTCTCTCAGCCACATTCTTTTTATTACCACACATCTCTCTTACCCTTTCATTACTTATTCGATCAAACCACCTCACACCACATATTGCTGTCAAACATCTCATTTCCAACACATCCACCCTCCTCCGCACAACTCTATCTATAGCCCACGCCTCGCAACCATATGTAATTGTTGGAACCACTATTCCTTCAAACATAACCATATTTGCTTTCCGACATAACGTTCTCGACTTCCGCACATATTTCCATGCTCCCAGAACTTTCGCCCCCTCCTCCACCCTATGATTCACTTTCACTTCCATGTCTCCATCTGCTACCAAGTCCACCCCAAGATATCTAAAACACTTCATTGCCTCCAGTTTCTCTCCATTTAAACCTACCCCCCCAATTGACTTGTCCCTCAATCCTACCGAATCTAATAACCTTGCTCTTATTCACATTTACTCTCAGCTTTCTTCTTTCACACACTGTACCAAACTCAGTCTCCAGCTTCTTCAGTTTCTCACCCGAATCAGCCATTGGCGCTGTATCATCAGCGAACAACAACTGACTCACTCCCCAAGCCCTCTCATCCACAACAGACTTCATACTTGCCCCTCTTTCCAAAACTCTTGCATTCACCTCCCTAACAACTCTATCCATAAACAAATTAAACAACCATAGAGACATCACGCACCCCTGCCGCAAACCAACATTCACTGGGAACCAATCACTTTCCTCTCTTCCTACACGTACACATGCCTTACATCCTCGATAAAAACTTTTCACTGCTTCTAACAACTTACCTCCCACACTATATATTCTTGATACCTTCCACAGAGCATCTCTATCAACTCTGTCATATGCCTTCTCCGGATCCATAAATGCTACATACAAATCTATTTGCTTTTCTAAGAATTTTTCACATTCTTCAAAGCAAACACCTGATCCACACATCCTCTATTACTTATGAAACCACACTGCTCTTCCCCAATCTGATGCTCTGTACATGCCTCCACCCTCTCAATCAATACCCTCCCATATAATTTCCCAGGAATACTCAACAAACTTATACCTCTGTAATTTGAGCACTCACTCTTGTCCCCTTTGCCTTTGTACAATGGCACTATGCAAGCATTCAGCCAGTCATCAGACACCTCACCAGGAGTCATACGTACATTGAATAACCTTACCAACCACTCAACAATACAGTCACCCCTTTTTTGAATAAATTCCACTGCAATACCATCCAAACTCGCTTCGCTGCCTTGCCGGCTTTCATCTTCCGCAAAGCTTTTACTACCTCTTCTCTGTTTACCAAATCATTCTCTTTAACCTTCTCACTTTGCACACCACCTCGACCAAAACAACCTATATCTGACACTATCATCAAACACATTCAACAAACCTTCAAAATACTCACTCCATCTCCTTCTAACATCACCACTACTTGCTATCACCTCCCCATTTGCCCCTTCACTGATGTTTCCATTTGTTCCCTTGTCTTACGCACCTTATTTACCTCCCCCCGAAACGTCATTTTATTCTCCCTAAAAGTTAATGATACACTCTCACCCCAACTCTCATTTGCCCTCTTTTTTGCCTCTTGCACCTTTCTCTTGACCCCCTGTCTCTTTCTTTTATACATCTCCCACTCAATTGCATTTTTTCCCTGCAAAAATCGTCCAAATTCTTCTCTCTTCTCTTTCACTAATAATCTTACTTCTTCATCCCACCACTCACTACCCTTTCGAATCTGCCTACCTCCCACGCTTCGCATGCCACAAGCATCTTTTGCACAAGCCATCACTGCTTCCCTAAAAACATCCCATTCTTCCCCCACTCCCCTTACGTCATTTGTTCTCACCTTTTTCCATTCTGTACTGTCTCTCCTGGTTCTTCCTCACACACGTCTCCTTCCCAAGCTCACTTACTCTCACCACTTTCTTCACCCAAACATTCTCTCTTCTTTTCTGAAAAGCTCTACAAATCTTCACCTTCACCTCCACAAGCTAATGATCAGACATCCCTCCAGTTGCACCTCTCAGCATATTAATTAATCAATCAACACGTAATCCAATAACTCTCTCTGACCATGTCTCCTACTTACATATGTATTCTTGTGTATTTCTTTCTTTTTAAACCAGGTATTCCCAATCACCAGTCCTTCTTAGCACATAAATCTACAAGCTCTTCATCATTTCCATTTACAACACTGAACACCCCATGTACACCAGTTATTTCCTTACTGCCACATTATTCACCTTTGCATTCAAATCACCCATCACTATAACCTGGTCTCGTACATCAAAACTACTGGCACACTCACTCAGCTGCTCCCAAAACACCTGCCTCTCATGATCTTTCTTCTCATGCCTAGGTGCATATACACTAATAATCACCCATCTCTCTCCATCCACTTTCAGTTTTACCCATATCAATCTAGAGTTCACTTTCTTACACTCTATCACACACTCCCACCTCTCCTGTTTCAGGAGTAGTGCCACTCCTTCCCTTGCTCTTGTCATCTCACTAACCCCTAACTTTATTCCCAAGACATTCCCAAACCACTCTTCCCCTTTACCCTTGAGCTTCGGTTCACTCATAGCCGAAATATCCAGATTCCTTTCCTCAAACATGCTACCTATCTCTCCTTTTTTCTCATCTTGGTTACATCCACACACATTTAGACACCACAGTCTGAGCCTTCGAGGAGGATGAGCACTCCCCGCGTGACTCCTTCTGTTTCCCCGTTTAGAAAGTTAAAAATACAAGGAGGGGAGGGTTTCTAGCCCCCCGATTTTAATAATTATTTCACTTTACTTCCCATGTTGCTTAAGTCCTTTAATGTAAATGTTGCCTTCAGCAACAATAATACTATAAAGAATACCTTGATCAGTAATTCACCAGAAAATTCTCTTGGATGCATCTACAAAGTGCCATATGGAAATTGTGATAAATTCTATGTTGGGCAGACTGGTAAGGATCTTTCTGTTAGACTTAAGCAACATAAATATCGTATAAGAACGGGACAAGAATCAAATGCCTTGTTTAATCACGTTAAAAACTATGATGATTGTATTGCCTGGAGTAATGCCATCTCAGTTATTAACTCTAACTATTACCACAAGAAATATCATTGAATGTTCTATCATTGAATATACAAAAAATTATTATCATAATATTAGTGATGGTCTATACAAGTTAGATAACTTTATTCTTGATAAGATTTGTAAAATGATAAGTTTATGAACGCTCGTGGTATGTCTTGGACAATCACATGTTTACCAAAAGGCGTCCTAACTTCGTCTATTCGATGTATATCAACTGACTTATATTTCTCTCTTGTGTCTCCCCTGATGATATGATTCTTACACGAAAGTGCACTTGGGAACTTATCGTGTTTCATTTCCCACGTGGACTCATAGGAATATATATATATATATATATATATATATATATATATATATATATATATATATTTTTTTTTTTTTTTTTTTTTTGCGCTTTTTCGCTGTCTCCCGCGTTTGCGAGGTAGCACAAGGAAACAGACGAAAGAAATGGCCCAACCCACACCCATACACATTTATATACATACGTCCACACAAGCAAATATACATACCTACACAGCTTTCCATGGTTTACCCCAAACGCTTCACATGCCCTGATTAAATCCACTGACAGCACGTCAACCCCGGTATACCACATCGATCCAATTCACTCTATTCCTTGCCCTCCTTTCACCCTCCTGCATGTTCAGGCCCCGATCACGCAAAATCTTTTTCACTCCATCTTTCCACCTCCAATTTGGTCTCCCACTTCTCCTCGTTCCCTCCACCTCCGACACATATATCCTCTTGGTCAATCTTTCCTCACTCATTCTCTCCATGTGACCAAACATTTCAAAACACCCTCTTCTGCTCTCTCAACCACGCTCTTTTTATTTCCACACATCTCTCTTACCCTTACGTTACTTACTCGGTCAAACCACCTCACATCACACATTGTCCTCAAACATCTCATTTCCAGCACATCCATCCTCCTGCGCACAACTCTATCCATAGCCCACGCCTCGCAGCCATACAACATTGTTGGAACCACTATTCCTTCAAACATACCCATTTTTGCTTTCCGAGATAATGTTCTCGACTTCCACACATTCTTCAAGGCTCCCAGGATTTTCGCCCCCTCCCCCACCCTATGATCCACTTCCGCTTCCATGGTTCCATCCGCTGCCAGATCCACTCCCAGATATCTAAAACACTTTACTTCCTCCAGTTTTTCTCCATTCAAACTTACCTCCCAATTGACTTGACCCTCAACCCCACTGTACCTAATAACCTTGCTCTTATTCACATTTACTCTTAACTTTCTTCTTTCACACACTTTACCAAACTCAGTCACCAGCTTCTGCAGTTTCTCACATGAATCAGCCACCAGCGCTGTATCATCAGCGAACAACAACTGACTCACTTCCCAAGCTCTCTCATCCCCAACAGACTTCATGCTTGCCCCTCTTTCCAAAACTCTTGCATTCACCTCCCTAACAACCCCTTCCATATATATATATATGGATCTGGAGAAGGCATATGATACAGTTGAGAGAGATACTCTGTGGAAGGTATCAAGAATATATGGTGTGGGAGACAAGTTGTTCGAAACTGAAAAGTTTTTATCAAGGATGTAAGGCATGTGTACGTGTAGGAAGAGAGGAAAGTGATTGGTTCTTAGTGAACGTTGGTTTCCGGAACGGTTGAGTCATGTCTCCATGGTTGTTTAATTTGTTTATGGATGGGGATCTTAGGGAGGTGAATGCTAGAGTTTTGAAAAGAGGGCCATGTATGCAATCTGTTGTGGATGAGAGAGCTTGGGAAGTGAGCCAGTTGTTGTTCTCTGATGATACAGCGCTGGTGGCTCATTCGGGTGAGAAACTACAGAAGCTTGTGACTGAGTTTGGCAAAGTGTGTGAAAGAAGGAAGCTGAGAGTAAATGTAAATAAGAGCAAGGTTAGCGTTAGCAAGGTAGCGCAAAGAAACAGACGAAAGAATGGCCAACCCACTCACATACACATGTATATACATACATGTCCACACACGCACATATACATACCTATACATCTCAACGTATACATATATATACCGACACAGACATATACATATATACGCATGTACATAATTCATTCCTGTCGCCACCCCACTACACATGAAATAACAGCCCTCTCCCCACGCACGTGCACGAGGTAGCACTAGAAAAAGACAGTCTCTAGCTCTCATGTATAATGCACCGAAACAACAGCTCCCTTTCCACATCCAGGCCCCACAAAACTTTTTATGGTTTACCCCAGACGTTTCACATGCCTTGGTACAATCTATTGACGGCATGTCGACCCCGTTATACCACATCGTTCCAATTCAATATATTCCTTGCACGCCTTTCACCCTTCTGCATGTTCAGGCCCCGATCACTCAAAATCATTCTCACTCCATCTTTCCACCTCCAATTAGGTCTCCCACTTCTCCTCGTTCCCTCCAACTCTGACATATATATCCTCTTTGTCAATCTTTACTCCCTCATTCTCTCCATGTGACCAAACCATTTCAAAGCACCCTCTTCTGCTCTCTCAGCCACATTCTTTTTATTACCACACATCTCTCTTACCCTTTCATTACTTATTCGATCAAACCACCTCACACCACATATTGTTGTCAAACATCTCATTTCCAACACATCCACCCTCCTCCGCACAACTCTAACTATAGCCCACGCCTCACAACCACATGTAATTGTTGGAACCACTATTCCTTCAAACATAACCATATTTGCTTTCCGACATAACGTTCTCGACTTCCGCACATATTTCCATGCTCCCAGAACTTTCGCCCTCTCCTCCACCCTATGATTCACTTTCACTTCCATGTCTCCATCTGCTACCAAGTCCACCCCAAGATATCTAAAACACTTCATTGCCTCCAGTTTCGCTCCATTTAAACCTACCCCCCCAATTGACTTGTCCCTCAATCCTACCGAATCTAATAACCTTGCTCTTATTCACATTTACTCTCAGCTTTCTTCTTTCACACACTGTACCAAACTCAGTCACCAGCTTCTTCAGTTTCTCACCCGAATCAGCCATTGGCGCTGTATCATCAGCGAACAACAACTGTCTCACTCCCCAAGCCCTCTCATCCACAACAGACTGCATACTTGCCCCTCTTTCCAAAACTCTTGCATTCACCTCCCTAACAACTCCATCCATAAACAAATTAAACAACCATAGAGACATCACGCACCTCTGCCGCAAACCAACATTCACTGGGAACCAATCACTTTCCTCTCTTCCTACACGTACACATGCCTTACATCCTAGATAAGAACTTTTCACTGCTTCTAACAACTTACCTCCCACACTATATATTCTTGATACCTTCCACAGAGCATCTCTATCAACACTGTCATATGCCTTCTCCGGATCCATAAATGCTACATACAAATCTATTTGCTTTTCTAAGAATTTTTCACATTCTTCAAAGCAAACACCTGATCCACACATCCTCTATTACTTATGAAACCACACTGCTCTTCCCCAATCTGATGCTCTGTACATGCCTCCACCCTCTCAATCAATACCCTCCCATATAATTTCCCAGGAATACTCAACAAACTTATACCTCTGTAATTTGAGCACTCACTCTTGTCCCCTTTGCCTTTGTACAATGGCACTATGCAAGCATTCAGCCAGTCATCAGACACCTCACCAGGAGTCATACGTACATTGAATAACCTTACCAACCACTCAACAATACAGTCACCCCCTTTTTGAATAAATTCCACTGCAATACCATCCAAACTCGCTTCGCTGCCTTGCCGGCTTTCATCTTCCGCAAAGCTTTTACTACCTCTTCTCTGTTTACCAAATCATTCTCTTTAACCTTCTCACTTTGCACACCACCTCGACCAAAACAACCTATATCTGACACTATCATCAAACACATTCAACAAACCTTCAAAATACTCACTCCATCTCCTTCTAACATCACCACTACTTGCTATCACCTCCCCATTTGCCCCTTCACTGATGTTTCCATTTGTTCCCTTGTCTTATGCACCTTATTTACCTCCCCCCGAAACGTCATTTTATTCTCCCTAAAAGTTAATGATACACTCTCACCCCAACTCTCATTTGCCCTCTTTTTTGCCTCTTGCACCTTTCTCTTGACCTGCCTCTTTCTTTTATAGATTTCCCATTCATTTGCATTATTTCCCTGCAAAAATCGTCCAAATTCTTCTCTCTTCTCTTTCACTAATAATCTTACTTCTTCATCCTACCACTCACTACCCTTTCGAATCTGCCTACCTCCCACGCTTCGCATGCCACAAGCATCTTTTGCACAAGCCATCACTGCTTCCCTAAAAACATCCCATTCTTCCCCCACTCCCCTTACGTCATTTGTTCTCACCTTTTTCCATTCTGTACTGTCTCTCCTGGTTCTTCCTCACACACGTCTCCTTCCCAAGCTCACTTACTCTCACCACTTTCTTCACCAAAACATTCTCTCTTCTTTTCTGAAAAGCTCTACAAATCTTCACCTTCACCTCCACAAGATAATGATCAGACATCCCTCCAGTTGCACCTCTCAGCATATTAATTAATCAATCAACACGTAATCCAATAACTCTCTCTGACCATGTCTCCTACTTACATATGTATTCTTGTGTATTTCTTTCTTTTTAAACCAGGTATTCCCAATCACCAGTCGTTCTTAGCACATAAATCTACAAGCTCTTCATCATTTCCATTTACAACACTGAACACCCCATGTACACCAGTTATTTCCTTACTGCCACATTATTCACCTTTGCATTCAAATCACCCATCACTATAACCTGGTCTCGTACATCAAAACTACTGGCACACTCACTCAGCTGCTCCCAAAACACCTGCCTCTCATGATCTTTCTTCTCATGCCTAGGTGCATATACACTAATAATCACCCATCTCTCTCCATCCACTTTCAGTTTTACCCATATCAATCTAGAGTTTACTTTCTTACACTCTATCACACACTCCCACCTCTTCTGTTTCAGGAGTAGTGCCACTCCTTCCCTTGCTCTTGTCATCTCACTAACCCCTAACTTTATTCCCAAGACATTCCCAAACCACTCTTCCCCTTTACCCTTGAGCTTCGGTTCACTCATAGCCGAAATATTCAGATTCCTTTCCTCAAACATACTACCTATCTCTCCTTTTTTCTCATCTTGGTTACATCCACACACATTTAGACACCACAGTCTGAGCCTTCGAGGAGGATGAGCACTCCCCGCGTGACTCCTTCTGTTTCCCCGTTTAGAAAGTTAAAAATACAAGGAGGGGAGGGTTTCTAGCCCCCCGATTTTAATAATCATTTCGCTTTACTTCCCATGTTGCTTAAGTCCTTTAATGTAAATGTTGCCTTCAGCAACAATAATACTATAAAGAATACCTTGATCAGTAATTCACCAGAAAATTCTCTTGGATGCATCTACAAAGTGCCATATGGAAATTGTGATAAATTCTATGTTGGGCAGACTGGTAAGGATCTTTCTGTTAGACTTAAGCAACATAAATATCGTATAAGAACGGGACAAGAATCAAATGCCTTGTTTAATCACGTTAAAAACTATGATGATTGTATTGCCTGGAGTAATGCCATCTCAGTTATTAACTCTAACTATTACCACAAGAAATATCATTGAATGTTCTATCATTGAATATACAAAAAATTATCATAATATTAGTGATGGTCTATACAAGTTAGATAACTTTATTCTTGATAAGATTTGTAAAATGATAAGTTTATGAACGCTCGTGGTATGTCTTGGACAATCACATGTTTACCAAAGGCGTCCTAACTTCGTCTGTTCGATGTATATCAACTGACTTATATTTCTCTCTTGTGTCTCCCCTGATGATATGATTCTTACACGAAAGTGCACTTGGGAACTTATCGTGTTTCATTTTCCCCGTGGACTCATAGGAATATATATATAATATATATATATATATATATATATATATATATATATATATATATATATATATATATATATATATATATAAATATATATATATATATATATATATATATATATATATATATATATATATATTTTCTTATTTTTTTTTTGCGCTTTGTCGCTGTCTCCCGCGTTTGCGAGGTAGCGCAAGGAAACAGACGAATGAAATGGCCCAGCCCACCCCCATACACATGTATATACATACGTCCACACACGCAAATATACATACCTACACAGCTTTCCATGGTTTACCCCAGACGCTTCACATGCCTTGATTCAATCCACTGACAGCACGTCAACCCCGGTATACCACATCGCTCCAATTCACTCTATTCCTTGCCCTCCTTTCACCCTCCTGCATGTTCAGGCCCCGATCACACAAAATCTTTTTCACTCCATCTTTCCACCTCCAATTTGGTCTCCCTCTTCTCCTCGTTCCCTCCACCTCCGACACATATATCCTCTTGGTCAATCTTTCCTCACTCATTCTCTCCATGTGCCCAAACCATTTCAAAATACCCTCTTCTGCTCTCTCAACCACGCTCTTTTTATTTCCACATATCTCTCTTACCCTTACGTTACTTACTCGATCAAACCACCTCACATCACACATTGTCCTCAAACATCTCATTTCCAGCACATCCATCCTCCTGCGCACAACTCTATCCATAGCCCACGCCTCGCAACCATACAACATTGTTGGAACCACTATTCCTTCAAACATACCCATTTTTGCTTTCCGAGATAATGTTCTCGACTTCCACACATTCTTCAAGGCTCCCAGAATTTTCGCCCCCTCCCCCACCCTATGATCCACTTCCGCTTCCATGGTTCCATCCACTGCCAGATCCACTCCCATCGGATATATATATATATACATATATATATATATATATATATATATATATATATATATATATATATATATATATATATATATATATATATATATATATATATTTATATTTACCTTCAGTGAAGGGCGCAAATGGGAGGTGATAACAAGTAGTGGTAATGTGAGAAGGAGATAGAGTGAGTATTTTGAAGGTTTGTTGAATGTCTTTGATGATAGAGTGGCAGATATAGGGTGTTTTGGTCGAGGTGGTGTGCAAAGTGAGAGGGTTAGTGAAAATGATTTGGTAAACAGAGAAGAGGTAGTAAAAGATTTGCGGAAGATGAAAGCCGGCGAGGCAGCAGGTTTGGATGGTATTGCAGTGGAATTTATTAAAAAAGGAGGTGATTGTATTGTTGACTGGTTGGTAAGGTTATTTAATGTATGTATGAATCATGGTGAGGTGCCTGAGGATTAGCGGAATGCGTGCATAGTGCCATTGTACAAAGGCAAAGGGGATAAGAGTGAGTGCTCAAATTACAGAGGTATAAGTTTGTTGAGTATTCCTTGTAAATTATATGGGAGGGTATTGATTGAGAGGGTGAAGGCATGTACAGAGCATCAGATTGGGGAAGAGCAGTGTGGTTTCAGAAGTGGTAGAGGATGTGTGGATCAGGTGTTTGCTTTGAAGAATGTATATGAGAAATACTTAGAAAAGCAAATGGATTTGTATGTAGCATTTATGGATCTGGAGAAGGCATATGAGAGGGTTGATAGAGATGCTCTGTGGAAGGTATTAAGAATATATGGTGTGGGAGGCAAGTTGTTAGAAGCAGTGAAAAGTTTTTATCGAGGACGTAAGGCATGTGTACGTGTAGGAAGAGAGGAAAGTGACTGGTTCTCAGTGAATGCAGGTTTGCGGCAGGGGTGTGTGATGTCTCGATAGTTGTTTAATTTGTTTATGGTTGGGGTTGTTAGGGAGGTGAATGCAAGAGTTTTGGAAAGAGGGGCAAGTATGAAGTCTGTTGTGGATGAGAGAGCTTGGGAAGTGAGTCAGTTGTTGTTAGCTGATGATACAGCGCTGGTGGCTAATTCATGTGAGAAACTGCAGAAGCTGGTGACTGAGTTTCGTAAAGAGTGTGAAAGAAGAAAGTTAAGAGTAAATGTGAATAAGAGCAAGGTTATTAGGTACAGTAGGGTTGAGGGTCAAGTCAATTGGGAGGTAAGTTTGAATGGAGAAAAACTGGAGGAAGTGAAGTGTTTTAGATATCTGGGAGTGGATCTGGCAGTGGATGGAACCATGGAAGCGGAAGTGAATCATAGGGTGGAGGAGGGGGCGAAAATCCTGGAAGCCTTGAAGAATGTGTGGAAGTCGAGAACATTATCTCGGAAAGCAAAAATGGGTATGTTTGAAGGAATAGTGGTTCCAACAATGTTGTATGGTTGCGAGGCGTGGGCTATGGATAGAGTTGTGCGCAGGAGGATGGATGTGCTGGAAATGAGATGTTTGAGGACAATGTGTGGTGTGAGGTGGTTTGATCGAGTGAGTAACGTAAGGGTAAGAGAGATGTGTGGAAATAAAAAGAGCGTGGTTGAGAGAGCAGAAGAGGGTGTTTTGAAGTGTTTTGGGCACATGGAGAGGATGAGTGAGAAAAGATTGACCAAGAGGATATATGTGTCGGAGGTGGAGGGAACGAGGAGAAGTGTGAGACCAAATTGGAGGTGGAAAGATGGAGTGAAAAAGATTTTGCGTGATCGGGGCCTGAACATGCAGGAGGGTGAAAGGAGGGCAATGAATAGAGTGAATTGGATCGATGTGGGTATACCGGGGTTGACGTGCTGTCAGTGGATTGAATCAGGGCATGTGAAGCGTCTGAGGTAAACCATGGAAAGCTGTGTAGGTATGTATATTTGCGTGTGTGGACGTATGTATATACATGTGTATAGGGGTGGGTTGGGCCATTTCTTTCGTCTGTTTCCTTGTGCTACCTCGCAAACGCGGGAGACAGCGACAAAGCAAAAAAAAAAAAAAAAAATATATATATATATATATATATATATATATATATATATATATATATATATATATATATATATATATATATTTATATATTTACATATTTGTATATTTACATATATATATATATATATATACATATATATATATATATATATATATATATATATATATATATATATATATATATATATATATATATATATATATATTATTTTTTTTTTTTTTATTATACTTTGTCGCAGTCTCCCGCGTTTGCGAGGTAGCGCAAGGAAACAGACGAAAGAAATGGCCGAACCCCCACCCCATACACATGTATATACATACGTCCACACACGCAAATATACATACCTACACAGCTTTCCATGGTTTACCCCAGACGCTTCACATGCCTTGATTCAATCCACTGACAGCACGTCAACCCCGGTATACCACATCGCTCCAATTCACTCTATTCCTTGCCCTCCTTTCACCCTCCTGCATGTTCAGGCCCCGATCACACAAAATCTTTTTCACTCCATCTTTCCACCTCCAATTTGGTCTCCCTCTTCTCCTTGTTCCCTCCACCTCCGACACATATATCCTCTTGGTCAATCTTTTCTCACTCATCCTCTCCATGTGCCCAAAACACTTCAAAACACCCTCTTCTGCTCTCTCAACCACGCTCTTTTTATTTCCACACATCTCTCTTACCCTTACGTTACTCACTCGATCAAACCACCTCACACCACACATTGTCCTCAAACATCTCATTTCCAGCACATCCATCCTCCTGCGCACAACTCTATCCATAGCCCACGCCTCGCAACCATACAACATTGTTGGAACCACTATTCCTTCAAACATACCCATTTTTGCTTTCCGAGATAATGTTCTCGACTTCCACACATTCTTCAAGGCCCCCAGGATTTTCGCCCCCTCCCCCACCCTATGATCCACTTCCGCTTCCATGGTTCCATCCGCTGCCAGATCCACTCCCAGATATCTAAAACACTTCACTTCCTCCAGTTTTTCTCCATTCAAACTCACCTCCCAATTGACTTGACCCTCAACCCTACTGTACCTAATAACCTTGCTCTTATTCACATTTACTCTTAACTTTCTTCTTCCACACACTTTTCCAAACTCAGTCACCAGCTTCTGCAGTTTCTCACATGAATCAGCCACCAGCGCTGTATCATCAGCGAACAACAACTGACTCACTTCCCAAGCTCTCTCATCCCCAACAGACTTCATACTTGCCCCTCTTTCCAAAACTCTTGCATTTACCTCCCTAACAACCCCATCCATAAACAAATTAAACAACCATGGAGACATCACACACCCCTGCCGCAAACCTACATTCACTGAGAACCAATCACTTTCCTCTCTTCCTACACGTACACATGCCTTACATATTCGATAAAAACTTTTCACTGCTTCTAACAACTTTCCTCCCACACCATATATTCTTAATACCTTCCACAGAGCATCTCTATCAACTCTATCATATGCCTTCTCCAGATCCATAAATGCTACATACAAATCCATTTGCTTTTCTAAGTATTTCTCACATACATTCTTCAAAGCAAACACCTGATCCACACATCCTCTACCACTTCTGAAACCACACTGCTCTTCCCCAATCTGATGCTCTGTACATGCCTTCACCCTCTCAATCAATACCCTCCCATATAATTTACCAGGAATACTCAACAAACTTATACCTCTGTAATTTGAGCACTCACTCTTATCCCCTTTGCCTTTGTACAATGGCACTATGCACGCATTCCGCCAATCCTCAGGCACCTCACCATGAGTCATACATACATTAAATAACCTTACCAACCAGTCAACAATACAGTCACCCCCTTTTTTAATAAATTCCACTGCAATACCATCCAAACCTGCTGCCTTGCCGGCTTTCATCTTCCGCAAAGCTTTCACTACCTCTTCTCTGTTTACCAAATCATTTTCCCTAACCCTCTCACTTTGCACACCACCTCGACCAAAACACCCTATATCTGCCACTCTATCATCAAACACATTCAACAAACCTTCAAAATACTCACTCCATCTCCTTCTCACATCACCACTACTTGTTATCACCTCCCCATTTGCGCCCTTCACTGAAGTTCCCATTTGCTCCCTTGTCTTACGCACTTTATTTACCTCCTTCCAGAACATCTTTTTATTCTCCCTAAAATTTAATGATACTCTCTCACCCCAACTCTCATTTGCCCTTTTTTTCACCTCTTGCACCTTTCTCTTCACCTCCTGTCTCTTTCTTTTATACATCTCCCACTCAATTGCATTTTTTCCCTGCAAAAATCGTCCAAATGCCTCTCTCTTCTCTTTCACTAATACTCTTACTTCTTCATCCCACCACTCACTACCCTTTCTAATCAACCCACCTCCCACTCTTCTCATGCCAGAAGCATCTTTTGCGCAATCCATCACTGATTCCCTAAATACATCCCATTCATCCCCCACTCCCCTTACTTCCATTGTTCTCACCTTTTTCCATTCTGTACTCAGTCTCTCCTGGTACTTCCTCACACAGGTCTCTTTCTCAAGCTCACTTACTCTCACCACCCTCTTCACCCCAACATTCACTCTTCTTTTCTGAAAACCCATACAAATCTTCACCTTAGCCTCCACAAGATAATGATCAGACATCCCTCCAGTTGCACCTCTCAGCACATTAACATCCAAAAGTCTCTCTTTCGCACGCCTGTCAATTAACACGTAATCCAATAACGCTCTCTGGCCATCTCTCCTACTTACATAAGTATACTTATGTATATCTCGCTTTTTAAACCAGGTATTCCCAATCATCAGTCCTTTTTCAGCACATAAATCTACAAGCTCTTCACCATTTCCGTTTACAACACTGAACACCCCATGTATACCAATTATTCCCTCAACTGCCACATTACTCACCTTTGCATTCAAATCACCCATCACTATGACCCGGTCTCGTGCATCAAAACCACTAACACACTCATTCAGCTGCTCCCAAAACACTTGCCTCTCTTGATCTTTCTTCTCATGCCCAGGTGCATATGCACCAATAATCACCCACCTCTCTCCATCAACTTTCAGTTTTACCCATATTAATCGAGAATTTACTTTCTTACACTCTATCACATACTCCCACAACTCCTGCTTCAGGAGTATTGCTACTCCTTCCCTTGCTCTTGTCCTCTCACTAACCCCTGACTTTACTCCCCAGACATTCCCAAACCACTCTTCCCCTTTATCCTTGAGCTTCGTTTCACTCAGAGCCAAAACATCCAGGTTCCTTTCCTCAAATATACTACCTATCTCTCCTTTTTTCACATCTTGGTTACATCCACACACATTTAGGCACCCCACTCAGAGCCTTCGAGGAGGATGAGCACTCCCCGCGTGACTCCTTCTTCTGTTTCCCATTTTAGAAAGTTAATACAAGGAGGGGAGGATTTCTGGCCCCCCGCTCCCGTCCCCTCTAGTCGCTTTCTACGACACGCGAGGAATACGTGGGAAGTATTCTTTCACCCCTATCCCCAGGGATAATATACATATATATATACATATACACATACACACACATACACATACATACGCACATATACACACACACACACATACATATATATACATATGAGAAATGTAAGAAACAATTTAGAAAACTGAAACTTCTAGCTTGAAATGAATGAAAAAAAAGAATGTCACATAATGGTTCAACCTCTGGCTATGGAAAAAAGGAAATATATAATTTATTTACACAAACGTCAATAGCAGTTCTCATCAATTTAACCACTGTATCAATAAGCTTCAATGTCTAAGCTACATTTTTCTCCAATTTCACTATTTTCCTTCACATTTTCAATTGTGTCTGAAGGTTCTACTTCAAGAGTGATTGTTTTTCCAGTAAGGGTCTTCACATCTTGGTTACATCCACACACATTTAGGCACCCCACTCTGAGCCTTCGAGGAGGATGCTTTACTTGTGGTGCTGACTTCCCTCTTTAAATTTGATCCATCTGGGGTACCATCCAAACTGCTCAATGGTCGTACAGTCGTGCTCTTAACGGGTCAAACACACAGCAGGTCTGGCGAGTGTAGTAATGCCCGGCCAGGAGGTCAGCCACGTCCGCCAGGTCGTGGCTTCCAATCTGGGCTGTGGCTTCCAAAACGCTGGCCTACTCTGCAAGGATATCCCGTCAAGGTCGTCCACCATCCTCAGTGCGACTTCTTTATCCATCTAGTTAGCACTGTAGTTCTTTGACCTCTTTGTGCCCTGCGCCTTGTGACGAGCGGTTATGATCTTTATGGCATGAAAACACTCAATGTTTATACTTTCTGAATGTCTACACACCAACTAGAGTTGCTTCAGGTGTATTAGCCATTGTTCTTAAAGGTCACTGGTATATATACGTATACATATAAACAGCTCTCACATCGCAACACTGACGTAACACTGCCGAAAACCGGGACAAACAAAGACAGACCAGCCATATATATATATATATATATATATATATATATATATATATATATATATATATATATATATATATTTCATCCCAGGGATAGGGGAGAAAGAATACTTCCATCGTATTCCACGCGTGTCGTAGAAGGCGTCTGAATGGGGCGGGATCCGAGGGCTTGAAACCCTCTCCTCCTTGTGTCTAACTTTCTAAATTTGAAAGAGAAGGAGTCATGCGTGGAGTGTTCATCCCCCTCGAAGGCTGTCTGTGTATTTATATGTATGCCTACGTTGAAATGCATATGTATGTATATGAACGTGTGTGGGCGTTTATGCATATACATGTTTACGTGGGTGGGTTAGGCCATTCATCGTTTTGGGGTTTTTGGAGAGAGGAGCAAGTACGCAGTCTTTTGTGGATGAGAGGAGTTTAGAAGTGAGTCAGTTGTTGCTCGCTGATGATATAACGCTGATGGCCTATTTCGGGTGAGAAACTGCAGAAGTTGGTGACTGAGTTTGATAAATTGTGTGAAAGAAGAAAGTTGAGAGTGAATCTGAATAAAAGCAAGGTTATTAGGCTCAGTAGAGTTGCGGGAGAAGTTAATTGGGAGGTAAGTTTGAATGGAGAAAAATTGGAGGAAGTGAAGTGTTTTAGATATCTGGGAGTGGACTTAGTAGCGGATGCAACCATGGAAGCGGAAGTGAGTCACATGGTGGGGGAGGGAGCGAAGGTCCTGGGAGCGTTGGAAAATGTGTGGAAGGCGAGAACGTTATGTCGGAAAGCAAGAATGGGTATGTTTGAAGGAATTGTTGTTCCGACAATGTTATAGGGTTACGAGGCACGGGCTATAGATAGGGTTGTGCGGAGGAAGGTGGATGTGTTGAAAATGAGATGTTTGAGGACAATTTATGGTGTGAGATGTTTTAATTGAGTTATTGAAGAAAGGATAAGTGAGATGTGTGCTAATAGATAGTGTGGTTGAGGGAGCAGAAGAGGAGTTTAAATGGTTTAGACACATGGAGAGAATGAATGAGGAAAGATTGACAAAGAGGATATATGTGTCAAAGTTGGAGGGAACAAGGAGAAGCGTAAGACCGAATTGGAGTTTCAAGGATGGAGTGAAAAAGATTTTGAGCGATCGAGGCCTAAGCATACAGGAGGGTGGAAGGTGTGCAAGTAATAGAGTGAATTGGAACGGTGTGTTATACCAGGGTAGACGTGCTGTCAATGGATTGAACCAGGGCATATGAAGCGTCAAAGGTAAACCATGGAAAGTTACGTGGGGTCTGGATGTGGAAAGGAAGCTGTGGTTTCGGTGCATTACACACGACAGATAGGGAGTGAGGGTGAAGGAATATGGCCTTCATTGTCTGTACCTGGCGCTGCGTCGCTTAAGGGGGGGGGGGTCTATTTCTTTGTGTGGCGGGGTGGCGACGGGAATGGGTGAAGGTAGCAAGTACGGATATGTACATGTATATATATATATATATATATATATATATATATATATATATATATATATATATATATATATATATATACATATATATATATATATATATATATATATATATATATATATATATATATATATATATATATATATATATATATATATATATATATATATATATATATATATATAGAAAAGCAAATGGACTTGTATGTAGCATTTATGGATCTGGAGAAGGCATATGATAGAATTGATAGAGATGCTCTGTGGAAGGTATTAAGAATATATGGTGTGGGAGGCAAGTTGTTAGAAGCAGTGAAAAGTTTTTATCGAGGACGTAAGGCATGTGTACGTGTAGGAAGAGAGGAAAGTGATTGGTTCTCAGTGAATGTAGGTTTGCGGCAGGGGTGTGTGATGTCTCCATGGTTGTTTAATTTGTTTATGGATGGGGTTGTTAGGGAGGTAAATGCAAGAGTTTTGGAAAGGGGGGCAAGTATGAAGTCTGTTGTGGATGAGAGAGCTTGGGAAGTGAGTCAGTTGTTGTTCGCTGATGATACAGCGCTGGTGGCTGATTCATGTGAGAAACTACAGAAGCTGGTGACTGAGTTTGGTAAAGTGTGTGAAAGAAGAAACTTAAGAGTAAATGTGAATAAGAGCAAGGTTATTAGGTACAGTAGGGTTGAGGGTCAATTCAATTGGGAGGTGAGTTTGAATGGAGAAAAAATGGAGGAAGTGAAGTGTTTTAGATATCTGGGAGTGGATCTGGCAGCGGATGGAACCATGGAAGCGGAAGTGGATCATAGGGTGGGGGAGGGGGCGAAAATTCTGGGAGCCTTGAAGAATGTGTGGAAGTCGAGAACATTATCTCGGAAAG
>NC_092239.1:21695063-21755063 GCF_036320965.1 Panulirus ornatus
CAGACTTCATACTTGCCCCTCTTTCCAAAACTCTTGCATTTACCTCCCTAACAACCCCATCCATAAACAAATTAAACAACCATGGAGACATCACACACCCCTGCCGCAAACCTACATTCACTGAGAACCAATCACTTTCCTCTCTTCCTACACGTACACATGCCTTACATCCTCGATAAAAACTTTTCACTGCTTCTAACAACTTGCCTCCCACACCATATATTCTTAATACCTTCCACAGAGCATCTCTATCAACTCTATCATATGCCTTCTCCAGATCCATAAATGCTACATACAAATCCATTTGCTTTGCTAAGTATTTCTCACATACATTCTTCAAAGCAAACACCTGATCCACACATCCTCTACCACTTCTGAAACCACACTGCTCTTCCCCAATCTGATGCTCTGTACATGCCTTCACCCTCTCAATCAATACCCTTCCATATAATTTACCAGGAATACTCAACAAACTTATACCTCTGTAATTTGAGCACTCACTCTTATCCCCTTTGCCTTTGTACAATGACACTATGCACGCATTTCGCCAATCCTCAGGCTCCTCACCATGAGTCATATATACATTAAATAACCTTACCAACCAGTCAATAATACAGTCACCCCCTTTTTTAATAAATTCCACTGCAATACCATCCAAACCTGCTGCCTTGCCGGCTTTCATCTTCCGCAAAGCTTTTACTACCTCTTCTATGTTTACCAAATCATTTTCACTACCCTCTCACTTTGCACACCACCCGACCAAAACACCCTATATCTGCCACTTTATCATCAAACACATTCAACAAACCTTCAAAATACTCACTCCATCTCCTTCTCACATCACCACTACTTGTTATCACCTCCCCATTTGCGCCCTTCACTGAAGTTCCCATTTGCTCCCTTGTCTTACGCACTTTATTTACCTCCTTCCAGAACATCTTTTTATTCTCCCTAAATTTAATGATGCTCTCGCACCCCAACTCTCATTTGCCCTCTTTTTCACCTCTTGCACCTTTCTCTTGACCTCCCGTCTCTTTCTTTTATACATCTCCCTCTCAATTGCATTTTTTCCCTGCAGAAATCGTCCTAATGCCTCTCTCTTCTCTTTCACTAATAATCTTACTTCTTCATCCCACCACTCACTACCATTTCTAATCAACCCACCTCCCACTCTTCTCATGCCACAAGCATCTTTTGCGCAATCCATCACTGATTCCCTAAATACATCCCATTCATCCCCCACTCCCCTTACTTCCATTGTTCTCACCTTTTTCCATTCTGTACTCAGTCTCTCCTGGTACTTCCTCACACAAGTCTCCTTCCCAAGCTCACTTACTCTCACCACCCTCTTCACCCCAACATTCACTCTTCTTTTCTGAAAACCCATACAAATCTTCACCTTAGCCTCCACAAGATAATGATCAGACATCCCTCTAGTTGCACCTCTCAGCACATTAACATCCATATATATATATATATATACATCATACAAAGCTCCATCAGCCAGGATCGAACCTGGGACCCCTTGTGCAAGAGGCAGGCATGCTAACCGCTAGGCTAAGGGACTGTATAATAGGAAACAACTATTCGAAATACTAAGTACTAAGAACAAGGGGTCCCAGGCTCGATCCTGGCTGATGGAGCTTTGTATGTTCTATGAAGATGCGCCTTCATATACACTTTATTCGTATTCATATAACTCCGCGTTGTACAGTCAGGTTCGGTAAAACGCTCTCAGCTGGCTATGTGTTCTGTTCGGAAACAACCGATAGACCCCGTTGCTCACCATAGTGAGACGAAGGGTATTCGAGTACTTAGTATTTCGAATAGTTGTTTCCTATTATACAGTCTCTTAGCCTAGCGGTTAGCATGCCTGCCTCTTGCACAAGGGGTCCCAGGTTCGATCCTGGCTGATGGAGCTTTGTATGATATGTATATATTTTTTTTTTTTTTTCATACTATTCGCCATTTCCCGCATTTGCGAGGTAGCGTTAAGAACAGAGGACTGGGCCTTAGAGGGAAAATCCTCACCTGGCCCCCTTCTCTGTTCCTTCTTTTGGAAAATTAAAAAAAAAACGAGAGGGGAGGATTTCCAGCCACCCACTCCCTCCCCTTTTAGTCGCCTTCTACGACACGCAGTGAATACGTGGGAAGTATTCTCTTCACTAGGTCTTAACATACCTCAAAGATCAATAGCTATTCAGAAAATACAAAGAAAACTGGAAAAATTTAAGATTAAAAATTGAGAGGTCCATGCAATTGGCTCCGTTTAAAAACTGACCGAAGCATAGGAGGAATAGTATTTAGAGTTGAAGTGGCAAAAGGCCTACAATTTTTGCAATGTGGCAACAACACTGCAGCATTTTAAAATGCACACCACTACAGAACCAGAATCCCTTGCATTTAAAGGGTTTTAGTCAGCATACCCATCCAGTTAACTGCCTATCAAGTAAGAAAGCTTGGGTAGTATCTCATCTTTTTGGTGATTAGTTTAGGAACTGCATTTGTTGAGAGATGAAGTCCCACTGACATGACTTTAGCATCAGTTTTAAGGCCTCACTCCTTAACAATGCCCCAGGACACCTGTACATTTACTGCGTAAAATGCAAATGAATGAGGTCTTTTCTTCTTCTGTTCCTTATGATAGCTTGCTAACACCAGAAATAGTGAACAAGTATAAAAAAAAAAAAAAAGCAAGTAGCCAATCTTATGAGTGAGACTGAGGAGTTGTGATGGTGCTGGTGGTATGAGAGGTGGAGGCACTCGTTTCTCCCTCCTAATTACTCTAACTCCACCACTACAGACCCTCCTAGGTGGCTTCTTTATTTGCTTATTTTTGTGGAAATCTCTTCCTTCTTTAGTTCAATGTTCAGTATTTTTACAATACATCCAATACTATTATTGTTCACCACAAACAGGAAAGAATCAATAATAGTAATCATATGGAAAGAAGGCAGGTGGTGGCATCACTTTCCCTCTTAGTTGCTTGCTCCATATCATTTCCTTTCTTAACCAACCATTCAGTGGGTGCAAGGAAATGAGAAAGCCTCCATTTATCAACTGGGGGTGGGAGAAGTCATGGTAACAAGAAAGTTACAGTAACAAGAAGTTATTCCAGAATGGCACCAGTTGATAAATGTATATATATATATATATATATATATATATATATATATATATATATATATATATATATATATATATATATATATATATATATATATATATATATATATATATATATATATATATATATATATATACATATATATATATATATATATATATATATATATATATATATATATATATATATATATATATATATATATATATGGATGTCAATGTGCTGAGAGGTGCAACTGGAGGGATGTCTGATCATTATCTTGTGGAGGCTAAGGTGAAGATTTGTATGGGTTTTCAGAAAAGAAGAGTGAATGTTGGGGTGAAGAGGGTGGTGAGAGTAAGTGAGCTTGGGAAGGAGACTTGTGTGAGGAAGTACCAGGAGAGACTGAGTACAGAATGGAAAAAGGTGAGAACAATGGAAGTAAGGGGAGTGGGGGATGAATGGGATGTATTTAGGGAATCAGTGATGGATTGCGCAAAAGATGCTTGTGGCATGAGAAGAGTGGGAGGTGGGTTGATTAGAAAGGGTAGTGAGTGGTGGGATGAAGAAGTAAGATTATTAGTGAAAGAGAAGAGAGAGGCATTTGGACGATTTCTGCAGGGAAAAAATGCAATTGAGAGGGAGATGTATAAAAGAAAGAGACAGGAGGTCAAGAGAAAGGTGCAAGAGGTGAAAAAGAGGGCAAATGAGAGTTGGGGTGCGAGAGTATCATTAAATTTTAGTGAGAATAAAAAGATGTTCTGGAAGGAGGTAAATAAAGTGCGTAAGACAAGGGAGCAAATGGGAACTTCAGTGAAGGGCGCAAATGGGGAGGTGATAACAAGTAGTGGTGATGTGAGAAGGAGATGGAATGAGTATTTTGAAGGTTTGTTGAATGTGTTTGATGATAGAGTGGCAGATATATGGTGTTTTGGTCGAGGTGGTGTGCAAAGTGAGAGGATTAGTGAAAATGATTTGGTAAACAGAGAAGAGGTAGTAAAAGCTTTGCGGAAGATGAAAGCCGGCAAGGCAGCAGGTTTGGATGGTATTGCAGTGGAATTTATTAAAAAAGGGGGTGACTATTATTGACTGGTTGGTAAGGTTATTTAATGTATATATGACTCATGGTGAGGAGCCTGAGGATTGGCGGAATGCGTGCATAGTGTCATTGTACAAAGGCAAAGGGGATAAGAGTGAGTGCTCAAATTACAGAGGTATAAGTTTGTTGAGTATTCCTGGTAAATTATATGGAAGGGTATTGATTGAGAGGGTGAAGGCATGTACAGAGCATCAGATTGGGGAAGAGCAATGTGGTTTCAGAAGTGGTAGAGGATGTGTGGATCAGGTGTTTGCTTTGAAGAATGTATGTGAGAAATACTTAGCAAAGCAAATGGATTTGTATGTAGCATTTATGGATCTGGAGAAGGCATATGATACAGTTGATAGAGATGCTCTGTGGAAGGTATCAAGAATATATAGTGTGGAAGGCAAGTTGTTAGAAGCAGTGAAAAGTTTTTATCGAGGATGTAAGGCATGTGTACGTGTAGGAAGAGAGGAAAGTGATTGGTTCTCAGTGAATGTAGGTTTGCGGCAGGGGTGTGTGATGTCTCCATGGTTGTTTAATTTGTTTATGGATGGGGTTGTTAGGGAGGTGAATGCAAGAGTTTTGGAAAGAGGGGCAAGTATGAAGTCTGTTGTGGATGAGAGAGCTTGGGAAGTGAGTCAGTTGTTGTTCGCTGATGATACAGCGCTGGTGGCTGATTCATGTGAGAAACTGCAGAAGCTGGTGACTGAGTTTGGTAGAGTGTGTGAAAGAAGAAAGTTAAGAGTAAATGTGAATAAGAGCAAGGTAATTAGGAACAGTAGGGTTGAGGGTCAAGTCAACTGGGAGGTAAGTTTGAATGGAGAAAAACTGGAGGAAGTAAAATGTTTTAGATATCTGGGAGTGGATCTGGCAGCGGATGGAACCATGGAAGCGGAAGTGGATTATAGGGTGGGGGAGGGGGCGAAAATCCTGGGAGCCTTGAAGAATGTGTGGAAGTCGAGAACATTATCTCGGAAAGCAAAAATGGGTATGTTTGAAGGAATAGTGGTTCCAACAATGTTGTATGGTTGCGAGGCGTGGGCTATGGATAGAGTTGTGCGCAGGAGGATGGATGTGCTGGAAATGAGATGTTTGAGGACAATGTGTGGTGTGAGGTGGTTTGATCGAGTAAGTAACGTAAGGATAAGAGAGATGTGTGGAAATAAAAAGAGCGTGGTTGAGAGAGCAGAAGAGGGTGTTTTGAAATGGTTTGGGCACATGGAGAGAATGAGTGAGGAAAGATTGACCAAGAGGATATATGTGTCGGAGGTGGAGGGAACGAGGAGAAGTGGGAGACCAATTGGAGGTGGAAAGATGGAGTGAAAAAGATTTTGTGTGATCGTGGCCTGAACATGCAGGAGGGTGAAAGGCGGGCAAGGAATAGAGTGAATTAGATCGATGTGGTATACCGGGGTTGACGTGCTGTCAGTGGATTGAATCAGGGCATGTGAAGCGTCTGGGGTAAACCATGGAAAGCTGTGTAGGTATGTATATTTGCGTGTGTGGACGTATGTATATACATGTGTATGGGGGTGGGTTGGGCCATTTCTTTCGTCTGTTTCCTTGCGCTACCTCGCAAACGCGGGAGACAGCGACAAAGCAAAAAAAAAAAATATATATATATATATAAAAATATATATATATATATATATATATATATATATATATATATATATATATATATATATATATATATATATATATATATATATATATATATATATATATATATATATATATATATATATATATATATATATATATATATATATATATATATATATATATATATATATATATATAAACAAATATATCGTTAATGCGATGACCCTCATTAGGTCCTCAGGTGTCAGTGCTGTCTCAGGTAACTTAAAAGGCAAACAAAAAAAAGTACAGCTATACAGGACCAGAAATCAAGAAACTATTACTGATCACCATTCACCAATGCACAAGATTTCCGTCTTCTCGTATGAATGCGCTGTAAATTCTAGCGCTACTCAGGCTGCGTGCGCAAGCAACATTTCAGCCAACCACAAAGGCTTCTCGTACAGTCATTTCCTAACTTCTTTTTCACTGGATTCTCCTACCTCCGGCACTACCCTCTGTCTAGTATACGTAATTATTGACGATACCGTGAACCAATCAGCTCTACTTTCATCTTGCTCTGCGATGTTGCATGTTGGTCCTTTTCTGACAGTCATGTATACAGTAATCCTGAGGAGGGAGGAGTCACTTGTTCCTGGGCGATGTGCTTGCGATAGAAGTCTTCAGTGTCCTCAGCCTCTCCCGGCCTCCACCCCTGACCTTCTACTGCAATAAGGTGATGCTGGTGTAGTTTTCAATGTGTGCTTTGATGACACAAGTGTATCTCTGTCCACTTTTTGTGTATATATTTACAACAGTAGCATCTAAATTTATTGCGAACAACTTGCATCTTTCCATTTATGTACATACTGAAGTGAGGTGGTGAAGACATGGTTCATGACGTCTTTCTATATGACCAAATCTGGTATCTTTCTGCCCTCATCTAGCATCCATGGCTAAATACATTAGGATTATAATCTTGTCTTTCGAAATGAGAATTTTGTCTTTGAAATATTAGGTCAGGTGTGGCCCTAGTCAAGACTATCCCATTAACGATATATATGAATAAGAGCAAGACTATTAAGTTCAATGGAGTTAAAGGTTGATATAAGTTTGAATGGAGGAAAATTGGAGCATGTGAAGTGTTTTTAAATATCTGGGAGTGAACTTGACAGCGAAAGGAACCATGGAAGCGAAAGTGAGTCATAGTGTGGGGAAGGGGGCGAGGGTTCTGGGATGAAAAATGTGTGGAAAGAGAGAACGTTATCTCGGAGAGCAAAAATGTGTATGTTTGAGGAATAGTAGTCTCAACAATATTGTATGGATATCATATGGTTGAGAGGCAGAAGGCTATAGATAGGGTTGTGTGGAGGACGGTGGATGTGTTGGAATTGAAATGTTTTAGGACACTATGTGGTGTGAGGTGGTATGTTCGAGTAAGTAATGAAAAGGTGAGAGAGATGTGTGGAAATAAAAAAAAGAGTGTGGATGAGAGAGAATATGTTATGTGGAAATGGTTTGGACATATGGAGGGAATGAGTGAGGAAATGTTAACAAAGAGGATATATGTGTCAAAGAGGATAGATGTGGCAGAGACCAAATTGGAGGTGGAAGGATCGATTGAAAAAGATTTTGAGCGATTGGGGCCTCAAAATGCAGGAGGGTGAAAAGCGTGCACGGAATAGAGTGAACTGGATCGATATGGTATACAGAGGTAGACGTACCGTGAAATGACTGAACCAGAGCATGTGAAGCGTCTGGGTTAAACCATGGAAAATTTTTGTGGAGCTTGGATGTGGAAAGGGAGCTGTGGTTTCGGTGCATTACACATGACAGCTTGGGAATGAGTTTGAAGGAACGTGGCCTTTTTTTGTCTGTTTTTGGCTGTTCCTCGCTGGGGGGGGGGGGGGGGGGCAATTTCTTGTGTGGCGGGGTGGCGACGAAAATGGGTAAAGATAGCAAAAATGGCTATGTCCATGTGTATATATGTATATGTCTATGTATATATATGTATGTATACGTTGAAATGTATAGGAATGTATATGTGCGTGTGTGGGCGTTTACGTATGTGCATGTGTATGTGGGTGGGTTGGGCCATTCTTCGTCTATTTCCTTGCGCTACCTCCTTAACGCGGGAGACAACGACAAAGTATTATGATAATGATAATGATAATATCATTAATGATAATGAAAATAAAAATTATAATAATAATGATGATAATACTGATAACAATAATAAGAACAATAATAATAATGATAATAAACAAAAAAAAAAAAATATATATATATCTATATATATATATATATATATATATATATATATATATATATATATATATATATATATATATATATATATATATATATATATGTATATATATATATATATATACACATATATATATATATATATATATATATATATATATATATATATATATATATATATATATATATATATATATATGTGTATATATATATATATATATATATATATATATATATATATATATATATATATATATATATATATTATATATACATACATATATATATATATATATATATATATATATATATATATATATATTTTTTTTTTTTTTATACTTTGTCGCTGTCTCCCGCGTTTGCGAGGTAGCGCAAGGAAACAGACGAAAGAAATGGCCCAACCCCCCCCATACACATGTATATACATACGTCCACACACGCAAATATACATACCTACACAGCTTTCCATGGTTTACCCCAGACGCTTCACATGCCTTGCTTCAATCCACTGACAGCACGTCAACCCCGGTATACCACATCGCTCCAATTCACTCTATTCCTTGCCCTCCTTTCACCCTCCAGCATGTTCAGGCCCCGATCACACAAAATCTTTTTCACTCCATCTTTCCACCTCCAATTTGGTCTCCCTCTTCTCCTCGTTCCCTCCACCTCCGACACATATATCCTCTTGGTCAATCTTTCCTCACTCATTCTCTCCATGTGCCCAAACCACTTCAAAACACCCTCTTCTGCTCTCTCAACCACGCTCTTTTTATTTCCACACATCTCTCTTACCCTTACGTTACTCACTCGATCAAACCACCTCACACCACACATTGTCCTCAAACATCTCATTTCCAGCACATCCATCCTCCTGCGCACAACTCTATCCATAGCCCACGCCTCGCAACCATACAACATTGTTGGAACCACTATTCCTTCAAACATACCCATTTTTGCTTTCCGAGATAATGTTCTCGACTTCCACACATTTTTCAAGGCTCCCAGGATTTTCGCCCCCTCCCCCACCCTATGATCCACTTCCGCTTCCATGGTTCCATCCGCTGCCAGATCCACTCCCAGATATCTAAAACACTTCACTTCCTCCAGTTTTTCTCCATTCAAACTCACCTCCCAATTGACTTGACCCTCAACCCTACTGTACCTAATAACCTTGCTCTTATTCACATTTACTCTTAACTTTCTTCTTCCACACACTTTACCAAACTCAGTCACCAGCTTCTGCAGTTTCTCACATGAATCAGCCACCAGCGCTGTATCATCAGCGAACAACAACTGACTCACTTCCCAAGCTCTCTCATCCCCAACAGACTTCATACTTGCCCCTCTTTCCAAAACTCTTGCATTCACCTCCCTAACAACCCCATCCATAAACAAATTAAACAACCATGGAGACATCACACACCCCTGCCGCAAACCTACATTCACTGAGAACCAATCACTTTCCTCTCTTCCTACACGTACACATGCCTTACATCCTCGATAAAAACTTTTCACTGCTTCTAACAACTTGCCTCCCACACCATATATTCTTAATACCTTCGACAGAGCATCTCTATCAACTCTATCATATGCCTTCTCCAGATCCATAAATGCTACATACAAATCCATTTGCTTTTCTAAGTATTTCTCACATACGTTCTTCAAAGCTAACACCTGATCCACACATCCTCTACCACTTCTGAAACCACACTGCTCTTCCCCAATCTGATGCTCTGTACATGCCTTCACCCTCTCAATCAATACCCTCCCATATAATTTACCAGGAATACTCAACAAACTTATACCTCTGTAATTTGAGCACTCACTCTTATCCCCTTTGCCTTTGTACAATGGCACTATGCACGCATTCCGCCAATCCTCAGGCACCTCACCATGAGTCATACATACATTAAATGACCTTACCAGCCAGTCAACAATACAGTCACCCCCTTTTTAAATAAATTCCACTGCAATACCATCCAAACCTGCTGCCTTGCCGGCTTTCATCTTCCGCAAAGCTTTACTACCTCTTCTCTGTTTACCAACTCATTTTCCCTAACCCTCTCACTTTGCACACCACCTCGACCAAAACACCCTATATCTGCCACTCTATCATCAAACACATTCAACAAACCTTCAAAATACTCACTCCATCTCCTCTCACATCACCACTACTTGTTATCACCTCCCCATTTGCGCCCTTCACTGAAGTTCCCATTTGCTCCCTTGTCTTACGCACTTTATTTACCTCCTTCCAGAACATCTTTTTATTCTCCCTAAAATTTAATGATACTCTCTCACCCCAACTCTCATTTGCCCTTTTTTTCACCTCTTGCACCTTTCTCTTGACCTCCTGTCTCTTTCTTTTATACATCTCCCACTCAATTGCATTTTTTCCCTGCAAAAATCGTCCAAATGCCTCTCTCTTCTCTTTCACTAATACTCTTACTTCTTCATCCCACCACTCACTACCCTTTCTAATCAACCCACCTCCCACTCTTCTCATGCCACAAGCATCTTTTGCGCAATCCATCACTGATTCCCTAAATACATCCCATTCCTCCCCCACTCCCCTTACTTCCATTGTTCTCACCTTTTTCCATTCTGTACTCAGTCTCTCCTGGTACTTCCTCACACAGGTCTCCTTCTCAAGCTCACTTACTCTCACCACCCTCTTCACCCCAACGTTCACTCTTCTTTTCTGAAAACCCATACAAATCTTCACCTTAGCCTCCACAAGATAATGATCAGACATCCCTCCAGTTGCACCTCTCAGCACATTAACATCCAAAAGTCTCTCTTTCGCACGCCTGTCAATTAACACGTAATCCAATAACGCTCTCTGGCCATCTCTCCTACTTACATAAGTATACTTATGTATATCTCGCTTTTTAAACCAGGTATTCCCAACCATCAGTCCTTTTTCAGCACATAAATCTACAAGCTCTTCACCATTTCCATTTACAACAGTGAACACCCCATGTATAACAATCATTCCCTCAACTGCCACATTACTCACCTTTGCATTCAAATCACCCATCACTATGACCCGGTCTCGTGCATCAAAACCACTAACACACTCATTCAGCTGCTCCCAAAACACTTGCCTCTCTTGATCTTTCTTCTCATGCCCAGGTGCATATGCACCAATAATCACCCACCTCTCTCCATCAACTTTCAGTTTTACCCATATTAATCGAGAATTTACTTTCTTACACTCTATCACATACTCCCACAATTCCTGTTTCAGGAGTATTGCTACTCCTTCCCTTGCTCTTGTCCTCTCACTAACCCCTGACTTTACTCCCCAGACATTCCCAAACCACTCTTCCCCTTTATATATATATATATATATATATATATATATATATATATATATATATATATATATATATATATATATATATATATATATATATATATATATATATATATATATATATATATATATATGTATATATATATATATATATATATATATATATATATATATATATATATATATATATATATATATATATATATATATATATATATATATATATATGCATATATATATATATATGGGGCATGGATATATATGTCTTTTTTTTTCTTTTTTTTTCCAAAAGAAGGAACAGAGAAGGGGGCCAGGTGAGGATATTCCCTCAAAGGTCGAGTCCTCTGTTCTTAACGCTACCTCGCTAACGAAGAAATTGCGAATAGTATGAAAGAAAAGATATTATTATTATTTTGCTTTGTCGCTGTCTCCCGCGTTTGCGAGGTAGCGCATGGAAACAGACGAAAGAAATGGCCCAACCCACCCCCAATACACTTGTATATACATACACGTCCACACACGCAAATATGCATACCCATACATGTATGTATATATATGTGTACATCTCAATGTACACATACACACACACACACACACACACACACACACACACACACACACACACACACACACACACACATACATATATACACATGCACACAATTCACACTGTCTGCCTTTATTCATTCCATCGCCACCTCGCCACACATGGAATACCATCCCCCTCCCCCCTCATGTGTGCGAGGTAGCGCTAGGAAAAGACAACAAAGGCTCCATTCGTTCACACTCAGTCTCTAGCTGTCATGCAATAATGCCCGAAACCACAGCTCCCTTTCCACATCCAGGACCCACACAACTTTCCATGGTTTACCCCAGACGCTTCACATGCCCTGATTCAATCCATTGACAGCACTGTCAACCCCGGTATACCACATCGATCCAATTCACTCTATTCCTTGCATGCCTTTCACCCTCCTGCATGTTCAGGCCCCGATCACTCAAAATCTTTTTCACTCCATCTTTCCACCTCCAATTTGGTCTCCCACTTCTCCTCGTTCCCTCAACCTCCGACACATATATCCTCTTGGTCAATCTTTCCTCACTCATTCTCTCCATGTGCCCAAACCATTTCAAAACACCCTCTTCTGCTCTCTCAACCACGCTCTTTTTATTTCCACACGTCTCTCTTACCCTACATTACTTACTCGATCAAACCACCTCACACCACATATTGTCCTCAAACATCTCATTTCCAGAACATCCACTTCAATAGGAGTTCATACAATTTCATTTAATACGTAATTCTTCTCTACATGTGGCACGACATATTTCGTGGAGACAATCCACCTCATCAGGTGCCAATGCTAAACAAAGTTATTCTAATCCCAACGTCACACTTGATTCTCGCCGTCCAGCTCCAATCTGTATTGACCAAGCACTGTCCGCTTTGTCTGGCAATAACCTTTGTAAGGAAAAATGATTAAAGGGGGTCACATGGCGGGGGTTGACCTGGGTAACTGGGTGTCTTGAACAACTTTTCTTTATGTTTTCGTGTTTTGTCTATCCTCTCATAATGATTTTTTCAATGCTAGGATGGGCTTTGAAATTGCCTGGGAACAGATTAAAGTTCTTGGTATTACCAATTAAGACAGATTCAGTGACGTTACGTGTAGCATAATCAGCAAAAGGGTATAGAATAACGGGATTTTCAAGATCTATGGGATGATTGTTTAGCGAACCCATTTTTGTGGTCATCCCTGCGTACTGAAAATCGGTGCCAATAATATCTCTCCGTTACAGTTTTTCCTGTTTAGGCTATAAAGATATCTTTACATGCTTTGCATTTGACGACGAAAGCACTCCCAATTGTTGCATGATTTGGCCTACTATTTACTAAGGTCTTACTGATAGTGTTATTGTGCTGGAAAGCAACATTACAAGCACTGTTTTTTAAGAACATGTCCTAGAATTGCTAAGTCGGGAGAATAGGGCAGCACTACAAATTTAGACTTATCCTTAGTAGTCATATAAGACGCATCTTTAGGCAGTTATATTATGCCAATTGATTTGTGAACAAAGCTTCCTGGAAAGCTAAGAAGACATTTTATGCTTCTTGTAACAAGAATAACTAGTGCTCATTTGATACAATGCAGACATACATAATTTCTCCTTTCTAATTCACTCTTGGATCTTAACCATCCGCTATTCGGGATTTCCTTTCTTTTAAGTTCTGCATTTTTCTAATACTCTCACAACGCCTGATTCAGTCATTCGACCTTATATCATTTGTCTTTTCATGTTATCTTCCTGGTTTCATCATTCTGTTTCGGAGGGGTAAGCTGCCACATCATCATCTCCCTTGTGATAGCCGCTACCGGTGGTGTTTGCCCGTCTTTCATTACTTTCTATGTTAACCATAATTTCCTGGAAGTGAGGATTTCATTCTTTTGTATTTTGACGCTATTTACATAAGATGTTTACCATGTTTTAAACACTTTGGAAAGGGCGACAACTACTGCAGCTGTTATTTCAGTTGTTTCTTTTTCACAGGTTTGATTTAACGTCAGGGAAGCATTTGATTTCTGGCGAGACTGAGTCCGAGCATTCTACGTGACAAGGTTTTAACTTCAAAGGCAATGAAGTGCTTTGTGTTGATGATGCTGTTCCTGCTGGATAAAACTGCGGCTAAGCTGATCTTATACTCACGTAAGTGCTCTTTATTACTACAGCCAAGTTAACTCTGACTTGCGTGAGCACTACTTAGCACTGTTAGACTGTTCCTGCACACAAGACCAACATACTGTTCCAGTCTTGTATGTACATACGATCATATGCCTCCCAAAGAAAGCAATAACTTCACCAAAGAAGATTTTCTCTCCGCCATGGTTAGTTTTCCTTTCATCATCTTCACACCAGTACTACATTTTACCTTGACTTAGAGTCTAAAGATATTCTTATTTGTCCTACTATCTACTTCTTTCTCTTTCTAATTGATATTTACCTAATCGGCCGAAAGAGCTCTCATCCATAAATGATCCGATGCCACGGGATATAGCTTCATGAAAATTGGTATGAATGTTGATTCAGTTTTGAGAATTGTCTCAAGAATTCTTCCTCTCTGAGACAGACCGATGTAATAGAAAGAGATATTTTAGCACTCCCAGCAACATACACATCAGAAGGCACAGTGTCCGAAACTGTGTGGCATAAGGCTTTCGGTTTTGCATATATTTCAGTTTCATTTGTAACATTCACTAGAATAACTATATGATTTCATCCTTATATCAGTCCTTGTAGGCTTCATCATCTATGTAATCAACTTATCAAACACTAAACTGTGTCTTAGAACCGTTCTCTTTGAGCTGTGTAACTCTGAAAACTCTAACTTCTGTCACGAGCCTGAGAGAGTCAGATCATAACAAGTCATGCATCTCACCGTCCCAAAGCATCTTCTCTCTCTTGCCCAGCCTCACCCGAGGGTGTGGATGACCACATACGTCTATGTTAGTTGCTTCTCAGCTTTTCTTTCAGTAGATTATCTACTCCTTCATGCTTTCCATCTGATGTCCAGGTATTCCAGTCAAATGTATAACATTCTGTTCACTACAGTTAGTGCTCTTTTCATTAGTCTTTATTGTTAAGCACATCTCATCGCATTACCCTATTTACTTTCCTGTATTTTCAACAGATAGGAACTATGATATATTTGACCTGCTTCGATTGTTGCGAACCATTCACAAAAAAGTCACATATTCCTGTTTTGAAACAGAAGTTTGATAAAGAATATAAACAGATCTGGTATTTTGTATTTCATGAGTAGTTCCACACGTAAAAGTCATCACACTAATGTGTGTGTCTGGTCGTGACAACATCTACCACATTGAGCCGTCAGAGGGTTGGTTAAGCCCACATTAAAACTTGAGAAGGTTGTTCTCATCCCTCAGGGAGTGGGATCCCATCTCATCACAGAATAGATTAGTAACTTAATAAATAAGTGAATATATATATATATATATATATATATATATATATATATATATATATATATATATATACACATGAAATATTGATATTCATTTCACTCGATCGCCGTCTCACTTGTCAGCGAGGTAGCTCCAGGGAACAGACGAAGAAAGGCCCGTCAACTCATATACACATACATATACAAAAAAAAAACCATACACGTACATATACATACATATAGATACACATACATAGACATATACATACATACACATGTACTTATTCATACTTGCTTGCCTCCATCCATTCCCGGCGCTATCCCGCCCCACAGAAAACAACATCGCTACCCCCTGCTTCAGCGTGGTAGCGCAAGAAAAAAAGACAAAAAAAGACCACGTTCCTTCACACTCGGACTCTATCTGGCATGTGTAAAGCAGCGAAACCACAGTTCCCAATCCACATCTAGGCTCCACAGACCTTTCCATAGCGTACCCCAGACGTTTCACATTCCCTGGTTCAGTCCATTGACCACGTCGACCTCGATATACCACATCGTTCCAATTCACTCTATTCCTTGCAGATCTCTCACCCTCCTGTATTTTCAGGCCCCTATTATTCAGTCTTTTTCACTCCATTCTTCCACCTCCAATTTGGTTTCCCACTTCACCTTATTTCCTCCACCTCCTCCCCCACCCTGTGACACTTCTTCCATGGTTCCATTCGCTGCCAAATTCATTCCCAGATATCTAAAACATTTCACTTCCTCTAATTTTTCCCCATTCAAACCTACATCCCAATTAACCTGTGCCTCAGCTCAACTGAACCTAATAATCTTGTTCTTATTCACATTTACTCTCAACTCTCTCCCTTCTCACAATATTCCAAACTCTGTCATCAACTTCTGCAGTTTCTCACTCGTATCAGCCACCAGAGCTGCATCATCGGCGAACAACAACTGACTCATTCCCAAGGACTCTCATCCCCAACAGACTGCATACTCGACCCTCTCTCCAAAATTCTTTCATTTTCCTCCCTAATCGCCGCATCCATAAACAAATTTAACAACCATAGGGACATCACACACCCCTGCCGTAGACCAACCTTCACTGGAAACCAATCACTGTCCTCCCTTCCTACATCCTTGATAATGACTTTCCACTGTTTCTAGCAGCTTACCTCCCACACCATATGCTCTTAAGACCTTCTACAAAGCATCTCTGTCAACCGTAACATATGCCTTCTCCAGATCCATAGATACTACATGCAAATCCATTTGTTTTTCTAAGTATTACTCACACATATATTTCACAACAAACACCTAGTCTACAGGCCCTTTACCACTTTTGAATCCACATTGCTCCTCCACAATGTAATGCTTTTTACAAGCCTTCACCCCTTTAATCAATACTCTCCCATACAATCTTCCAGAAATGCTCAACAAACGTATGCCTCTGTAGTTTGAGCACTCACCTTTATCCCCTTTGCCTTCGACCAACGGCACTATGCATGCACTCCGCCAATCCTTAGGCACTTCACCATGATCGACACATACATTGAATATCCTTACCAACCAATTAACACCAGTCACCACCATTCTTAATGAATGCCACTGCAATACCATCCAAACCCGCCGCCTTGCCAGATTTCATCTTGCGCAAAATTTTCACTACCTCTTCATTTTTAATCAGACCATTCTCCCTTACACTCTCACATCGCACACCACCCCGACCGAAACACCCTACATCTGTCACTCTATCATCAAATACATTCATCAAATTTCACATTGAATATCCTTACCAACCAATTAACACCAGTCACCACCATTCTTAATGAATGCCACTGCAATACCATCCAAACCCGCCGCCTTGCCAGATTTCATCTTGCGCAAAATTTTCACTACCTCTTCATTTTTAATCAGACCATTCTCCCTTACACTCTCACATCGCACACCACCCCGACCGAAACACCCTACATCTGTCACTCTATCATCAAATACATTCATCAAATTTCACAATAGACACTCCACCTCCTTCTCACTTCATCACTACCTGTTATTACTTCTTCCCTTTCCCATTTGTTCTCTTGTGTGATGCATATTATTTCCCTCCTTCAAAAACATCTTTTCACTCTCACCCCAACTCTCATTTGTCCTCTTTTTCATCCCTTACACCTTCCTCTTGACTTCCTGCCGCTTTCCTTTATACATCTGCAAGTCATTTGCACTCCTTCCTTGCAAGTATCGCCCAAACGCCTCTCTTCGCTCTTTCACTAACAACTATACTTCTTCATCCCACTACTCATTACCCTTTCTAATGTGTCCACCTCCCACCTTTACCATGCCATATGCGTCTTTTGAATTTGCCATCAATTTTTCCCTAAATCTATCTTATTCCTCACCCACACCATTCACTTTATTTGCTCTCACATTTTGCCATTCTACAAACAATCTCTCCAGGTACATCCTCAAACAAAGTCTCCTTTCTAAGCTCACTTACTCTCACCACTCTCTTCTTCCCAACATTTTGTCTTCTTTTTTTGAAAACCCTTACAACTCGTCACCTTCGCCTCCAGAAGATAGTGGCCAGACATCCCACTAGCTGCTCCTCTCAGCACAATAACATCTAAAAATTTCCTCTTTTACAAGCCTATCAGTTAACACGTAATCTAATAATGACCTTTGACCATTTCTTCTAATAACATACGTATACAAATCCACAAGCTCTTCACCATTTTCATTCACAAGACTGAATACCCCGGGGACGCCAATTATACCCTCAACTGCCACGTTACTCTTCTTCGCAATTAAACCAGCCATCGCTAATACCCGGCCCCGAGCCCCAAACCCACTGACACACTCACTTCCCTCTCATGATCTTTCTTCTCATGACTAGGTAGATAAGCACCAATAATCATCCATCTCTCTCCATCCAATTTCAGTTTTTCCCATATCAATCTAGAATTTACTTTCTCACATTCTATCACACACTCCCACAGCTCTTGCTTCAGAAGTGCTACTCCCTCCTTATCTCCTGTCCTCTCACCAAACACTAACTTTACTCCCATGACTTTTCCAAGCATTCTTCCCCTTAATCCATGAGCTTCTTTTCACTCAGAGCCAGAACATCCAGGTTTCTATCCTCAAACATACTAACTATCATCTCAATTCTTCTCAGTCCCTAGGCACAGGAGTCAAAGAATATTTCTCAAGGATTCGCCGCATGTCGTAGAAGGTGACTAAAGTGAGTCGAAGCGGGTAGCTTAAACCCTTCCCTTCTTGTATCTCAATATTTCAAAATGAAAACAGGAGACAAGCGGGGAGTGCTCATCCTCCTCCAAGGCTCAGATTGGGATGTCTGAATTTCTATGCATGTAGCCACTTCTGAAACCACACTGCTCTTCCCCAATCTGATGCTGTGTACATGCCTTCACCCTCTCAATCAATATCCTCCCATATAATTTACCAGGAATACTCAACAAACTTATACATCTGTAATTTGAGCACTCACTCTTATACCCTTTGCCTTTGTACAATGGCACTATGCACGCATTCCGCCAATCCTCAGGCACCTCACCATGAGTCATACATACATTAAATAACCTTACCAACCAGTTAGCAATAAAGTCAACCCCTTTTTTAGTAAATTCCACTGCAATACCATCCAAACCTGCTGCCTTGCCGGCTTTCATCTTCCGCAAAGCTTTTACTACCTCTTCTCTGTTTACCAAATCATTTTCCCTAACCCTCTCACTTTGCACACCACATCGACCAAAACACCCTATATCTGCCACTCTATCATCAAACACATTCAACAAACCTTCAAAATACTCACTCCATCTCCTTCTCACATCATCACTACTTGTTATCACCTCCCCATTTGCGCCCTTCACTGAAGTTCCCATTTGCTCCCTTGTCTTACGCACTTTATTTACCTCCTTCCAGAACATCTTTTTATTCTCCCTAAAATTTAATGATACTCTCTCACCCCAACTCTCATTTGCCCTTTTTTTCACCTCTTGCACCTTTCTCTTGACCTCCTGTCTCTTTCTTTTATACATCTCCCACTCAATTGCATTTTTTCACTGCAAAAATCGTCCAAATGCCTCTCTCTTCTCTTTCACTAATACTCTTACTTCTTCATCCCACCACTCACTACCCTTTCTAATCAACCCACCTGCCACTCTTCTCATGCCACAAGCATCTTTTGCGCAATCCATCACTGATTCCCTAAATACATCCCATTACTCCCCCACTCCCCTTACTTCCATTGTTCTCACCTTTTTCCATTCTGTACTCAGTCTCTTCTGGTACTTCCTCACAAAAGTCTCCTTCCCAAGCTCACTTACTCTCACCACCCTCTTCACCCCAACATTCACTCTTCTTTTCTGAAAACCCATACAAATCTTCACCTTAGCCTCCACAGGATAATGATCAGACATCCCTCCAGTTGCACCTCTCAGCACATTAACATCCACATTAACATATGATAGAGTTGATAGAGATGCTCTGTGGAAGGTATTAAGAATATATGGTGTGGGAGGAAAGTTGTTAGAAGCAGTGAAAAGTTTTTATCGAGGATGTAAGGCATGTGTACGTGTAGGAAGAGAGGAAAGTGATTGGTTCTCAATGAATGTAAGTTTGCGGCAGGGGTGTGTGATGTCTCCATGGTTGTTTAATTTGTTTATGGATGGGGTTGTTCGGGAGGTGAATGCAAGAGTTTTGGAAAGAGGGGCAAGTATGAAGTCTGTTGGGGATGAGAGAGCTTGGGAAGTGAGTCAGTTATTGTTCGCTGATGATAGAGCGCTGGTGGCTGATTCATGTGAGAAACTGCAGAAGCTGGTGACTGAGTTTGGTAAAGTGTGTGAAAGAAGAAAGTTAAGAGTAAATGTGAATAAGAGCAAGGTTATTAGGTACAGTAGGGTTCAGGGTCAAGTCAATTGGGAGGTAAGTTTGAATGGAGAAAAACTGGAGGAAGTGAAGTGTTTTAGATATCTGGGAGTGGATCTGGCAGCGGATGGAAACATGGAAGCGGAAGTGGATCATAGCGTGGGGAAGGGGGCGAAAAATCTGGGAGCCTTGAAGAATGTGTGGAAGTCGAGAACATTATCTCGGAAAGCAAAAATGGGTATGTTTGAAGGAATAGTGGTTCCAACAATGTTGTATGGTTGCGAGGCGTGGGCTATGGATAGAGTTGTGCGCAGGAGGATGGATGTGCTGGAAATGAGATGTTTGAGGACAATATGTGGTGTGAGGTGGTTTGATCGAGCAAGTAACGTAAGGGTAAGAGAGATGTGTGGAAATAAAAAGAGCGTGGCTGAGAGAGCAGAAGAGGGTGTTTTGAAATGGTTCGGGCACATGGAGAGAATGAGTGAGGAAAGATTGACCAAGAGAATATATGTGTCGGAGGTGGAGGGAACGAGGAGAAGAGGGAGACCAAATTGGAGGTGGAAAGATGGAGTGAAAAAGGTTTTGTGTGATCGGGGCCTGGACATGCAGGAGGGTGAAAGGAGGCCAAGGAATAGAGTGAATTGGAGCGATGTGGTATACCGGGGTTGACGTGCTGTCAGTGGATTGAATCAAGGCATATGAAGCGTCTGGGGTAAACCATGTAAAGCTGTGTAGGTATGTATATTTGCGTGTGTGGACGTATGTATGTACATGTGTATGGGGGTGGGTTGGGCCATTTCTTTCGTCTGTTTCCTTGCGCTACCTCGCAAACGCGGGAGACAGCGAAAAAGAAAAAAAAAAAAAAAAAAAAAATATATATATATATATATATATATATATATATATATATATATATATATATATATATATATATATATATATATACATATATATATATATATATATATATATATATATATATATATATATATATATATATATATATATATATATATATATATATATATATATATATATATATGTATATATATATATATATATATATATATATATATATATATATATATATATATATATATATATATATATATATATATATATATATTTTATCATTATCATTATTTTGCTTTGTCGCTGTCTCGCGCGTTAGCGAAGTAGCGCAAGCAAACAGACGAAAGAATGGCCCAACCCACCCACATACACATGTATATACATACACGTCCACACACGCATATATACATACCTATACATCTCAATGTACACATATATATACACACACAGATATAAACATATATACACATGTACACAACTCACACTGCCTTTACTTATTCCCATCGCCACCCCGCCACATATGGAATAACAACCCGCTCCCCCATCATGTGTGCGAGGTAGCGCTAGGAAAAGACAACAAAGGCCCATTCGCTCACACTCAGTCTCTAGCTGTCATGTAATAATGCACCGAAACCACAGCTCCCTTTCCACATCCAGGCCCCACACAACTTTCCATGGTTTACCCCAGACGCTTCACATGCCCTGATTCAATCCATCGACAGCACGTCGACCCCGGTATATCACATCGTTCAAGTTCACTCTATTCCTTGCACGCCTTTCACCCTCCTGCATGTTCAGGCCCCGATAACTCAAAATCTTTTTCACTCCATCTTTCCAAATCCAATTTGGTCACCCACTTCTCCTCGTTCCCTCCACCTCCGACTCATATATCCTCTTGGGCAATCTTTCCTCACTCATTCTCTCCATGTGACGAAACCATTTTTAAAACACCGTCTTCTCCTCTCTCAACTACACTCTTTTTATCATCACACATCTCTCTTACCGTATTATTACTTACTCGATCAAAACACCTCACACCACATAGTGTCCTCAAACATCTCATTTCCAGCACATCCACCCTCCTGCGCACAACTCTATCCATAGCCCACGCTTCGTAACCATACAACATTGTTGGAACCACTATTCCTTCAAACATACCCATTATTGCTTTCCGAGATAATGTTCTCGACTTCCAAACATTCTTCAAGGCTCCCATAATTTTCACCCCTCCCCCTACCTATGATTCACTTCCGCTTCCATGGTTCCATCGGGCTGCCAAATCCACTCCCAGATATCTAAAACACTTCACTTCATCCAGTTTTTCTCCATTCAAACTTACCTCCCAATTGACTTGACCCTCAACCCTACTGTACCTAATAACCTTGCTCTTATTCACATTTACTCTTACCTTTCTTCTCTCACACACTTTACCAAACTAAGTCGCCAGATTCTGCGGTTTCTCACATGAATCAGCCACCAGCGCTCTATCATCAGCGAACAATTGACTCACTTCCCAAGATCTCTCATCCCCAACAGACTGCATGCTTGCCCTTCATTCCAAAAATCTTGCATTCACCACCCTCAAAACTCTATCCATAAACAAATTAAACAACCATGGAGACATCACACACCCCTGCCGCAAACCGATATTCACTGAGAACCAATCACTTTCCTCTCTTCCTACACGTATACATGCCTTACATCCTCGATAAAAACTTTTCACCGCATTGAACTAGTTGCCTCCCACACCATATATTCTTAATACCTTCCACAGAGCATCTCTATCAACTCTATCATATGCCTTCTCCAGATCCATAAATGCTACATACAAATCCATTTGCTTTTCTAAGTATTTCTCACATACATTCTTCAAAGCAAACACCTGATCCACACATCCTCTACCACTTCTGAAACCACACTGCTCTTCCCCAATCTGATGCTCTGTACATGCCTTCACCCTCTCAATCAATACCCTCCCATATAATTTACCAGGAATACTCAACAAACTTATACCTCTGTAATTTGAGCACTCACTCTTATCCCCTTTGCCTTTGTACAATGGCACTATGCACGCATTCCGCCAATCCTCAGGCACCTCACCATGAGTCATACATACATTATATAACCTTACCAACCAGTCAACAATACAGTCACCCCCTTTTTTAATAGATTCCACTGCAATACCATCCAAACCTGCTGCCTTGCCGGCTTTCATCTTCCGCAAAGCTTTTACTACCTCTTCTCTGTTTACCAAATCATTTTCCCTAACCCTCTCACTTTGCACACCACCTCGACCAAAACACCCTATATCTGCCACTCTATCATCAAACACATTCAACAAACCTTCAAAATACTCACTCCATCTCCTTCTCACATCACCACTACTTGTTATCACCTCCCCATTAGCGCCCTTCACTGAAGTTCCCATTTGCTCCCTTGTCTTACGCACTTTATTTACCTCCTTCCAGAACATCTTTTTATTCTCCCTAAAATTTAATGATACTCTCTCACCCCAACTCTCATTTGCCCTCTTTTTTCACCTCTTGCACCTTTCTCTTGACCTCCTGTCTCTTTCTTTTATACATCTCCCACTCAATTGCATTTTTTCCCTGCAAAAATCGTCCAAATGCCTCTCTCTTCTCTTTCACTAATAATCTTACTTCTTCATCCCACCACTCACTACCCTTTCTAATCAACCCACCTCCCACTCTTCTCATGCCACAAGCATCTTTTGCGCAATCCATCACTGATTCCCTAAATACATCCCATTCCTCCCCCACTCCCCTTACTTCCATTGTTCTCACCTTTTTCCATTCTGTACTCAGTCTCTCCTGGTACTTCCTCACACAAGGTCTCCTTCCCAAGCTCACTTACTCTCACCACCCTCTTCACCCCAACATTCACTCTTCTTTTCTGAAAACCCATACAAATCTTCACCTTAGCCTCCACAAGATAATGATCAGACATCCCTCCAGTTGCACCTCTCAGCACATTAACATCCAAAAGTCTCTCTTTCGCGCGCCTGTCAATTAACACGTAATCCAATAACGCTCTCTGGCCATCTCTCCTACTTACATACGTATACTTATGTATATCTCGCTTTTTAAACCAGGTATTCCCAATCACCAGTCCTTTTTCAGCACATAAATCTACATGCTCTTCACCATTTCCATTTACAACACTGAACACCCCATGTATACCAATTATTCCCTCAACTGCCACATTACTCACCTTTGCATTCAAATCACCCATCACTATAACCCGGTCTTGTGCATCAAAACCATTAACACACTCATTCAGCTGCTCCAAAACACTTGCCTCTCATGATCTTTCTTCTCATGCCCAGTGGCATATGCACCAATAATCACCCATCTCTCTCCATCAACTTTCAGTTTTACCCATATCAATCGAGAATTTACTTTCTTACATTCTATCACATACTCCCACAACTCCTGTTTCAGGAGTACTGCTACTCCTTCCCTTGCTCTTGTCCTCTCACTAACCCCTGACTTTACTCCCAAGACATTCCCAAACCACTCTTCCCCTTTAACCTTAAGCTTCGTTTCACTCAGAGCCAAAACATCGAGGTTCCTTTCCTCAAACATACTACCTATCTCTCATTTTTTCACATCTTGGTTACATCCACACACATTTAGACAACACAATCTGAGTCTACGAGGAGGATGAGCACTCCCCGCATGACTCCTTCTGTTTCCCTTTTTTAGAAATTTAAGATACAAGGAGGGGAGGATTTCTGGCCTCCCGCTCCCGTCCCCTATAGTCGCCTTCTACGACACGTGTGTATATATATATATATATATATATATTTTTTTTTTTTTTTTTTTATATACCTTGTCGCTGTCTCCCGCGTTTGCGAGGTAGCGTAAGGAAACAGACGAAAGAAATGGCCCAACCCCCCCCCATACACATGTACATACACACGTCCACACACGCAAATATACATACCTACACAGCTTTCCATGGTTTACCCCAGACGCTTCACATGCCTTGATTCACTCCACTGACAGCACGTCAACCCCTGTATACCACATCACTCCAATTCACTCTATTCCTTGCCCTCCTTTCACCCTCCTGCATGTTCAGGCCCCGATCACACAAAATCTTTTTCACTCCATCTTTCCACCTCCAATTTGCTCTCCCTCTTCTCCTCGTTCCCTCCACCTCCGACACATATATCCTCTTGGTCAATCTTTCCTCACTCATTCTCTCCATGTGCCCAAACCATTTCAAAACACCCTCTTCTGCTCTCTCAACCACGCTCTTTTTATTTCCACACATCTCTCTTACCCTTACGTTACTTACTCGATCAAACCACCTCACACCACACATTGTCCTCAAACATCTCATTTCCAGCACATCCATCCTCCTGCGCACAACTCTATCCATAGCCCACGCCTCGCAACCATACAACATTGTTGGAACCACTATTCCTTCAAACATACCCATTTTTGCTTTCCGAGATAATGTTCTCGACTTCCACACATTTTTCAAGGCTCCCAGAATTTTCGCCCCCTCCCCCACCCTATGATCCACTTCCGCTTCCATGGTTCCATCCGCTGACAGATCCACTCCCAGATATCTAAAACACTTCACTTCCTCCAGTTTTTCTCCATTCAAACTCACCTCCCAATTGACTTGACCCTCAACCCTACTGTACCTAATAACCTTGCTCTTATTCACATTTACTCTTAACTTTCTTCTTCCACACACTTTACCAAACTCAGTCACCAGCTTCTGCAGTTTCTCACATGAATCAGCCACCAGCGCTGTATCATCAGCGAACAACAACTGACTCACTTCCCAAGCTCTCTCATCCCCAACAGACTTCATACTTGCCCCTCTTTCCAGGACTCTTGCATTTACCTCCCTAACAACCCCATCCATAAACAAATTAAACAACCATGGAGACATCACACACCCCTGCCGCAAACCTACATTCACTGAGAACCAATCACTTTCCTCTCTTCCTACACGTACACATGCCTTACATCCTCGATAAAAACTTTTCACTGCTTCTAACAACTTGCCTCCCACACCATATATTCTTAATACCTTCCACAGAGCATCTCTATCAACTCTATCATATGCCTTCTCCAGATCCATAAATGCTACATACAAATCCATTTGCTTTTCTAAGTATTTCTCACATACATTCTTCAAAGCAAACACCTGATCCACACATCCTCTACCACTTCTGAAACCGCACTGCTCTTCCCCAATCTGATGCTCTGTACATGCCTTCACCCTCTCAATCAATACCCTCCCATATAATTTACCAGGAATACTCAACAAACTTATACCTCTGTAATTTGAGCACTCACTCTTATCCCCTTTGCCTTTGTACAATGGCACTATGCACGCATGCCGCCAATCCTCAGGCACCTCACCATGAGTCATACATACATTAAATAACCTTACCAACCAGTCAACAATACAGTCACCCCCTTTTTTAATAAATTCCACTGCAATACCATCCAAACCTGCTGCCTTGCCGGCTTTCATCTTCCGCAAAGCTTTTACTACCTCTTCTCTGTTTACCAAATCATTTTCCCTAACCCTCTCACTTTGCACACCACCTCGACCAAAACACCCTATATCTGCCACTCTGTCATCAGACACATTCAACAAACCTTCAAATATATATATATATATATATATATATATATATATATATATATATATATATATATATATATATATATATATATATATATCTATATATATATATATATATATATATATAATATATATATATATATATATTTTTTTTTTTTTATACTTTGTCGCTGTCTCCCGCGTTTGCGAGGTAGCGCAAGGAAACAGACGAAAGAAATGGCCCAACCCACACCCATACACATGTATATACATACGTCCACACACGCAAATATACATACCTACACAGCTTTCCATGGTTTACCCCAGACGCTTCACATGCCTTGATTCAATCCACTGACAGCACGTCAACCCCGGTATACACCATCACTCCAATTCACTCTATTCCTTGCCCTCCTTTCACCCTCCTGCATGTTCAGGCCCCGATCACACAAAATCTTTTTCACTCCATCTTTCCACCTCCAATTTGGTCTCCCTCTTCTCCTTGCTCCCTCCACCTCCGACACATATATCCTCTTGGTCAATCTTTCCTCACTCATCCTCTCCATGTGCCCAAACCACTTCAAAACACCCTCTTCTGCTCTCTCAACCACGCTCTTTTTATTTCCAACCATCTCTCTTACCCTTACGTTACTCACTCGATCAAACCACCTCACACCACACATTGTCCTCAAACATCTCATTTCCAGCACATCCATCCTCCTGCGCACAACTCTATCCATAGCCCATAGCAACTCTATCCATAGCAACCATACAACATTGTTGGAACCACTATTCCTTCAAATATACCCATTTTTGCTTTCCGAGATAATGTTCTCGACTTCCACACATTCTTCAAGGCCCCCAGAATTTTCGCCCCCTCCCCCACCCTATGATCCACTTCCGCTTCCATGGTTCCATCCGCTGCCAGATCCACTCCCAGATATCTAAAACACTTCACTTCCTCCAGTTTTTCTCCATTCAAACTCACCTCCCAATTGACTTGACCCTCAACCCTACTGTACCTAATAACCTTGCTCTTATTCACATTTACTCTTAACGTTCTTCTTCCACACACTTTACCAAACTCAGTCACCAGCTTCTGCAGTTTCTCACATGAATCAGCCACCAGCGCTGTATCATCAGCGAACAACAACTGACTCACTTCCCAAGCTCTCTCATCCCCAACAGACTTCATACTTGCCCCTCTTTCCTAAACTCTTGCATTTACCTCCCAAAAACCCCATCCATAAACAAATTAAACAACCATGGAGACATCACACACCCCTGCCGCAAACCTACATTCACTGAGAACCAATCATTTTCCTCTCTTCCTACACGTACACATGCCTTACATCCTCGATAAAAATTTTTCACTGCTTCTAACAACTTTCCTCCCACACCATATATTCTTAATACCTTCCACAGAGCATCTCTATCAACTCTATCATATGCCTTCTCCAGATCCATAAATGCTACATACAAATCCATTTGCTTTTCTAAGTATTTCTCACATACATTCTTCAAAGCAAACACCTGATCCACACATCCTCTACCACTTCTGAAACCACACTGCTCTTCCCCAATCTGATGCTCTGTACATGCCTTCACCCTCTCAATCAATACCCTCCCATATAATTTAAAGGAATACTCAACAAACTTATACCTCTGTAATTTGAGCACTCACTCTTATCCCCTTTGCCTTTGTACAATGGCACTATGCACGCATTCCGCCAATCCTCAGGCACCTCACCATGAGTCATACATACATACATATATATATATATATATATATATATATATATATATATATATATATATATATATATATATATATATATATATATATATATATATATATATATATATATATATATATATATATATATATATATATCTCCTGGTACTTCCCCACACAGGTCTCCTTCCCAAGCTCACTTACTCTCACCACCTTCTTCACCCCAACATTCACTCCTCTTTTCTGAAAACCCATACTAATCTTCACCTTAGCCTCCACAAGATAATGATCAGACATCCCTCCAGTTGCACCTCTCAGCACATTAACATCCAAAAGTCTCTCTTTCGCACGCCTGTCAATTAACACGTAATCCAATAACGCTCTCTGGCCATCTCTCCTGCTTACATAAGTATACTTATGTATATCTCGCTTTTTAAACCAGGTATTCCCAATCATCAGTCCTTTTTCAGCACATAAATCTACAAGCTCTTCACCATTTCCATTTACAACACTGAACACCCCATGCATACCAATTATTCCCTCAACTGCCACATTACTCACCTTTGCATTCAAATCACCCATCACTATAACCCGGTCTCGTGCATCAAAACCGCTAACACACTCATTCAGCTGCTCCCAAAACACTTGCCTCTCATGATCTTTCTTCTCATGCCCAGGTGCATATGCACCAATAATCACCCACCTCTCTCCATCAACTTTCAATTTTACAGAATGGAAAAAGGTGAGAACAATGGAAGTAAGGGGAGTGGGGGAGGAATGGGATGTATTTAGGGAATCAGTGATGGATTGCGCAAAAGATGCTTGTGGCATGAGAAGAGTGGGAGGTGGGCTGTTTAGAAAGGGTAGTGAGTGGTGGGATGAAGAAGTAAGAGTATTAGTGAAAGAGAAGAGAGAGGCATTTGGACGATTTTTGCAGGGAAAAAATGCAATTGAGTGGGAGAAGTATAAAAGAAAGAGACAGGAGGTCAAGAGAAAGGTGCAAGAGGTGAAAAAAAGGGCAAATGAGAGTTGGGGTGAGAGACTATCAGTAAATTTTAGGGAGAATAAAAAGATGTTCTGGAAGGAGGTAAATAGGGTGCGTAAGACAAGGGAGCAAATGGGAACTTCAGTGAAGGGCGTAAATGGGGAGGTGATAAAAGTAGTGGTGATGTGAGAAGGAGATGGAATGAGTATTTTGAAGGTTTGTTGAATGTGTCTGATGACAGAGTGGCAGATATAGGGTGTTTTGGTCGAGGTGGTGTGCAAAGTGAGAGGGTTAGGGAAAATGATTTGGTAAACAGAGGAGAGGTAGTAAAAGCTTTGCGGAAGATGAAAGCCGGCAAGGCAGCAGGTTTGGATGGTATTGCAGTGGAATTTATTAAAAAAGGGGGTGACTGTATTGTTGACTGGTTGGTAAGGTTATTTAATGTATGTATGACTCATGGTGAGGTGCCTGAGGATTGGCGGAATGCGTGCATAGTGCCATTGTACAAAGGCAAAGGGGATAAGAGTGAGTGCTCAAATTACAGAGGTATAAGTTTGTTGAGTATTCCTGGTAAACTATATGGGAGGGTATTGATTGAGAGGGTGAAGGCATGTACAGAGCATCAGATTGGGGAAGAGCAGTGCGGTTTCAGAAGTGGTAGAGGATGTGTGGATCAGGTGTTTGCTTTGAAGAATGTATGTGAGAAATACTTAGAAAAGCAAATGGATTTGTATGTAGCATTTATGGATCTGGAGAAGGCATATGATAGAGTTGATAGAGATGCTCTGTGGAAGGTATTAAGAATATATGGTGTGGGAGGCAAGTTGTTAGAAGCAGTGAAAAGTTTTTATCGAGGATGTAAGGCATGTGTACGTGTAGGAAGAGAGGAAAGTGATTGGTTCTCAGTGAATGTAGGTTTGCGGCAGGGGTGTGTGATGTCTCCATGGTTGTTTAATTTGTTTATGGATGGGGTTGTTAGGGAGGTAAATGCAAGAGTCCTGGAAAGAGGGGCAAGTATGAAGTCTGTTGGGGATGAGAGAGCTTGGGAAGTGAGTCAGTTGTTGTTCGCTGATGATACAGCGCTGGTGGCTGATTCATGTGAGAAACTGCAGAAGCTGGTGACTGAGTTTGGTAAAGTGTGTGGAAGAAGAAAGTTAAGAGTAAATGTGAATAAGAGCAAGGTTATTAGGTACAGTAGGGTTGAGGGTCAAGTCAATTGGGAGGTGAGTTTGAATGGAGAAAAACTGGAGGAAGTGAAGTGTTTTAGATATCTGGGAGTGGATCTGGCAGCGGATGGAACCATGGAAGCGGAAGTGGATCATAGGGTGGGGGAGGGGGCGAAAATTTTGGGAGCCTTGAAAAATGTGTGGAAGTCGAGAACATTATCTCGGAAAGCAAAAATGGGTATGTTTGAAGGAATAGTGGTTCCAACAATGTTGTATGGTTGCGAGGCGTGGGCTATGGATAGAGTTGTGCGCAGGAGGATGGATGTGCTGGAAATGAGATGTTTGAGGACAATGTGTGGTGTGAGGTGGTTTGATCGAGTAAGTAACGTAAGGGTAAGAGAGATGTGTGGAAATAAAAAGAGCGTGGTTGAGAGAGCAGAAGAGGGTGTTTTGAAATGGTTTGGGCACATGGAGAGAATGAGTGAGGAAAGATTGACCAAGAGGATATATGTGTCGGAGGTGGAGGGAACGAGGAGAAGAGGGAGACCTAATTGGAGGTGGAAAGATGGAGTGAAAAAGATTTTGTGTGATCGGGGCCTGAACATGCAGGAGGGTGAAAGGAGGGCAAGGAATAGAGTGAATTGGAGCGATGTGGTATACAGGGGTTGACGTGCTGTCAGTGGATTGAATCAAGGCATGTGAAGCGTCTGGGGTAAACCATGGAAAGCTGTGTAGGTATGTATATTTGCGTGTGTGGACGTGTGTATGTACGTGTGTATGGGGGTTGGGCCATTTCTTTCGTCTGTTTCCTCGCGCTACCTCGCAAACGCGGGAGACAGCGACAAAGTATAAAAAAAAAAAAAAAAAAAATATATATATATATATATATATATATATATATATATGTCTTTTCCTAGCGCTACCTCGCACACATGAGGGAGAGGGGGATGGTACTCCATGTGTGGCGAGGTGGCGATGGGAATGAATAAAGGCAGACAGTGTGAATTGTGTGCATGGGTATAGATGTATGTGTCTGTGTGTGTATATATACGTGTACATTGAGATGTACAGGTATGTATATTTGCGTGTGATGACGTGTATGTATATACATGTGTATGGCGGTGGGTTGGGCCATTTCTTTCGTCTGTTTCCTTGCGCTACCTCGCAAACGCGGGAGACAGCGACAAAGCAAAAAAAAAAATGTATATATATATACATATATATATATATATATATATATATATATATATATATATATATATATATATATATATATTTTATTTTTTTATTTTTTTTTTTTTTGCTTTGACGCTGTCTCCCGCGTTTGCGAGGTAGCGCAAGGAAACAGACGAAAGAAATGGCCCAACCCACCCCCATACACATGTATATACATACGTCCACACACGTAAATATACAAACCTACACAGCTTTCCATGGTTTACCCCAGACGCTTCACATGCCTTGATTCAATCCACTGACAGCACGTCAACCCCGGTATACCACATCGCTCCAATTCACTCTATTCCTTGCCCTCCTTTCACCCTCCTGCATGTTCAGGCCCCGATCACACAAAATCTTTTCACTCCATCTTTCCACCTCCAATTTGGTCTCCCTCTTCTCCTCGTTCCCTCCACCTCCGACACATATATCCTCTTGGTCAATCTTTCCTCACTCATTCTCTCCATGTGACCAAACCATTTCAAAACACCCTCTTCTGCTCTTTCAACCACGCTCTTTTTATTTCCACACATCTCTCTTACCCTTACGTTACTTACTCGATCAAACCACCTCACACCACACATTGTCCTCAAACATCTCATTTCCAGCACATCCATCCTTATGCGCACAACTCTATCCATAGTCCACGCCGCGCAACCATACAACATTGTTGGAACCACTATTCCTTCAAACATAACCATTTTTGCTTTCCGAGATAATGTTCTCGACTTCCACACATTCTTCAAGGCTCCCAGAATTTTCGCCCCCTCCCCCACCCTATGATCCACTTCCGCTTCCATGTTTCCATCCGCTGCCAGATCCACTCCCAGATATCTAAAACACTTCACTTCCTCCAGTTTTTCTCCATTCAAACTCACCTCCCAATTGAATTGACCCTCAACCCTACTGTACCTAATAACCTTGCTCTTATTCACATTTACTCTTAACTTTCTTCTTTCACACACTTTACCAAACTCAGTCACCAGCTTCTGCAGTTTCTCACATGAATCAGCCACCTGCGCTGTATCGTCAGCGAACAACAACTGACTCACTTCCCAATCTCTCTCATCCCCAACAGACTTCATCCTTGCCCCTCTTTCCACAACTCTTGAATTCACCTCCCTAACAACCCCATCCATAAACAAATTAAACAACCATGGAGACATCACACACCACTGCCGCAAACCTACATTCACTGAGAACCAATCACTTTCCTCTCTTCCTACACGTACACATGCCTTACATCCTCGATAAAAACTTTTCATTGCTTCTAACAATTGCCTCCCACACCATATATTCTTAATACCTTCCACAGAGCATCTCTATTTTTTTTATATAAATATATATATATGTACATATATATATATATATATATATATATATATATATATATATATATATATATATATATATATATATATATATATATATATATATATATATATATATATATATATATATATATATATATATATATATATATATATATATATATATATATATATATATATATATATATATATATATATACATACGACAAAAAGGCAACTAAAACGGGAGGGATCAGGGGGCTGGAAATCTTCCCTTCCTGTTTATAACTTTTCATAAGAGGAACGGAACTGCGGGCCAAGTTACGATATTCCCTATAAGCCTCAATCCCCTCTTAACGCTACCTCGCTAACGCGGGATAAGGTGAGTACGTATGAAAAAAAAGAAAAAAAAAAAAAAAAATATATATATATATATATATATATATATATATATATTTATATATATATATATATATATATATATATATATATATATATATATATATATATATATATATATATCAGGTGTTTGCTTTGAAGAATGTATGTGAGAAATACTTAGAAAAGCAAATGGATTTCTATGTAGCATTTATGGATCTGGAGAAGGCATATGATAGAGTTCATAGAGATGCTCTGTGGAAGGTATTAAGAATATATGGTGTGGGAGGCATGTTGTTAGAAGCAGTGAAAAGTTTTTATCGATGATGTAAGGCATGTTTACGTGTAGGAAGAGAGGAAAGTGATTGGTTCTCAGTGAATGTAGGTTTGCGGCAGGGGTGTGTGATGTCTCCATGGTTGTTTAATTTGTTTATGGATGGGGTTGTTCGGGAGGTGAATGCAAGAGTTTTGGAAAGAGGGGCAAGTATGAAGTCTGTTGGGGATGAGAGAGCTTGGGAAGTGAGTCAGTTGTAGTTCGCTGATGATACAGCGCTGGTGGCTGATTCAAATGAGAAACTGCAGAAGCTGGTGACTGAGTTTGGTAAAGTGTGTGAAAGAAGAAAGTTAAGAGTAAATGTGAATAAGAGCAAGGTTATTAGGTACAGTAGGGTTGAGGGTCAAATCAATTGGGAGGTGAGTTTGAATGGAGAAAAACTGGAGGAAGTGAAGTGTTTTAGATGTCTGGGAGTGGATCTGGCAGCGGATGGAACCATGGAAGCGGAAGTGGATCATAGGGTGGGGGAGGGGGCGAAAATTCTTGGAGCCTTGAAGAATGTGTGGAAGTCGAGAACATTATCTCGGAAAGCAAAAATGGGTATGTTTGAAGGAATAGTGGTTCCAACAATGTTGTATGGTTGCGAGGCGTGGACTATGGATAGAGTTGTGCGCAAGAGGATGGATTTGCTGGAAATGAGATGTTTGAGGACAATGTGTGGTGTGAGGTGATTTGATCGAGTAAGTAACGTAAGGGTAAGAGAGATGTGTGGAAATAAAAAGAGCGTGGTTGAGAGAGCAGAAGAGGGTGTTTTGAAATGGTTTGGTCACATGGAGAGAATGAGTGAGGAAAGATTGACCAAGAGGATATATGTGTCGGAGGTGGAGGGAACGAGGAGAAGAGGGAGACCAAATTGGAGGTGGAAAGATGGAGTGAAAAAGATTTTGTGTGATCGGGGCCTGAACATGCAGGAGGGTGAAAGGAGGGCAACGAATTGAGTGAATTGGAGCGATGTGGTATACCGGGGTTGACGTGCTGTCAGTGGATTGAATCAAGGCATGTGTATGGGTGTGGGTTGGGCCATTTCTTTCGTCTGTTTCCTTGCGCTACCGCGCAAACGCGGGAGACAACGACAAAGCAAAAAAAAAAAAAAAAAAAATATATATATATATATATATATATATATATATATATATATATATATATATATATATATATACATATATATATATATATATATATATATATATATATATATATATATATATATATATATATATATATATATATATATATATATATATATACATATATATATATATATATATATATATATATATATATATATATATATATATATATATATATATATATATGTATATATATACATATATATATATATATATATATATATATATATATATATATATATATATATATATATATATATATATATATATATATATATATATATATATATATATCTTTCTTTTCTTTCATACTATTCGCCATTATCCGCATTAGCGAGGTATCGTTAAGAACAGAGGACTGGGCCTTTGAGGGAATATCCTCACCTGGCCCCCTTCTCTGTTCCTTCTTTTGGAAAATTAAAAAAAAAATGAGAGGGGAGGATTTCCAGCCCCCCGCTCCCTTCCCTTTTAGTCGCCTTCTACGACATGCAGGGAATACGTGGGAAGTTTTCTTTCTCCCCTACCCCTAGGGACAATATATATATATATATTTTTTTTTTTTTTTTTTTTTTTTTTTTTTTTTATACTTTGTCGCTGTCTCCCGCGTTTGCGAGGTAGCGCAAGGAAACAGACGAAAGAAATGGCCCAACCCCCCCCATACACATGTACATACACACGTCCACACACACAAATATACATACCTACACAGCTTTCCATGGTTTACCCCGGACGCTTCACATGCCTTGATTCAATCCACTGACAGCACGTCAACCCCTGTATACCACATCGCTCCAATTCACTCTATTCCTTGCCCTCCTTTCACCCTCCTGCATGTTCAGGCCCCGATCACACAAAATCTTTTTCACTCCATCTTTCCACCTCCAATTTGGTCTCCCTCTTCTCCTCGTTCCCTCCACCTCCGACACATATATCCTCTTGGTCAATCTTTCCTCACTCATTCTCTCCATGTGCCCAAACCATTTTAAAACACCCTCTTCTGCTCTCTCAACCACGCTCTTTTTATTTCCACACATCTCTCTTACCCTTACGTTACTTACTCGATCAAACCACCTCACACCACACATTGTCCTCAAACATCTCATTTCCAGCACATCCATCCTCCTGCGCACAACTCTATCCATAGCCCACGCCTCGCAACCATACAACATTGTTGGAACTACTATTCCTTCAAACATACCCATTTTTGCTTTCCGGGATAATGTTCTCGACTTCCACACATTTTTCAAGGCTCCCAAAATTTTCGCCCCCTCCCCCACCCTATGATCCACTTCCGCTTCCATGGTTCCATCCGCTGACAGATCCACTACCAGATATCTAAAACACTTCACTTCCTCCAGTTTTTCACCATTCAAACTCACCTCCCAATTGACTTGACCCTCAACCCTACTGTACCTAATAACCTTGCTCTTATTCACATTTACTCTTAACTTTCTTCTTCCACACACTTTACCAAACTCCGTCACCAGCTTCTGCAGTTTCTCACATGAATCCGCCACCAGCGCTGTATCATCAGCGAACAACAACTGACTCACTTCCCAAGCTCTCTCATCCCCAACAGACTTCATACTTGCCCCTCTTTCCAAGACTCTTGCATTTACCTCCCTAACAACCCCATCCATAAACAAATTAAACAACCATGGAGACATCACACACCCCTGCCGCAAACCTACATTCACTGAGAACCAATCACTTTCCTCTCTTCCTACACGTACACATGCCTTACATCCTCGATAAAAACTTTTCACTGCTTCTAACAACTTGCCTCCCACACCATATATTCTTAATACCTTCCACAGAGCATCTCTATCAACTCTATCATATGCCTTCTCCAGATCCATAAATGCTACATACAAATCCATTTGCTTTTCTAAGTATTTCTCACATACATTCTTCAAAGCAAACACCTGATCCACACATCCTCTACCACTTCTGAAACCACACTGCTCTTCCCCAATCTGATGCTCTGTACATGCCTTCACCCTCTCAATCAATACCCTCCCATATAATTTACCAGGAATACTCAACAAACTTATACCTCTGTAATTTGAGCACTCACTCTTATCCCCTTTGCCTTTGTACAATGGCACTATGCACGCATTCCGCCAATCCTCAGGCACCTCACCATGAGTCATACATACATTAAATAACCTTACCAACCAGTCAACAATACAGTCACCCCCTTTTTTAATAAATTCCACAGCAATACCATCCAAACCTGCTGCCTTGCCGGCTTTCATCTTCCGCAAAGCTTTTACTACCTCTTCTCTGTTTACCAAATCATATATATATATATATATATATATATATATATATATATATATATATATATATATATATATATATATATATATATGTATATATATATATATATATATATATATATATATATATATATATATATATATATATATATATATATATATATATATATATATATATATATATATATATATATATATATATATATATATATATATATATATATATATATATATATATGTATATATATATATATATATATATATATATATATATATATATATATATGTATATATATATATATATATATATATATATATGTATGTATATATATATATATATATATATATATATATATATATATATATATATATATATATATATATATATATATATATATATATATATATATATATATATATGTATATATATATATATATATATATATATATATATATATATATATATGTATATACATATATATATATATATATATATATATATATATATATATATATATATATATATATATATATATATATATATATATATATATATATATATATATATATATATATATATATATATATATATATATATATGTATATACATATATATATATATATATATATATATATATATACATATATATATATATATATATATATATATATATATATATATATATATATATATATATATATATATATATATATATATATATATATATATATATTTATATATTCTTTTTTTTCTTGCTTTGTCGCTGTCTCCCGCGTTTGCGAGGTAGCGCAAGGAAACAGACGAAAGAAATGGCCCAACCCACCCCCATACACATGCCTTGATTCAATCTACTGACAGCACGTCAACCCCGGTATACCACATCGCTCCAATTCACTCTATTCTTTGCCCTCCTTTCACACTCCTGCATGTTCAGGCCCCGATCACACAAAATCTTTTTCACTCCATCTTTCCTCCTCCAATTTGGTCTCCCTCTTCTCCTCGTTCCCTCCAACTCCGACACATATGTCCTCTTGGTCAATCTTTCCTCACTCATTCTCTCCATATGACCATACCATTTCAAAACACCCTCTTCTGCTCTCTCAACCACGCTCTTTTTATTTCCACACATCTCTCTTACCCTTACGTTACTTATTCGATCAAACCACCTCACACCACACATTGTCCTCAAACATCTCATTTCCAGCACATCCATCCTCCTGCGCACAACTCTATCCATAGTCCACGCCTCGCAACCATACAACATTGTTGGAACCACTATTCCTTCAAACATACCCATTTTTGCTTTCGGAGATAATGTTCTCGACTTCCACACATTCTTCAAGGCTCCCAGAATTTTCACCCCCTCCCCCACCCTATGATCCACTTCCGCTTCCATGGTTCCATCCGCTGCCAGATCCACTCCCAGATATCTAAAACACTTCACTTCCTCCAGTTTTTCTCCATTCAAACTCACCTCCCAATTGAATTGACCCTCAACCCTACTGTACCTAATAACCTTGCTCTTATTCACATTTACTCTTAACTTTCTTCTTTCACACACTTTACCAAACTCAGTCACCAGCTTCTGCAGTTTCTCACATGAATCAGCCACCAGCGCTGTATCATCAGCGAACAACAACTGACTCACTTCCCAAGCTCTCTCATCCCCAACAGACTTCATACTTGCCCCTCTTTCCAAAACTCTTGCATTCACCTCCCTAACAACCCATCCATAAACAAATTAAACAACCATGGAGACATCACACACCCCTGCCGCAAACCTACATTCACTGTGAACCAATCACTTTCCTCTCTTCCTACACGTACACATGCCTTACATCCTCGATAAAAACTTTTCACTGCTTCTAACAACTTTCCTCCCACACCATATATTCTTAATACCTTCCACAGGGCATCTCTGTCAACTCTATCATATGCCTTCTCCAGATCCATAAATGCTACATATAAATCCATTTGCTTTTCTAAGTATTTCTCACATACATTCTTCAAAGCAAACACCTGATCCACACATCCTCTACCACTTCTGAAACCACACTGCTCTTCCCCAATCTGATGCTCTGTACATGCCTTCACCCTCTCAATCAATACCCTCCCATATAATTTGCCAGGAATACTCAACAAACTTATACCTCTGTATTTTGAGCACTCACTCTTATCCCCTTTGCCTTTGTACAATGGCACTATGCACGCATTCCGCCAATCCTCAGGCACCTCACCATGAGTCATACATACATTAAATAACCTTACCAACCAGTCAACAATACAGTCACCCCCTTTTTTAATAAATTCCACTGCAATACCATCCAAACCTGCTGCAATGCCGGCTTTCATCTTCCGCAAAGCTTTTACTACCTCTTCTCTGTTTACCAACTCATATACATATATATATATATATATATATATATATATATATATATATATATATATATATATATATATATATATATATATATATATATATATATATATATATATATATATGTATATATATATGTATATATATATATATATATATATATATATATATATATATATATATATATATATATATATATATATATATATATATATATATATATATATATATAAAATGTAGCTTAGACATTGAAGCTTATTGATACAGTGGTTAAATTGATGAGAACTACTATTGAGGTTTGTGTAAATAGATTATTCATTTCCCTTTTCCATAGCCAGAGGTTGAACCATTATGTGACATTCATTTTCTCATTTCATTTCAAGCTAAAAGTTTCAGTTTTCTAAATTATTTCTTACTTTTTTCGTATGTATATATATGTATATGTGTGTGTGTGTGTGTGTGTGTGTGTGTGTGTGTGTGTATGTATGTGTATGTATATATATATGTATATATATATATATTATCCCTGGGGATAGGGGTGAAAGAATACTTACCACGCATTCCTCGCGTGTCGTAGAAGGCGACTAGAGGGGACGGGAGCGGGGGGGCCAGGAATCCTCCCCTCCTTGTATTTTTTAACTTTCTAAAATGGGAAACAGAAGAAGGAGTCACGCGGGGAGTGCTCATCCTCCTCGAAGGCTCAGACTGGGGTGTCTAAATGTGTGTGGATGTAACCAAGATGTGAAAAAAGGAGAGATAGGTAGTATGTTTGAGGAAAGGAACCTGGATGTTTTGGCTCTGAGTGAAACGAAGCTCAAGGGTAAAGGGGAAGAGTGGTTTGGGAATGTCTTGGGAGTAAAGTCAGGGGTTAGTGAGAGGACAAGAGCAAGAGAAGGAGTAGCAGGACTCCTGGAACAGGAGCTGTGGGAGTATGTGATTGAATGTAAGAAAGTAAATTCTCGATTAACATGGGTAAAACTGAAAGTTGATGGAGAGAGATGGGTGATTATTGGTGCATATGCACCTGGGCATGAGAAGAAAGATCATGAGAGGAAAGTGTTTGGGGAGCAGCTGAATGAGTGTGTTAGTGGTTTTGATGCACGAGACCGGGTTATAGTGATGGGTGATTTGAATGCAAAGGTGAGTAATGTGGCAGTTGAGGGAATAATTGGTATACATGGGGTGTTCAGTGTTGTAAATGGAAATGGTGAAGAGCTTGTAGATTTATGTGCTGAAAAAGGACTGGTGATTGGGAATACCTGGTTTAAAAAGCGAGATATATATAAGTATACGTATGTAAGTAGGAGAGATGGCCAGAGAGCGTTATTGGATTACGTGTTAATGGACAGGCGCGCGAAAGAGAGACTTTTGGATGTTAATGTGCTGAGAGGTGCAACTGGAGGGATGTCTGATCATTATCTTGTGGAGGCTAAGGTGAAGATTTGTATGGGTTTTCAGAAAAGAAGAGTGAATGTTGGGGTGAAGAGGGTGGTGAGAGTAAGTGAGCTTGGGAAGGAGACTTGTGTAAGGAAGTACCAGGAGAGACTGAGAACAGAATGGAAAAAGGTGAGAACAATGGAAGTAAGGGGAGTGCGGGAGGAATGGGATGTATTTAGGGAATCAGTGATGGATTGCGCAAAAGATGCTTGTGGCATGAGAAGAGTGGGAGGTGGGTTGATTAGAAAGGGTAGTGAGTGGTGGGATGAAGAAGTAAGATTATTAGTGAAAGAGAAGAGAGAGGCATTTGGACGATTTTTGCAGGGAAAAAATGCAATTGAGTGGGAGATGTATAAAAGAAAGAGACAGGAGGTCAAGAGAAAGGTGCAAGAGGTGAAAAAGAGGGCAAATGAGAGTTGGGGTGAGAGAGTATCATTAAATTTTAGGGAGAATAAAAAGATGTTCTGGAAGGAGGTCAGTAAAGTGCGTAAGACAAGGGAGCAAATGGGAACTTCAGTGAAGGGCGCAAATGGGGAGGTGATAACAAATAGTGGTGATGTGAGAAGGAGATGGAGTGAGTATTTTGAAGGTTTCTTGAATCAGTTTGATGATAGAGTGGCAGATATAGGGTGTTTTGGTCGAGGTGGTGTGCAAAGTGAGAGGGTTAGAGAAAATGATTTGGTAAACAGAGAAGAGGTAGTAAAAGATTTGCGGAAGATGAAAGCCGGAAAGGCAGCAGGTTTGGATGGTATTGCAGTGGAATTTATTAAAAAAGGGGGTGACTTTATTATTGACTGGTTGGTAAGGTTATTTGATATATGTATGACTAATAGTGAGGTGCCTGAGAATTGGCGGAATGCGTGCGTAGTGCCATTGTACAAAGGCAAAGGGGATAAGAGTGAGTGCTCAAATTACAGAGGTATAAGTTTGTTGAGTATTCCTAGTAAATTATATGGGAAGGTATTGATTGAGAGGGTGAAGGCATGTACAGAGCATCAGATTGGGGAAGAGCAGTGTGGTTTCAGAAGTGGTAGGGGATGTGTGGATCAGGTGTTTGCTTTGAAGAATGTATGTGAGAAATACTTAGAAAAGCAAATGGATTTGTATGTAGCATTTATGGATCTGGAGAAGGCATATGATAGAGTTGATAGAGATGCTCTGTGGAAGGTATTAAGAATATATGGTGTGGGAGGCAAGTTGTTAGAAGCAGTGAAAAGTTTTTATCGAGGATGTAAGGCATGTGTACGTGTAGGAAGAGGGGAAAGTGATTGGTTCTCAGTGAATATAGGTTTGCGGCAGGGGTATGTGATGTCTCCATGGTTGTTTAATTTGTTTATGGATGGGGTTGTTAGGGAGGTGAATGCAAGAGTTTTGGAAAGAGGGGCAAGTATGAAGTCTGTTGGGGATGAGAGAGCTTGGGAAGTGAGTCAGTTGTTGTTCGCTGTTGATACAGCGTGGGCTATGGATAGAGTTGTGCGCAGGAGGATGGATGTGCTGGAAATGAGATGCTTGAGGACAATGTGTGGTGTGAGGTGGTTTGATCGAGTAAGTAACGCAAGGGTAAGAGAGATGTGTGGAAATAAAAAGAGCGTGGTTGAGAGAGCAGAAGAGGGTGTTTTGAAATGGTTTGGGCACATGGAGAGAATGAGTGAGGAAAGATTGACCAAGAGGATATATGTGTCGGAGGTGGAGGGAACGAGGAGAAGAGGGAGACCAAATTGGAGGTGGAAAGATGGAGTGAAAAAGATTTTGTATGATCGGGGCCTGAACATGCAGGAGGGTGAAAGGAGGGCAAGGAATAGAGTGACTTGGATCGATGTTGTATACCGGGGTTGACGTGCTGTCAGTGGATTGAATCAGGGCATGTGAAGCGTCTGGAATAAACCATGGAAAGCTGTGTAGGTATGTATATTTGCGTGTGTGGACGTATGTATATACATGTGTATGGGGGTGGGTTGGGCCATTTCTTTCGTCTGTTTCCTTGCGCTACCTCGCAAACGCGGGAGACAGCGACAAAGCAAAAAATAAAAAAATATATATATATATATATATATATATATATATATATATATATATATATATATATATATATATATATATATATATTTTTTCTTTCTTTCAAACTATTCGCCATTTCCCGCATTAGCGAGGTAGCGTTAAGAACAGAGGACTGGGCCTTGAGGGAATACCCTCACCTGGCCCAATTCTCTGTTCCTTCTTTTGGAAAAAAAAAAAAAAAAAAAAAAAAAAAAAAACGAGAGGGGAGGATTTCCAGCCCCTCGCTCCCTCCCCTTTTAGTCGCCTTCTACGACACGCAGGGAATACGTGGGAAGTATTCTTTCTCCCCTATCCCCAGGGATAATATATATATATATATATATATATATATATATATATATATATATATATATATATATGTATATATATATATGTATATATATATATATATATATATATATTTTCTATATTTTTTTTCATACTATTTGCCATTTCCCGCGTTACCGAGGTAGCGTTAAGAACAGAGAATTGGGCCTTAGAGGGAATATCCTCACCTGACCCCCTTCTCTGTTCCTTCTTTTGGAAAATTAAAAAAAAAAAGAACAAGAAAGGGGAGGATTATATATTCATATATATATATGAATATATATATATATATATATATATATATATATATATATATATATATATATATATATATATATATATATATATATATATATATATATATATATATATATATATTGGAAAGCATCATAATTTTGCGCGTGGTCAAGATATACCTATGAGTCGTAGGGAAAATGAAACACGATAAGATCCCAAGTGCACTTTCGTGTAACAATCACATCATCAAGGGAGACACAAGAGAGAAAATATAAGTCAGTTGATATACATCGAAGAGACGAAGCGAGGAAGCCATTTGGTAAACTTGTGTTTGTCCAAAATATGCAACGAGCGTTCATGAACTTATTTTACAAATTTTGTCAACAATAAAGTTATCCAATTTGTATAGACCATCACTATTATTAAGATTATGATTCTTTGTGTATTTAATAACAGAAGATTCAATGATATTTCTCTTGGTAATAGAGTTAGAGTTAATAACTGAGATGGCATTACTCCAGTCAATACAATGATCATATTTTAACGTGATTAAACAAGGCATTTGATTCTTGTCCCGTTCTTGTAATGTATTTATGTTGCTTAAGTCTAACAGAATGATCCTTACTAGTCTGACCAACATAGAATTTATCACAATTTCCACAAGGCACTTTATAGATGCATCCAAGAGAATTTTCTGGTGAATTACTGATTAAGATATTCTTTATAGTATTATTGTTGCGAAAGGCAACATTTATATTAAAGGATTTAAGCAACATGGGAAGTAAAGTGAAATTATTATTAAAAGGGAGAAGTAACAGATTCTTGGTGTCAATGGGAGGTTTGGGCTCAACTCTATGAATTGATTTCTTTGCTAACTCAAGGGATTTATCAATGAAAGCTGTAGGGTACTTTAACTTAGATCCATCGATAAACTCTGGACTGCAAATACGTAATGCCCTAAAGAACATACATTGAAATGATGATGATTTAACTCTGTCATGTTGAGATGAGTAATAATGGATATATGAGCATACATTGGTGGGTATCCTGTATATGCTAAACTTAAACTTGTTTCCTTGTCTATGAATCATGCAATCTGAAAATGGGAACGTACCATTATTTTCATTTTCTGCAGTAAATTTGATGGGAGGTACCAAATTGTTAAGTAAGGGGAGAAATATTTGTAAATTTTCATTTGTTGGCCAAACTCAAAGAACATCATCTACATACCTAAACCAAATTGCATTAGAAGGTAAGATATCCTTTAATAATTTTGTTTCAAAAAATTCCATATAAAGATTACTTAGTAGAGGTGAAAGAGGGTTACCCATTATGTTGGTCAGACTGGTAAGGATCTTTCTATTAGACTTAAGCAACATAGATATAGTATAAGAACAGGACAAGAATCAAATGCATTGTTTAATCACGTTAAAAACTATGATCATTGTATTGACTGGAGTAATGCCATCTCAGTTATTAACTCTAACTCTATTACCAAGAGAAATATCATTGAATCTTCTATCATTAAATACACAAAGAATTGTAATCTTAATATTAGTGATGGTCTATACAAATTAGATATCTTTATTGTTGATAAGATTTGTAAAATGATAAGTTTATGAATGCTCTTTGTATGTTTTGGACAATCACATGTTTACCAAATGGCGTCTTAGCTTCGTCTCTTCGATGTATATCAAATGACTTATATTTTCTCTCTTGTGTTTCCCCTGATGATGTGATTATTACACGAAAGTGCACTTGGGATCTTATCGTGTTTCATTTTCCCGTGGACTCATAGGAGTATATATATATATATATATATATATATATATATATATATATATATATATATAAATATATATATATATATATTTTTTTTTTTTTTTTTTTTTTTTTTTTTTTTTAACTATTCGCCATTTCCCGCGTTAACGAGGTAGCGTTAAGAACAGAGGACTGGGCCTTTTTTGGAATATCCTCACCTGGCCCCCTCTGTTCCTTCTTTTGGAAAAATTAAAAAAAAAAAAGAAAAAAAACGAGAGGGGAGGATTTCCAGCCCCCCGCTCCCTCCCCTTTTAGTCGCCTTCTACGACACGCAGGGAATACGTGGGAAGTATTCTTAATCCCCTATCCCCAGGGATAATATATATATATAAATATATATATATATATATATATATATATATATATATATATATATATATATATATATATATATATATATATATATATATATGATACAGCGCTGGTGGCTGATTCATGTGAGAAACTGCAGAAGCTGGTGACTGACTTTGGTAAAGTGTGTGAAAGAAGAAAGTTAAGAGTAAATGTGAATAAGAGCAAGGTTATTAGGTACAGTAGGGTTCAGGGTCAAGTCAATTGGGAGTTAAGTTTGAATGGAGAAAAACTGGAGGAAGTAAAGTGTTTTAGATATCTGGGAGTGGATCTGGCAGCGGATGGAACCATGGAAGCGGAAGTGGATCATAGGGGGGGGAGGGGGCAAAAATCCTGGGAGCCTTGAAGAATGTGTGGAAGTCGAGAACATTATCTCGGAAAGCAAAAATGGGTATGTTTGAAGAAATAGTGGTTCCAACAATGTTGTATGGTTGCGAGGCGTGGGCCATGGATAGAGTTGTGCGCAGGAGGGTGGATGTGCTGGAAATGAGATGTTTGAGGACAATGTGTGGTGTGAGGTGGTTTGATCGAGTAAGTAACGTAAGGGTAAGAGAGATGTGTGGAAATAAAAAGAGTGTGGTTGAGAGAGCAGAAGAGGGTGTTTTGAAATGGTTTGGGCACATGGAGAGAATGAGTGAGGAAAGATTGACCAAGAGGATATATGTGTCGGAGGTGGAGGGAACGAGGAGAAGTGGGAGACCAAATTGGAGGTGGAAAGATGGAGTGAAAAAGATTTTGTGTGATCGGGGCCTGAACATGCAGGAGGGTGAAAGGAGGGCAAGGAATAGAGTAAATTGGAGCGATGTGGTATACCGGGGTTGACGTGCTGTCAGTGGATTGAATCAGGGCATGTGAAGCGTCTGGGATAAACCATGGAAAGCTGTGTAGGTATGTATATTTGCGTGTGTGGACGTATGTATATACATGTGTATGGGGGTGGTTTGGGCCATTTCTTTCGTCTGTTTCCTTGCGCTACTTCGCAAACGCAGGACACAGCGACAAAGCAAAAAAAAAAAAAAAATATGTGTATATATATATATATATATATATATATATATATATATATATAATTTTTTTTTTTTTTTTTGCCGCTGTCTCCCGCGTTTGCGAGGTAGCGCAAGGAAACAGACGAAAGAAATGGCCCAACCCACCCCCATACACATGTATATATATACGTCCACACACGCAAATATACATACCTACACAGCTTTCCATGGTTTACCCCAGACGCTTCACATGCCTTGATTCAATCCACTGACAGCACGTCAACCCCGGTATACCACATCGCTCCAATTTACTCTATTCCTTGCCCTCCTTTCACCCTCCTGCATGTTCAGGCCCCGATCACACAAAATCTTTTTCACTCCATCTTTCCACCTCCAATTTGGTCTCCCTCTTTTCCTCGTTCCCTCCATCTCCGACACGTATATTCTCTTGGTCAATCTTTCCTCACTCATTCTCTCCATGTGCCCGAACCATTTCAAAACACCCTCTTCTGCTCTCTCAACCACGCTCTTTTTATTTCCACACATCTCTCTTTCCCTTACGTTACTTACTCGATCAAACCACCTCACACCACATATTGTCCTCAAACATCTCATTTCCAGCACATCCATCCTCCTGCGCACAACTCTATCCATAGCCTACGTCTCGCAACCATACAACAATGTTGGAACCACTATTCCTTCAAACATACCCATTTTTGCTTTCCGAGATAATGTTCTCGACTTCCACACATTCTTCAAGGCTCCCAGAATTTTCGCCCCCTCCCCCACCCTATGATTCACTTCCGCTTCCATGGTTCCATCCGTTGCCAGATCCACTCCCAGATATCTAAAACACTTCACTTCCTCCAGTTTTTCTCCATTCAAACTCACCTCCCAGTTGACTTGACCCTCAACCCTACTGTACCTAATAACCTTGCTCTTATTCACATTTACTCTTAACTTTCTTCTTTCACACTACTTTACCAAACTCAGTCACCAGCTTCTGCAGTTTCTCACATGAATCAGCCACCAGCGCTGTATCATCAGCGAACAACAACTGACTCACTTCCCAAGCTCTCTCATCCCCAACAGACTTCATACTTGCCCCTCTTTCCAAAACTCATGCATTCACCTCCCTAACAACCCCATCCATAAACAAATTAAACAACCATGGAGACATCACACACTCCTGCCGCAAACCTACATTCACTGAGAACCAATCACTTTCCTCTCTTCCTACACGTACACATGCCTTACATCCTCGATAAAAACTTTTCACTGCTTCTAACAACTTGCCTCCCACACCATATATTCTTAATACCTTCCACAGAGCATCTCTATCAACTCTATCATATGCCTTCTCCAGATCCATAAATGCTACATACGAATCCATTTGCTTTTCTAAGTATTTCTCACATACATTCTTCAAAGCAAACACCTGATCCACACATCCTCTACCACTTCTGAAACCACACTTCTCTTCCCCAATCTGATGCTCTGTACCTGCCTTCACCCTCTCAATCAATACCCTCCCATATAATTTACCAGGAATACTCAACAAACTTATACCTCTGTAATTTGAGCACTCTCTCTTATCCCCTTTGCCTTTGTACAATGGCACTATGCACGCATTCCGCCAATCCTCAGGCACCTCACCATGAGTCATACATACATTAAATAACCTTACCAACCAGTCAACAATACAGTCACCCCCTTTTTTAATAAATTCCACTGCAATACCATCCAAACCTGCTGCCTTGCCGGCTTTCATCTTCCGCAAAGCTTTTACTACCTCTTCTCTGTTTACCAAATCATCTTCCCTAACCCTCTCACTTTGCACACCACCTCGACCAAAACACCCTATATCTGCCACTCTATCATCAAACACATTCAACAAACCTTCAAAATACTCACTCCATCTCCTTCTCACATCACCACTACTTGTTATCACCTCCCCATTTGCGCCCTTCACTGAAGTTCCCATTTGCTCCCTTGTCTTACGCACTTTATTTACCTCCTTCCAGAACATCTTTTTATTCTCCCTAAAATTTAATGATACTCTCTCACCCCAACTCTCATTTGCCCTTTTTTTCACCTCTTGCACCTTTCTCTTGACCTCCTGTCTCTTCCTCTTATACATCTCCCACTCAATTTCATTTTTTCCCTGCAAAAATCGTCCAAATGCCTCTCTCTTCTCTTTCACTAATACTCTTACTTCTTCATCCCACAACTCACTACCCTTTCTAATCAACCCACCTCCCACCTCCTGAAACAGGAGTTTTGGGAGTATGTGATAGAATGTAAGAAAGTAAATTCTAGATTAATATGGGTAAAACTGAAAGTTGATGGAGAGAGATGGGTGATTATTGGTGCATATGCACCTGGGCATGAGAAGAAAGATCATGAGAGGCAAGTGTTTTGGGAGCAGCTGAATGAGTGTGTTAGTGGTTTTGATGTACGAGACCGGGTTATAGTGATGGGTGATTTGAATGCAAAGGTGAGTAATGTGGCAGTTGAGGGAATAATTGGTATACATGGGGTGTTCAGTGTTGTAAATGGAAATGGTGAAGAGCTTGTAGATTTATGTGCTGAAAAAGGACTGATGATTGGGAATACCTGGTTTAAAAAGCGAGATATACATAAGTATACTTATGTAAGCAGGAGAGATGGCCAGAGAGCGTTATTGGATTACGTGTTAATTGACAGGCGCGCGAAAGAGAGACTTTTGGATGTTAATGTGCTGAGGGGTGCAACTGGAGGGATGTCTGATCATTATCTTGTGGAGGCTAAGGTGAAGATTTGTATGGGTTTTCAGAAAAGAAGAGTGAATGTTGGGGTGAAGAGGGTGGTGAGAGTAAGTGAGCTTGGGAAGGAGACTTGTGTGAGGATAGTACCAGGAGAGACTGAGTACAGAATGGAAAAAGGTGAGAACAATGGAAGTAAGGGGAGTGGGGGAGGAATGGGATGTATTTAGGGAATCAGTGATGCATTGCGCAAAAGATGCTTGTGGCATGAATATATATATATATATATGTATATATATATATATATATATATATATATATGTATATATATATATATATATATATATATATATATATATATATATATACATATATATATATATATATATATATATATATATATATATATATATATATATATATATATATATATATATATATATATATATATATATATATATATTATCCCTGGGGATAGGGGAGAAAGAATACTTCCCACGTATTCCCTGCGTGTCGTAGAAGGCGACTAAAAGGGGAGGGAGCGGGTTGCTGGAAATCCTCCCCTTTCTTGTTTTTTTTTAATTTTCCAAAAGAAGGAACAGAGAAGGGGGTCAGGTGAGGATATTCCCTCTAAGGCCCAGTTCTCTGTTCTTAACGCTACCTCGCTAACGCGGGAAATGGCAAATAGTATGAAAAAAAAAGAAAGAATATATATATATATATATATATATATATATATATATATATATATATATATATATATATGTGTATATATTCTTATACTTAGGTGATATACTGGCATATATCTAAACCGATATCGATATACAATGATACACAGGTGCAGAAGAGTATACGAATAGTGTGGTGGGCGCCGTGCTGGAGGCCACGTCTCAGCCCTCCTGCTCCCTGATCATCTTCACAGATGGCACTACCTCACCCTCAGCTATCCTCAAGGTGATATCTACTCTCATATAGCGTCCCGATGTTGTATACTGGTATCTCATGTTAAACCCAGGGATATTATATGTGAATCAGGACGCAAGAGGTGAAAGCAGTATACGGAAGACAGACAAAAGAAGACCGGACGGTCCACGACAAAGTTTGCTGGATAGTGACGCAAAAGTGTTTCTTTCGTGAGCTCAGTATGCATAGTGAATTATAGATGTGCAAGGAAAATATGATTAACATAATCATCATAACGCAAGTATTCATAAAGATGATGTATCATAACTGCTGACTAACAATACTGTGAGGTATAATAATGCATTTCTTCCGCCCGTTTTTCGTGATGCGTGTTAGCAGGTCGCAAATGATCATCGAAACAGGAATTCCGTGATACTGACCGGTTAGTTATTTTGGCTTTAAACCTATATATTATTTGGCTCAGTAAAACCATAAACATCAAGCAATATCCACCAACAGAAGAATATATAACAACTTCATGTGTTCAAAATAATTCTAAGCCGAAATATATTCTCATTATGTATATGGCCCATACTGACCTTTACTTTGATCTTATATGTTTCATGACTGAGAACAATGGTAAGCTGATACTATTTATAGTAGCATTTTCTAACTGCAGACATATTACTCATCTGACACATTCAACACATTCAACAAACCTTCAAAATACTCACTCCATCTCCTTCTCACATCACCACTACTTGTTATCACCTCTTCATTTGCCCCCTTCAACGATGTTCCCATTTGTTCTCTTGTCTTACACACTTTATTTACCTCCTTCCAAAACATCTTTTTATTCTCCCTAGAATTTAATGATACTCTCACCCCAATTCTCATTTGCCCTCTTTTTCACCTCTTGCACCTTTCTCTTGACCTCCTGCCTCTTTCTTTAGTATCTCCCAGTCATTTGCCCTATTTCCCTGCAAAACTCGTCGAAATGCCTCTCTCTTCTCTTTCACTAATACTCTTACTTCTTCATCTCACCACTCAATACCCTTTCTAATCTGCTCACCTCCCACGCTTCTCATGCCACAAGCATCTTTTGCGCAAGCCATCACTGCTTCCTTAAATACATCCCATTCCTCCCCCACTCCCCTTACGTCATTTGCTCTCACCTTTTTCCTTTCTGCACTCAGTTTCTCCTGGTACTTCCTCACACAAGTCTCCTTCACAAACTCACTCATTCTCACCACTCTCTTCACCCCAACATTCTCTCTTCTTTTCTGAAAACCTTTACAAATCTTCACCCTCCCCTCCAAAAGATAATGATCAGACATCCCTCCTGTTGCACCTCTCAGCACACTAACATCCAATAACATCTTTCGTGCGCCTATCAATTAACACGTAATCCAATAACGCTATGCCCATCTCTCCTACTTATATACGTATACTTATGTATATCTCTCTTTTTAAACCAGGTATTCCCAATCACCAGTCCTTTTTCAGCATACAAGTATACGAGCTCTTCACCATTTCCTTTTACAACACTCTGAACATCCAATGTACACCAATTATTCCCTCAACTGCCACATTACTCACCTTTGCATTCAAATCACCCATCACTATAACCCGGTCTCGTGCATCAAAACTACTAACACACTCACACAGCTGCTCCCAAAACACTTGCCTCTCATGATCTTTCTTCTCATACCCAGGTGCATATGCACCAGTAATCACCCATCTCTCTCCATCTACTTTCACTTTTACCCATATCAATCTAGAGTTCACTTTCTTACACTCTATCACATACTATGACCACTCCTGTTTCAGGAGTGGTGCGACTCCCTCCTTTGCTCTTGTCCTCTCACCAACCCTTGACTTTACTCCCAAGACGTTCCCAAAACACTCTTCCCCTTTACCCTTGAGCTTTTCTTCACTCAGAGCCTAAACATCTGGGTTCCTTTCCTCAAACATACTACCTATCTCTCCTTTTTTCTCATCTTGGTTACAACCTCACACATTTAGACACCCCAGTCCGAGCTTTCGAGGAGGATGAGCACTCCCCGCGAGACTCTTCTGTTTCCCCTTAGTTAAAATACAAGGAAGGGAGGGTTTCTAGCCCCCTGCTACCGTCCCCTTTGGTCGCCTTCTACTACACGTGAGGAATGCGTGGGAAGTATTCCTTCTCCCCTTTCCCCAGGGAATGTATGAAGAGTGTATGTGAGAAATACTTAGAAAAGCAAATAGATTTATATGTAGCATTTATGGATCTGGAGAAGGAACATGATAGAGTTGATAGAGATACGCTGTGGAAGGTATTAAGAATATATGGTGTGGGAGGCAAGTTGTTAGAAGCGTTGAAAAGTTTTTATCGATGATGTAAGGCATTTGTAAGAGTAGGAAGAGAGGAAAGTGATTGGTTCTCAGGTGAATGTCGGTTTGCGGCAGAAGTGTGTGATGTCTCATGGTTGTTTAATTTGTTTATGGCTGGGGTTGTTAGGGAGGTGAATGCAAGTGTTTTGGAAAGCGGGGTAAGTATACAGTCTGTTGTGGATGAGAGAGCTTGGGAAGTGAGTCAGTTGTTTTTCGCTGATGATACAGCACTGGCTGCTGATTCGGGTGAGAAACGGCAGATTGGTAAAGGGTGTGAAAGAAGAAAACTGAGAGAAAATGTGAATACGAGCAAGGTTATCAGGTACAGTAGGGTTGAGGGACAAGTCAACTGGGAGGTAAGCTTGAATGGAGAAAAACTGAAGTGGAGTGTTTTAGATATCTGGGAGAGGATTTGGCAGCGGATGGAACGATGGAAGCGGAAGCTAGTCACAGGGTGGGGGAGGAGGCGAAAGTTCTAGAAGCGTTGAAAAATGTATGGAAGTCGAGAACATTATCTCGGAAAGCAAAAATGGGTATGTTCAAAGGAATAGTCGTTCCAATAATGTTTTATGGTTGCGAGGCGTGGGCTAATGGATAGAGTTATGTGAAGGAGGGTGGATGTGATGGAAACGAGACGTTTGCGGACAATATGTGGTGTGAAGTGGTTTGATCGAGTAAGCAATGAAAAGGTAAGGGAGATGTGTGGTAATAAAAAGTGTGGTTGTGAGAGCAGAAGAGGGTGTTTTGAAATGGCTTGGTCACGTGGAGAGAATGTGTGAGGAAAGATTGACAAAAAGGATAAATGTGTCAGAGGCGGAGGGAACGAGGAGAAGTGGGAAGCCAAATTGGGAGTGGAAAGATGGAGTGAAAAAGATTTTGAGCGATTTGGGCCCGAACATGCTGGAGGGTGACAGGCGTCCAAGGAATAGAGTGAATTGGAACGGTGTGGTATGCTGGGGTCGACGTGCTGTTAATGGATTGAAGGAGGGCATGTGAAGCGTCTGGGGTAAACCATGGAAAGTTTTGTGGGGCCTGGATGTGGAAAGGGAGCTGTGGTTTCGGTGCATTATACATGACAGCTATAGACTGAGTGTGAACGAATGTGGCCTTTGTTTTCTTTTCTTAGCTCTACCTCGCGCGCATGTGGGGGTTAGGGGGTTGTCATTTCATGTGTGGCGGGGTGGCGACGGAAATGAATTAGGACAGACAGTATGAATTATGTACATGATTGTATATGTGTATGTCTGTGTGTATATATATGTATACGTTGAAATGTATAGATATGTATATGTGCGTGTGTGGGCGTGTATGTATATACATGTGTATGTGGGTGGGTTGGGCCATTCTTTCATCTGTTTCCTTGCGCTACCTCGCTAACGAGGGCTACAGCGACAGAGAATAATAGATAAATAAATATATATGATTAAGATCTATTTTTGTACTTTCATTGTTTGTGCAAACTATACTACTTGCAAATTATCTCCAATTATTATGAATTTTCACGAAAATGCAGAAAAGTTCTGTTCGTATAAATAACCCTCGGTTGTGTAGTGTTTTCAGTGATTCAGAACAATTCTCTTGAATAAATACGTGACAAATATTCTGCCAGCTGGTGAGCAGTGAGAGGTCCTCTCCCCGGGGGGTGACGGTGATGGAGGTGAGGGTGGACGGTCAGGACGGTAACGTGACGCAGGCGCTGCTCTACCACCTGGTCGACCAAGCTAGGCAGGTACGTCACTCTTATATTACTGCTGAAGTGACCAGGTCATTCCCACTTTACAACTGAAGGCACTCCCCTTCGACTGCCAAGGCAAGTAAGTCACTGTCACTTCCCTACTGAGGCCGGATGGTCACTCCCATCAATCGTGAGGTGAACAAAATCGCTGCTCAGGTCAGATGTCTAATTTCTCATGGTTCCTTAAACGAGAAACTTTCGCATTACTGTTGGCGGTCAGGGATTCATCGTGTGTAAGAGTAGCCTATATGGCTGCCTCGGTAAAGAGAAGTGATGCGTGTGCCTCTCTCACACATCATTGTCAAGTCTTTCTCTCTCACATTTACGTTGATGTTAACACTTCGTTCCCACCACATTCCTGCCGAAGGACGTTGTCCTCTCTCGTGTTATTGCTGAGACAGGTAGGTGACGTTTTGCATCACTGGTGAAGCTTGTAGAAATATACTCGTAGTCTCATGCTAAGGCGGTGTTATAAATATTGAGACAAAGACTTGTATTGCTTTCTACCAAGGCGGGATAGCTTGTTCTTATACTGATCCACACACAAGTAGACAGATGAGTCTTTCATTGCTGCTACCCTGGAGAGTTCGTTTCCACATTACTATCGAGCAAAAAAAGGCCGGGAAGTCTCCTAATGTTTGGCACAGATGAGGAGTTCGCTTTCATATTGCTGCTGAGATGAATTTGCAAATTTCTCGCTACAGCTGAGGTAAGAAGTTTAATTTTCCGTTTCTGCTCAGGTGGATAGTTCGCTCTCACATTACTGCTGAGGTTGGTTCATCTCTGTCTCATTCTCCTCTGAGATGGATAAGATAACATTACATTACCGCTGAGGTAGCTTTATTGCTCTCACTCTACCTGAGTATTTTGCTGTCACATTACTGTCACGGTGAGTCGGTCGGTGAGTCTGCTGTGTCGAGGTCGTTCTCATGATGACTTACATGACTCTCACGTTACAGGTGAGGTGGGAGGCCAACTCTCACGTTACATGTGAAGTGAGTGGGTCACTTTTACCTGGTGGGTCTTTCCTATTTTACATTTGATGTCTGTTGGTCGCTCTCTCATTACTGTTCTGCTTGATGTGGATGAATCCCTTTTACATCCTTCCTAAGATGGGTCAGCCATTGTCTGGTTACATCTAAAGTTGGTAAGTAGCTCCTTCAGTACTAATGAGGCTGGTCAGCCACTATCATGCAGTGGCTGAGTCGACCAGGTCACGTCCACTCTCCTTCTACAGTATGCACTACTGATGAAGCTCGCTGAACATTTATACAGTAGATGTCACTCTCACTTTACTGACATATACCACTAAGCCGAACAGGCCATTAACATATAGCAATGAAATATCCTTAACCTTATGATGGAAAAGAAATTGGTTATTTTTGTTCAGGTGCGGCTGGGGTCGTGGTGCGTGAGTGTGGTGGTGGTGAGCCACGACCCGGCCTTCCTCACCGCCTTCGCCGAGTCCTCCCTCAAGGGCCGCCTCCTGGTGTGGGCCACCAAGCTACTGGTGGTCACCAGTCTCACCCTCCCACAGCTCCACGCCCTCCTGCCCACACACTGGACCTTCTCCATGATGAACACCATAATATTCAACCTCGAAAATGCAGCATCCAATCCAATGTAACAATTAATTCAAAACACCGTCTTGTTGAATATATAGATATATATAACATATATATATATATATATATATATATATATATATATATATATTTATATATATATATATATATATATATATATATATCAAAAAAAAACAAAATTTTCCTTTGTCGCTATCTCCCGCGTTAGCGAGGTAGCGCAAAGAAACAGACGAAAGAATGGCCCAACCCACCCACATACACATGTATATACATAAACGTCCACACACGCAAATATACATACCTATACATCTCAATGTATACATATATATACACACACAGACATATACATATATATACATGTACATAATTCATACTATCTGCCTTTATTCATTTCCATCGCCACCCCGCCACACATGGAATAACAACCCCCTCCCACCTCATGTGTGTGAGGTAGCGCTAGGAAAAGACAACAGAGGCCATATTCGTTCACCTTCAGTCTCTAGCTGTTATGTAATAATGCACCGAAACCACAGATCCCTTTCCACATCCAGGCCCCACAGAACTTTATATGGTTTACCCCAGATGCTTCACGTGCCTTGGTTCAATCCATTGACAGCACGTCGACCCCGGTATACCATATCGTTCCAATTCACTCTATTCCTTGCACGCCTTTCACCCTCCTGCATGTTCAGGCCCCGATCACACAAAATCTTTTTCACTCCATCTTTCCACCTCCAATTTGGTCTCCCACTTCTCCTCGTTCCCTCCACCTCTGACACATATATCCTCTTGGTCAGTCTTTCCTCACTCATTCTCTCCATGTGATCAAACCATTTCAAAACACCCTCTTCTCCTCTCTCAATCACACTCTTTTTATTACCACACATCTCTCTTACCCTTCCATTACTTACTCGATCAAACCACCTCACACCACATATTGTCCTCAAACATCTCATTTCCAGCACATCCACCCTCCTCCGCACAACTCTATCCATAGCCCATGCCTCGCAACCATACAACATTATTGGAACAAGTATTCCTTCAAACAAACCCATTTTTGCTTTCCGAGATAATATTCTCGACTTCTACACATTCTTCAAGGCTCCCAGAATTTTCGCCCCCTCCCCCACCCTATAATTCACTTCCACTCCCATGGTTCCATGCGCTGCCAAACCAACTCCCAGATATTTGAAACACTTCACTTCCTCCAGTTTTTCTCCATTCAAACTTACCTCCCAATTGACTTGACCCTCAACCCTTCTCTACCTAATAACCTTGCTCTTATTCACATTTACTCTCAACTTTCTTCTTTCACTCACTTTACCAAACTCAGTCACTAGCTACTGCAGTTTCTCACATGAATCAGCCACCAGCGTTGTATCATCAGCCAACAACAACTGACTCACTTTCCAAGCTCTCTCATCCACAACAGAGTACATACTTGCCCAGCTTCCCAAAACTCTTGCATTCACCTCCCTAACAACCCCATCCATAAACAAATTAAACAACCATGCAGACATCACACACCCCTGCAGCAAACCTACATTCAATGAGAACCACTCACTTTCCCCTCTTCCTACACGTACATATGCATTACATCCTCGATAAAAAATTTTCACTCCTTCTAGCAACTTGCCTTCCATACCATATATTCTTAATACCTTCCACAGAGCATCTCTATCAACTCTATGATATGCCTTTCTCCAGATCCATAAATGCTACATACAAATCAAATTGCTTTTCTAAATATTTCTTACATACATTATTCAAAGCAAACACCTGATCCACACATCCTCTACCACTTCTGAAACCACACTGCTCTTCCGCAATCTGATGGTCTGTACATGCCTTAACCCTCTCAATCAATACCCTCCAATATGATTTACCACAAGTACTCAACAAACTTATACCTATGAAATTTGAGCGCTCACTCTTATCCCCTTTGCCTTTATACAATGGCACTATGCACGCATTCCGCCAATCCTCAGGCACCTCACCTTGAATCATACATACATTAAATAACATTAGCAACCAGTCAACAATACAGTCACCCCCTTTTTTTCTACTAAATTCCACTTCAAGACCATCCAAACCTGCTGCCTTGCCGGCTTTCATCTTCCGCAAAGCTTTTACTACCTCTTCTCTGTTTACCAAATCATTTTCCCTAACCCTCTCACTTTGCACGCCACCTCGACCAAAACACCCTACATCTGCCACTCTATCATCAACCACATTCAACAAACATTCAAAATACTCACTCCATCTCTTCTCACATCACCACTACTTGTTATCACCGCCCCATTAGCCCCCTTCACTGAAGTTCCCACTTGCTCCCTTGTTTTACACACTTTATCTACCTCCTTCCAAAACATCTTTTTATTCTCCCTGAAATTTAACGATACTCTCTCACCCCAACTCTCATTTGCCCTCTTTTTCACCTCTTTCGCCTTTCTCTTGACCTCCTGCCTCTTTCTTTTATACCTCTCCCACTCATTTGCATTTTTTCCCTGCAAAAATCGTTCAAATGCCTCTCTCTTCTCTTTCACTAATAATCTTACTTCTTCATCCCACCACTCACTACCTTTCTAATCAACCCACCTCCCACGCTTCTCATGCCACAAACATCTTTTGCGCAAGCCATCACTGCTTCCCTAAATACATCCCATTCCTCCCCACTCCCCTTACCTCCTTTATTCTCACCTTTTACCATTCTGTACTCAGTCTCTCCTGGTACTTCCTCACACAAGTCTCCTTCCCAAGCTCACTTACTCTCACCACTCTCTTCACCCCAACATTCTCTCTTCTTTTCTGAAAACCCATACAAATCTTCACCTTCGCTTCCACAAGATAATGATCAGACATCCCTCAGTTGCACCTCTCAGCACATTAACATCTAAAAGTCTCTCTTTCGTGCGTCTATCAATTAACACGTTATCTAATAACGCTCTCTGGCCATCTCTCCTACTTATATACGTACACTTATGTATATCTCGCTTTTTAAACCAGGTATTCCCAATCACCAGTCCTTTTTCAGTACTTATATCTACAAGCTCTTCACCATTTCCATTTACAGCACTGAACACTCCATGTATACCAATTATTCCCTCAACTGCCACATTACTCACCTTTGCATTCAAATCACCCATCACTATAACACGGTCTAGTGCATCAAAACCACTAAACACACTCATTCAGCTGCTCCCAAAAGGCTTGCCTCTCATGATGTTCCTTCTCATGCCCAGGTGCATATGCACCAATAATCACCCACCTCTCTCCATCAACTTTCAGTTTTACCCATATCAATCTAGAATTTACTTTCTTACACTCTATCACATACTCCCACAACTCCTGATACAGGAGTAGTGCTGCTCCTTCCCTTGCTCTTGTCCTCTCACTAACACCTGACTTTACTCCCAAGACATTCCCAAACTAATCTTCCCCTTTACCCTTTAGCTTCGTTTCACTCAGAGCCAAAACATCCAGGTTCCTTTCCTCAAACATACTACCTATCTCTCTTTTTCTCATTTTGGTTACATCCACATACATTTAGATATATATATATATATATATATATATATATATATATATATATATATATATATATATATATATATATATATATATATATATATATATATATATATATATATATATTTCATGCATTATTACATGGCAGATAGCGACTGAAAGTGAACGAATGGGACCTTTGTTGTCTTTTCCTAGCGCTACCTCGCACACATGAGGGGGGAGGGGGTTGTTTTGTTATTTCATGTGTGGCGAGGTGGCGATGGGAATGAATAGAGGCAGACAGTATGAATTTTGTACATGTGTATATATGTATATATCTGTGTGTGTGTGTATATATAT
>NC_092239.1:21757563-21772563 GCF_036320965.1 Panulirus ornatus
TAACTAATTTCTGGTACTTTTGTTATAATTTCCCAGAATATTGTGTAATTACGAGTTAACGAAGGGATTGTCTCCTCCCTGAAGGTACAGACTATACATCTACCTGCCATACAGCCCAGACGGAGCTCAGGTGGTGAAGGTCGCCATCTGGTCACTAAATCGTGGCATCGTTCATCTCACTAGCATCCCACTCTTTTTAGACAAGTTCTCCAAGTATGTGTGCTACGTTTTCTTGTTCTATTTCGAATGCGTCACCCAGAATGTCTGAATCAAGATTAGCAAACAGATCTGAATCGCATGATTTCATTTGTTAATTGGCATCTTAATCATCGACCAGAGCTTGTTAATATGTCTCTCCCATGATGAGGTATATGGACTGTTTAACCTTAGCTAGAAAAAAAATCGTTTTGAAATTAAAAAGAAACTTTGGACATTGACTATGCACTCTGCATTTCATGTGCTGTAATGTTGCCAGAAAAGCTATCGAGAGACTCTAACCTATCCCCTTTCATTATCGTTCATAAACACAATTAACAACTGTTACATGATTGCCAAATGGTACTATATACATTAGGCGTTGTGCATCAGGTGGATCAAGCAGGTCATTTTCATCTTGCCATGGTTCACTCAGTGTTTACAACCATTGATTTGAGTTTCATGGTAAGGTTTTGCTCAGTCAGTGTTAGAATGATCTCCTGAACTACACAGCTTCTATGGAGCCACGGTGAACGTGACTGCCCTGCCGTGGCCACCGTTCTGGGATGAAGTGGAGAGCAAGGCACCTGACGGCCCCGTCGTGAAGAAGTATATAGGCAGTGACTACCTCACCCTCAAGACCATATCTGAAACTCTCACTTTTACCGTTAACGTTGTCCCTACTACTTCCTGGGCTGAGGTAACTAACTTAGATTTTGCAACCTTAATTCTTCTAACAAGTACCTTTGATGTGGTATTCTTTCACGGATGATTGATATCGCCATGTGAGATATATCTGAATATTCTGTCTCAGCATTAGTTGAGAAAACAATATCTCCATATTGGATTTTACGTTATTTTCCCTTGCGTTCCGTGTCATTCGGAACACAAACTGTGAAACAGGTCTACCTGAAGGTCAATACCTGCAGTTTCAGGAAGATGTGAGGCAAACTTATGTGTAAGAGGTACTCGATTATAATAGAAAATTTGATTCAGACAAAGAATCAGATATTGACATAAGATCAGTTTAGTCCTGATGATAATGCTGACAATAGATTCTGCTCGTTAGAGTAAGGAGGTGCAGGACGCGTAGTGAAACAGATCTAAGCAGCTGTAGAAACAGATGACGCTCCATTTAAAATGTTGAATCCTATCGGTATATACTTCAGTTGTACTTTCTCCATCTTTTTAGCGATGTATCGATAAAATGTACTGTAGATATTCCACATGTATTAATCACTTTCTCGTTACTTGAACAAATCAATAAAATAGTTAAAGAAACGTATTTTCAGTAAATACCCTGAATTTGTCTTGTCATGAGAGAAGGACAGACCATAAGGCTGTGTCAGGCAAAGGATCCTTCGTAAGGTGAGATAGGCTGCCGGTGGTTGATGATCTGAGCACATTTCATTGCACAATCTGCCAAGCCTTTACTTGAGCTCTGGTGGAAGTTGTATTCATCGTGAAATAAGAGATTCTTCGTCTTAATAAGAGTAACTTGTCATTTCGAACTGAATACCTCGTAAACTATTCTTAAGCGACAAATGGTACATCCTTCAAGCCAGTAGAATATAAAATTTGCCCTAAAAATACATTAGGAGCGAAGCTGATTCTTCAGAACAAAGGGGATACGAAATTTGTTCTGATTTCTGTTATGTCTCGTAACCATAGGCGATAACACAAGTGACCGACCACCAGTGAAAAATATTTGCAGTGTTTTCTGCATAACTATCTTTACTTCCTTCACAATTTAACGATTTTTCTGATCTCAGCACATACAGCGGAAAGGATTTTTCCTGAAAGTCATCCAAAAAAAATTTGTTTCCTGAGTTTGAAGTAAGATGCCTTACTCATGTGTTTGTTTGTGTTAGATTCATTGCTTGCATCAGCCACTGAAGTCTTCTAAGAAAGTAGGAAGTCATGATAAGACAAGGGGATACAACTTTCATTCTATGATAAGCTGGAAGGTTTGAAGCAGGTCGTCTCTTAAGATATGCCAAAACTTTTATCTACTTGCTCTGAGTCGCTGTGTTGTTAGCGACAGCCACAGATTTTCGCCCCTCACACTGGAGATAGTCAGCTATACTTAACAGATCTCGAACCATAAAGTTCATAAAACTGAAAAATAGAAAAGAGAACGTAGGTGATACAGGCTGAATATCCACTAGCTCGCCTGGATACATATGGGTGAAATATGATTTGCCACACCTCTCCTTTCGATTGTTGCCTGCTTAAAGGATCAATATACCAAGATAAAGACTATCTTCCGTCTGTCATTCTGGGAATACCTCTTTCTACGAGTATTCTTCTCATATATTTCACCACTTGCATATAATGACGACTGATCGTTCCACAGGAAGAAGACAATGTGGTGAAACATGATCATGTGCTTTCCCCATAGGCAGTGACGAGAGTGGAGGAAAGGGTGGCCTTCATGACACCAGTGTACCACGTAGCCCTCCCCGAGCGTTGGAAGCAGTATGACTTTACGCACCTCTATGAGTTCAACAAAAGCATCATTTTCCATGTCCAAACCTGGCCTTAAGCCACGCTGGCAGAGCCTCTACTACCCTCTGGCCAGCCAGGTGTGGGCAGCAGTGTTGGCGGTACTGCTCCTCAAGCTGACACTCTTTTCTGTGGTGAGATAAACTTTGATGTTTACTGTGATACGTTTTGTATCAAACAATTTGAAACTGAAGGAGGATATATGTTACTTGAGTGGTAGCCGTTTCTTAAGCAAGATATGAAGATTCAATGGCATCTGTCTTATGATATATATATATATATATATATATATATATATTTATTTTATTTATTTATTATACTTTGTCGCTGTCTCCCGCGTTTGCGAGGTAGCGCAAGGAAACAGACGAAAGAAATGGCCCAACCACCCCCCCCCCCATACACATGTATATACATACGTCCACACACGCAAATATACATACCTACACAGCTTTCCATGGTTTACCCCAGACGCTTCACATGCCTTGATTCAATCCACTGACAGCACGTCAACCCCTGTATACCACATCGCTCCAATTCACTCTATTCCTTGCCCTCCTTTCACCCTCCTGCATGTTCAGGCCCCGATCACACAAAATCCTTTTCACTCCATCTTTCCACCTCCAATTTGGTCTCCCTCTTCTCCTCGTTCCCTCCACCTCCGACACATATATCCTCTTGGTCAATCTTTCCTCACTCATTCTCTCCATGTGCCCAAACCATTTCAAAACACCCTCTTCTGCTCTCTCAACCACGCTCTTTTTATTTCCACACATCTCTCTTACCCTTACGTTACTTACTCGATCAAACCACCTCACACCACACATTGTCCTCAAACATCTCATTTCCAGCACATCCATCCTCCTGCGCACAACTCTATCCATAGCCCACGCCTCGCAACCATACAACATTGTTGGAACCACTATTCCTTCAAACATACCCATTTTTGCTTTCCGAGATAATGTTCTCGACTTCCACACATTTTTCAAGGCTCCCAAAATTTTCGCCCCCTCCCCCACCCTATGATCCACTTCCGCTTCCATGGTTCCATCCGCTGACAGATCCACTCCCAGATATCTAAAACACTTCACTTCCTCCAGTTTTTCTCCATTCAAACTCACCTCCCAATTGACTTGACCCTCAACCCTACTGTACCTAATAACCTTGCTCTTATTCACATTTACTCTTAACTTTCTTCTTCCACACACTTTACCAAACTCCGTCACCAGCTTCTGCAGTTTCTCACATGAATCCGCCACCAGCGCTGTATCATCAGCGAACAACAACTGACTCACTTCCCAAGCTCTCTCATCCCCAACAGACTTCATACTTGCCCCTCTTTCCAAGACTCTTGCATTTACCTCCCTAACAACCCCATCCATAAACAAATTAAACAACCATGGAGACATCACACACCCCTGCCGCAAACCTACATTCACTGAGAACCAATCACTTTCCTCTCTTACATCCTCGATAAAAACTTTTCACTGCTTCTAACAACTTGCCTCCCACACCATATATTCTTAATACCTTCCACAGAGCATCTCTATCAACTCTATCATATGCCTTCTCCAGATCCATAAATGCTACATACAAATCCATTTGCTTTTCTAAGTATTTCTCACATACATTCTTCAAAGCAAACACCTGATCCACACATCCTCTACCACTTCTGAAACCACACTGCTCTTCCCCAATCTGATGCTCTGTACCTGCCTTCACCCTCTCAATCAATACCCTCCCATATAATTTACCAGGAATACTCAACAAACTTATACCTCTGTAATTTGAGCACTCACTCTTATCCCCTTTGCCTTTGTACAATGGCACTATGCACGCATTCCGCCAATCCTCAGGCACCTCACCATGAGTCATACATACATTAAATAACCTTACCAACCAGTCAACAATACAGTCACCCCCTTTTTTAATAAATTCCACTGCAATACCATCCAAACCTGCTGCCTTGCCGGCTTTCATCTTCCGCAAAGCTTTTACTACCTCTTCTCTGTTTACCAAATCATTTTCCCTAACCCTCTCACTTTGCACACCACCTCGACCCAAACACCCTATATCTGCCACTCTGTCATCAGACACATTCAACAAACCTTCAAAATACTCATTCCATCTCCTTCTCACATCACCACTACTTGTTATCACCTCCCCATTTACGCTCTTCACTGAAGTTCCCATTTGCTCCCTTGTCTTACGCACCTTATTTACCTCCTTCCAGAACATCTTTTTATTCTCCCTAAAATTTACTGATACTCTCTCACCCCAACTCTCATTTGCCCTTTTTTTCACCTCTTGCACCTTTCTCTTGACCTCCTGTCTCTTTCTTTTATACTTCTCCCACTCAATTGCATTTTTTCCCTGCAAAAATCGTCCAAATGCCTCTCTCTTCTCTTTCACTAATACTCTTACTTCTTCATCCCACCACTCACTTCCCTTTCTAAACAGCCCACCTCCCACTCTTCTCATGCCACATATATATATATATATATATATATATATATATATATATATATATATATATATATATATATATATATATATATATATATATATATATATATATATATATGGGAGGTATTTAGGGAAGCAGTGATGACATGCGCAACAGATGCATGTGGCTGGCATGTGAAAGATGGGAGGTGAGCGGAATGAAAGAAAAAAGGTAGTGAGTGGTGGGATAAAGAAGTACACCTGCTAGTGAAAGAGTAAAGAGGGGTGTCTAGGCAGTACTTAAAAGATGGAATGCAAATGATTGGGAGATGTATAAGAGAAAGCAGCATAAGGTCAAGAGGAAGGTACAAGGGTTGAACAAGATGGCAAATGAGAGTTTGGGTGAGAGTATCATTAAACTTTAGGAAGCTGCAGAAGCTGGTAACTGAGTTTGGTAAAGTGTGTGAAAGAAGAAAGTTAAGAGTAAATGTGAATAAGAGAAAGGTTATTAGGTACGGTAGGGTTGAGGGTCAAGTCAACTGGGAGGTAAGTTTGAATAGAGAAAAACTGGAGGAAGTAAAGTGTTTTAGATATCTGGGAGTGGATCTGGCAGCGGATGGAACCATGGAAGCGGAAGTGAATCATAGGGTGGGGGAGGGGGCGATAATCCTGGGAGCCTTGAAGAATGTTTGGAAGTCGAGAACATTATCTCGGAAAGCAAAAATGGGTAGGTTTGAAGGAATAGTGGTTCCAACAATGTTGTATGGTTGCGAGGCGTGGGCTATGGATAGAGTTGTGCGCAGGAGGGTGGATGTGCTGAAAATGATATGTTTGAGGACAATGTGTGGTGTGAGGTGGTTTGATCGAGTAAGTAATGTAAGGGTAAGAGAGATGTGTGGAAATAAAAAGAACGTGGTTGAGAGAGCAGAAGGTGTTTTGAAATGGTTTGGGCACATGGAGAGAATGAGTGAGGAAAGATTGACCAAGAGGATATATGTGGCGGAGGTGGAGGGAACGAGGAGAAGTGGGAGACCAAATTGGAGGTGGAAAGATGGTGTGAAAAAGATTTTGAGTGATCGGGGCCTGAACATGCAGGAGGGTGAAAGGCGGGCAAGAAATAGAGTGAATTGGATCGATGTGGTATACCGGGGTTGACGTGCTGTCAGTGGATTGAATCAGGGCATGTGAAGCGTCTGGGGTAAACCATGGAAAGTTGTGTGGGGCCTGGATGTGGAAAGGGAGCTGTGGTTTCGGTGCATTATTACATGACAGCTAGAGACTGAGTGTGAACGAATGGGGCCTTTGTTGTCTTTTCCTAGCGCTACCTCGCACACATGAGGGGGGAGGGGGATGGTATTCCATGTGTGGCGAGGTGGCGATGGGAATGAATAAAGGCAGACAGTGTGAATTGTGTGCATGGGTATATATGCATGTGTCTATGTGTATATATATATGTGTACATTGAGATGTAAAGGTATGTATATTTGCGTGTGTGGACGTGTATGTATATACATGTGTATGGGGATGGGTTGGGCCATTTCTTTCGTCTCTTTCCTTGCGCTACCTCGCAAACGCGGGAGACAGCGACAAAGCAAAATAAATAAATAGATATAGATAAATAAATATATATATGCTTGTAGTAGCACTACTCCTGAATCAGGAGTTGTGGGAGTATGTGACAGAGTGTAAGAAAGTAAATTCTAGATTGATTTGGGTAAAACTGAAAGAGATGGGTGATTATTGGTGCATATGCACCTTGGGTATGAGGAGAAAGATCATGAGAGGCAAGTGTTTTGGGAGCAGCTGAATGAGTGGTTTTGATGCACAACACCGGGTTATAGTGATAGGTGATTTGAATGCAAAGGTGAGTAATGTGGCAGTTGAGGGAATAATTGGTATACATGGAGTGTTCAGACAACTTGCCTCCCACACCATATATTCTTAATACCTTCAACAGAGCATCTCTATCAACTGTATCATATGCCTTCTCCAGATCCATAAATGCTACTTACAAATCCATTTGCTTTTCTAAGTATTTCTCACATACATTCTTCAAAGCAAACACCTGATCAACACATCTTCTACCACTTCTGAAACCACGCTGCTCTTCCCCAATCTGATGCTCTGTACATACCTTCACCCTCTCAGTCAATACCCTCTCATATAATTTCCCAGGAATCCTCAAAAATTATACCTCTACAATTTGAGCACAAATTTTTCCCCTTTGCCTTTATAGAATGGCACTATGCAAGCATTCCGCCAATCCTCAGGCACCTCACCATGAGTCATACATATATAAAATAACCTTACCAACCAGTCAAGAATAGAATCACTCCCTTTTTTAATAAATTCCACTGCAATACCATCCAAACCCGCTGCCTTGCCGGATTTTTTCTTCCCCAAAGCTTTTACTACCTCTTCTCTGTTTACCAAATCATTCTCCCTCACCCTCTCACTTTGCACACCACCTCGAGCAAAACACCCTATATCTGCCACTCTATCATCAAACACGTTTAACAAATATTCAAAATATTCACTTCATCTCCTTCTCACATCACCACTACTTTTTATCACCTCCCAATTAGCCCCCTTCACTAATGTTCCCTGTTTTTCCCTTGTCTTGCGCATTTTATTTACTTCCTTCCAAAACATCTTTTTATACTCCCTAAAATTCATTGATACTCTCTCACCCCAACTCTCATTTCCTCTCTTTTTCACCTCTTGCACATTTTCTCTTGACCTCCTGCTTCTTTCTTTTATACATCTTCCAGTCGTTTGCATTATTACCCTGCAAACACCGTCTAAATGCCCCTCTCTTCTCTTTCACTAATAATCTTACTTCTTCATCTCACCACTCACTACCCTTTCTAATCTGCCCACATCCCACGCTTCTCATGCCACTAGCATCTTTTGCACAAGCCATCACTGCATCCCTAAATAAATCCCATTCCTCCACCACTCCCCTTACGTCCTTTGTTCTCACCTTTTTCCATTCTGTACTCAGTCTCTCCTGGTACTTCCTCACACAAGTCTCCTTCCCAAGCTCACTCACTCTCACCACTCTCTTCACCCCAACATTCTCTCTTCTTTTCTGAAAAACTCTACAAATCTTCACCTTCGCCTCCACAAGATAATGATCAGACATCCCTCCAGTTGCACGTCTCAGCACATTAACATCGAAAAGTCTCTCTTTCGCACGCCTATCAATTAACACGTAATCCAGTAATGCTCTCTGGCCATCTCTCCTACTTACATACGTATACTTATGTATATCTCGCTTTTTAAAATAGATATTCCTAATCACCAGTCCTTTTTCAACACATAAATCTACAAGTTCTTCATCATTTCCATTTACAACACTGAACACCCAATGTACACCAATTATTCCCTCAACTGCCACATTACTCACCTTTGCATTTAAATCACCCATCACTATAACCCGGTCTCGTGCATCAAAACTACTAACACACTCACTCAACTGCTCCCAAAATACTTACCTCTCGTGATATTTCTTCTCATGCCCAGGTGCATATGCACCAATAATCACCCATCTCTCTCCATCAACTTTCAGTTTTACCCATATCAATCTAGAGTTTACTTTCTTACACTCTATCACATACTCCCACAACTCCTCTGTCAGGAGTACTGCCAGTCCTTCCCTTGATTGCTCTTGTCCTCTCACTAACCCCTGACTTAACTCCCAAGACATTCCCAAACCACTCTTCCCTTTTACCCTTGAGCTTCGTTTCACTCAGAGCCAAAACATCTAGGTTCCCTTCCACAAGCATACTACCTATCTCTCCTTTTTTCTTATCTTGGTTACATCCACACACATTTAGGCACCCCAGTCTGAGCCTTCGAGGAGGATGAGCACTCCCCGCGTGACTCCTTGTTCTGTTTCCCCTCTTAAAAAGTTAGGATACAAGAGGGGAGCGTTTCTAGCCCCCCCCCCCACCCCGCTCCCGTCCCCTTTAGTCGCCTTCCACAACACGTGAGGAAAGCGTCAAATTGCCCTCAGTAACGTACATTATCCTCTCCCAGTTCATTATCGGAGGAGACAAGAACAATACAGGTGGCGGCAGGTTGTCAACGGGGGCAGTGTTGCTGGAGGTGTCGGGAATACTGGTGGGTCAGAACCTGCAGCTGCGAGTCCCTGATGTCAGTTCCAACCGTCTGCTGTTCCTTGTGTGGATGGTTTTCTCTTTTATCATTGGCACGGTCTACCGCAGCAACCTGACCGCGGCCCTCACGCTGCCTAAGTACCCATCACGACCAGAGACACTGGAGCAGCTCGTTCATGCCGTCGACAGGTGACTATAAGACGTTTTCATTGCCATTGGTATTTCCCTCATCAACCACGATAGGAAATTAAAACAATATTGTTTGAGTACTGAATATAATGAACCGTTGAAGTAATAAACGATATGACTGAGAGTTCAAAGTACACGTTCTTAGGATATATCTATGATTCTCAAAGATCAAGCAAAGCTCTGCTTAAGAACAATTTGTAACGTAAGAAAGATTTCATTTTTTCTAAGCAACTAATTTTCACCTCAGTAATAAAGTTGAAAAATCCACTTTCCTTATAACTTCCGGCCATACAAGCATAGCTTTGAAAGGGCCAGTCTGGAGTTGTCCTACAAAATAAAGAAGATAAGTGAAGTCACTTCAGAGTACTTGTGTTCCGTCAATAACCGTCTTATCTCTATGTTCCTCTTTATTGCGGTAGCAACAACAGCATTTCGCATAATACAAGCGATAAGAGTTAAGACAATACAACGTGCTCTTATCTTCTTCATATACCATCTTAAGACGATTGAACAGTAAAATCTTATCTTCTTTTCACGTAGATGTAAGAAATTATTCTTATAAACACAACGTCAAATGACGTTGTAAATTATTTCCATAATTTTTGTATATAACCGGTTATAGTTCTGCATATTGCTATCTGGAAGGAAGCTGACATACATATGCTTGCAAAAGTACAAGTTTAGATAAGGTTTTAACGTTCAGGCTGATAACATTACTGAAAGGTTCTTTATCAATCGTGGGGTCAGGCATGTTATCTCCGCCATAACTCAGCAAAAGCTCACAAGATCTTTTTTTCTTTTTACAAGGGAGGAATCTCATTACATCGGTAATGGGGAAACTACTGTAAAAAGGTAAAGATGATATGGTAATCTTCAATAGTTCGATGTGATTCAATTTTTGTGACGTAGCACCACGACCGCGTTTATTGGTTCTTGAAATGAGAAGTTTTTCAAAGAGATTGTACTACATTTGTTCCTCTGTTAACCTCATCGTAAGTGACTTTTCACTCGCGGTGTAACTAAATGCAGGCGGAGTGTGTGTGTGTGTGTTGAGCTAGGCAAGATGGTGGGCACTGATATCGCATATAAAAGCATTGGATATGTTAATCAAAGTCTGTTGCCGGGAAGGGCAGGTATTGGAGGGGGATAAGTTGGTGTTGATTATGGAACTGCAAATATTTTGAAATTTCTCTCTGAGTATGAGATTTGAACAGTGTTGTCGTTTTCTCTTGTTATTCTTTCTATTTTGAGTAGTGTCATTTGTGACGAACATGTGGTATGAGTCCTTCTATTCTTGTCTGTGTTGTCTGTATTTTCGTGGAGAGAGAGAGAGAGAGAGAGAGAGAGAGAGAGAGAGAGAGAGAGAGAGAGAGAGAGAGAGAGAGAGAGAGAGAGAGAGAGAGAGAGAGAGAGAGAGAGAGAGAGGTTGTGGGTGCACGTTCGATTTGTTTTTTTCTGGGGATGAAGGTGGACCATCCCAGTTCCCAATCCAATACAACTGGGTCACAAGCGGTAGGCATATTCGCAAGACATTACCCAAAAGTCAGTCATAAAGCCAACCACTCCCCTTGATAAGCCTACACATTGTGACACAACTACTATACTACATGTTACTCCCACTGATACTCTCATCTCTATATAAGCATTAAAGAAGTGTCCGAAAGCAGGTACTGAAGACATACCTTAACTTCCACTCAACACGCTTCGGCCAAGCAGCAAGCACACTGGTACTTTCTGACGTGTTCAACCACCCTTGGCTATATACAATAAATCTCTCGCAGCTGGAAATTTGGCAAAATGATATCTATCCTGAAATTCCCCAGTTTTCCAGACTAACCTTTCACTCACCTCATACATCACCATTATCATCAATACTTGGAGTCCTAACAAAGCTAATTCATAAAGAAATCCACCAGAGCACTTCGATCTCGCCCACTAGCACAGCTTTTGACCCAAGCACTACACATTCACACTACGTACAAACCTCACATGGCTGAAACCAACAACACACTTTCCCGTAAACATCAACAAAATATTCGCAACGTCTCCATGCATAACCTTCCTCAACGATACTTGACGCCCACCTTCATGAGTAATGGTTGGCTAACTTCATAGCCTTCCTTCAGGCGAGTGTTTCCAGCAAAGACTTACCAATTTCTTCTTGTATGGACTCGAAACAAAAGTCTTCTACAAAGGCTACACTTGTAACACTCAAATTCTACAATGGATTCCCCCAGTGACCTGTTTTCTTCTCCACGCCTTTCCTTTTCTTCCCTCATGACCTTCCTCTTACTTACCGGAAACTACCCTGTGAACGCCCTTTCAGATGTAGATGACTAAAATGATTACATTTTAACCCAACACTGCACAAGTGAACTTGAAGCACTATCATCATGCAATCAGAACATTGGATTTCACAAATTGAAATGACCACATTTCCACAGAAATCCTGATTCACTCTCATAATTCCCGACAGACACGAATCAGGTTAGCAACATCCTTAATTGTAATCAGTTACCATTCACCAAACGCCGATCACACAAGGTACCATTTACAATATACATGATTCCTCCCACGTCGCAAATATCAACACAAAATCCATGCTATTACTAAATGTTCGTAGAACAGTTACTAGCATCAGTTTTGATATAGAAAAAAAATGATCCTTCAGAATCCACTTCAAATACCATACTCTCTTCAATGTAAACTATGCCTCACTGATCTGGCCATCCACTTTTTTAGAAGCAAACATACCAAAACTACAGAACACCCGAAATAAAGTACTCAGAACAACCACCGGCTGCTCAGCAATACAAACACTGAAAACTGCACAGTAAAATGTAACAAATTCGTGACACCTCCAACTCAACATGACTGTCATCCAGTTGTGTGCAACAGCATCGATCACTTCATAAGTACCCACTAACCTTCATACAGATGCAAAATACTCACCTCCATCTCACACTTCATCCCTTTCAACTCACGGATCAATTCACCTTAGTAAACACCTTATTGACAAAATAACACGGAAATGATCCCAGAGATTCTAGACAATTATCTTCGAAGTTAATCTTAGATTACTTTCCAGCAGTCATACATCCAGCCAAAACTATACTCTCCAGAAAAACATGATTCACACCGGTACATCTGAGCTCTGGACAACGGCCATTTCTTCATCATTACAAATACCACTTCAGCATATCATACAGCCTCTCTTGTCCAAGTTGTAACTTACATGCTAAAGATACAGAACAACTGCTCTTCACTTGTCCTACCAAGACAAGCATTCATCACTAACAAATTTCAAGGGTTATGGTCCCGACCAGTGGACGTGGATGACTTTCTACGCTCATAAAAGGGCTAGTGGGGTCAAAGCCCTCAGGGCTCAATGTATCCACGTAAATGAAATGAATAAATAGGTAACGTTTATTGGATTCAGGAAGCTATTCAGCTGAAAATAAACAGGTGAGGCATTACAGATGTTACAGAACTGGGAGGTCATGATAGTTACTAGTTAACTAATCATAGAAGAGCTTAAGGTCAGGTTGGGATGGATATTTCCACACTTTGGATATGCACATGTGTGAACCTTACCTAGATACAAAGGGTGGCAGATATACATGAACGTTTACCGAGTGAATAGAATGGCTTCTACATTCTGCACTTGGTTGAACATTTAAGTGATGGATAATTACAGTAATACAGTAGCTGACATACCACACCACCCAACTAGCAGAAAACTGAGCTGTTCACTTGCATAGTTGTGTACTTGTTCATAGATTGTTTATGACATTCATGGTGGCTGATATAAGAATGGCCTTATATCTGTCTGTGAGAGCTCTGAGTGAAACAAGTTATTTGTGGTGACGGATGGTGGGTCGGGGAGGAGGAGGTCTTTGTGACAGGCGTGTGTCACAAGTTTATTGCCATATTGCACTGTGAGCTGCCGGTTTTGTTTTGTTTTTCTTTTGTCAGACAGGGCAGACAGGTTCAGCAAGGTGAAATCCTCTAGTTAAATAGAGTAAGAAGGGCCCAGCGTGAATCTGTAGTCCCATATGTGTTCATTCCAGCTGGTCCCTCTGTGTAGCTGTTAGCGAGGAGAACCAGGCCGGGGAGGCGTAGGTGATCAGGTAGACTGAAAATGGTATATACATTATTCAGCTCAATTGGTTGAATACCTATTGACTTCAGTCGGCGGAGAAGGTACAAACGGTATGAGGAAGACTTGATGATAGTGTTGACATGGCTCTTTTAGTTTAAACCTTCGTCTATAGTGATATCAAGAAGTTTGAAGTCCTTAACTACCCGGAGGATGTCAGGACCTAGTGTGATGTCAGGGGAGAGGACGTTCTCTGCATCCAGGTTGATGTGATTCATTAATACTTGGTGTGATTGAAGTTGATATCGTTGGCCGTAGTCCGCTCCATAAGGTTGTTGACGAAGTAAGAAGAGTTGTTGCTGACAGTGATGCGAGAAGAGGGAGTCGTCTCCGTACTTCCAGAGCAGTGGTATGTATCCCTCAAGGCATCATTGGAGAGGATGAGAAAGCAGAGGGGACTCATTGTGGTGCCCTGAGGAAACCTACATGTTAAGGGCAGTGACATCAAAGTGACTTCCCCAAAGGCGGATGCTTTCGTGTCACTCGGTCAGGAAGCCCGCCAGCCATTTGAGATACACTTCCTAACACCTACTGTGATAGCTATCTTTATGATGATGTTATGCGCTTCTCAAAGATTCGGTAAATGAAGTCTAGGTAAGAGGCTGACAAGGCAGTGAGTGGTGGAGGAGGACTCCATATTTCAAAACTGCTGAGCGTCTACTGACTCAGTAGAGTTAGCTTAGGCCCGATCATATAAAAAAACGTCACAAGGTAGGCTAAGGATTGTTGTGAGTGCTATTAGGAGACTCTAGGTGGGTGGGTTTGTTTATTGGAGCGACATACGATGTTTTCCAAGCTGTGGAACATTTACACTGTTTGAGTGAAGTAATAATGTCGGTTAGCGGTGTACCCAGTTTATGGGAGAATTACTTGTTTAGTTTCACTGCAACACCTATAGACGGTGAACCTGATAATCCTCTACTGTGTATACGAGTTTGCATGAGAAAGAAAGAGAACAGGAGGGCCTCATTCGCCCACGACTAAATTGTCTGGTATATATATATATATATAAATACATAGATATATATATATATATATATATATATATATATATATATATATATATATATATATATATATATATATATATATATTATATTTATTTTTTTTATCATACTTTGTCGCTGTCTACCGCGTTTGCGAGGTAGCGCAAGGAAACAGACGAAAGAAATGGCCCAACCCCCCCCCATACACATGTATATACATACGTCCACACACGCAAATATACATACCTACACAGCTTTCCATGGTTTACCCCAGACGCTTCACATGCCTTGATTCAATCCACTGACAGCACGTCAACCCCGGTATACCACATCGCTCCAATTCACTCTATTCCTTGCCCTCCTTTCACCCTCCTGCATGTTCAGGCCCCGATCACACAAAATC
>NC_092239.1:21777563-21827774 GCF_036320965.1 Panulirus ornatus
AGAGGGGCAAGTATGAAGTCTGTTGGGGATGAGAGAGCTTGGGAAGTGAGTCAGTTGTTGTTCGCTGATGATACAGCGCTGGTGGCTGATTCATGTGAGAAACTGCAGAAGCTGGTGACTGAGTTTGGTAAAGTGTGTGGAAGAAGAAAGTTAAGAGTAAATGTGAATAAGAGCAAGGTTATTAGGTACAGTAGGGTTGAGGGTCAAGTCAATTGGGAGGTGAGTTTGAATGGAGAAAAACTGGAGGAAGTGAGGTGTTTTAGATATCTGGGAGTGGATCTGTCAGCGGATGGAACCATGGAAGCGGAAGTGGATCATAGGGTGGGGGAGGGGGCGAAAATTTTGGGAGCCTTGAAAAATGTGTGGAAGTCGAGAACAGTATCTCGGAAAGCAAAAATGGGTATGTTTGAAGGAATAGTGGTTCCAACAATGTTGTATGGTTGCGAGGCGTGGGCTATGGATAGAGTTGTGCGCAGGAGGATGGATGTGCTGGAAATGAGATGTTTGAGGACAATGTGTGGTGTGAGGTGGTTTGATCGAGTAAGTAACGTAAGGGTAAGAGAGATGTGTGGAAATAAAAAGAGCGTGGTTGAGAGAGCAGAAGAGGGTGTTTTGAAATGGTTTGGTCACATGGAGAGAATGAGTGAGGAAAGATTGACCAAGAGGATATATGTGTCGGAGGTGGAGGGAACGAGGAGAAGAGGGAGACCAAATTGGAGGTGGAAAGATGGAGTGAAAAAGATTTTGTGTGATCGGGGCCTGAACATGCAGGAGGGTGTAAGGAGGGCAAGGAATAGAGTGAATTGGAGCGATGTGGTATACAGGGGTTGACGTGCTGTCAGTGGAGTGAATCAGGGCATGTGAAGCGTCTGGGGTAAACCATGGAAAGGTGTGTAGGTATGTATATTTGCGTGTGTGGACGTGTGTATGTACATGTGTATGGGGGAGGGGTTGGGCCATTTCTTTCGTCTGTTTCCTTGCCCTACCTCGCAAACGCGGGAGACAGCGACAAAGTATAAAAAAAAAAAAAAAAAAAAAAAAAAAAAAATATATATATTATCCCTGGGGATAGGGGTGAAAGAATACTTCCCACCCATTCCTCGCGTGTCGTAGAAGGCGACTAGAGGGGACGGGAGCGGGGGGCCAGAAATCCTCCTCTCCTTGTAATTTTAACTTTCTAGAATGGGAAACAGAAGAAGGAGTCACGCGGGGAGTGCTCATCCTCCTCGAAGGCTCAGACTGGGGTGTCTAAATGTTTGTGGATGTAACCAAGCTGTGAAAAATGGAGAGATAGGTAGTATGTTTGAGGAAAGGAACCTGGATGTTTTGGCTCTGAGTGAAACAAAGCTCAAGGGTAAAGGGGAAGAGTGGTTTGGGAATGTCTTGGGAGTAAAGTCAGGGGTTAGTGAGAGAACAAGAGCAAGGGATGGAGTAGCAGTACTCCTGAAACAGGAGTTGTGGGAGTATGTGATAGAATGTAAGAAAGTAAATTCTCGATTAATACGGGTAAAACTGAAAGTTGATGGAGAGAGATGGGTGATTATTGGTGCATATGCACCTGGACATGAGAAGAAAGATCATGAGAGGCAAGTGTTTTGGGAGCAGCTGAATGAGTGTGTTAGTGGTTTTGATGCACGAGACCGGGTTATAGTGATGGGTGATTTGAATGCAAAGGTGAATAATGTGGCAGTTGAGGGAATAATTGGTATACATGGGGTGTTCAGTGTTGTAAATGGAAATGGTGAAGAGCTTGTAGATTTATGTGCTGAAAAAGGACTGGTGATTGGGAATATCTGGTTTAAAAAGCGAGATATACATAAGTATACGTATGTAAGTAGGAGAGATGGCCAGAGAGCGTTATTGGATTACGTGTTAATTGACAGGCGCGCGAAAGAGAGACTTTTGGATGTTAATGTTCTGAGAGGTGCAACTGGAGGGATGTCTGATCATTATCTTGTGGAGGCTAAGGTGAAGATTTGTATGGGTTTTCAGAAAAGAAGAGTGAATGTTGGGGTGAAGAGGGTGGTGAGAGTAAGTGAGCTTGGGAAGGAGACTTGTGTGAGGAAGTACCAGGAGAGACTGAGTACAGAATGGAGAAAGGTGAGAACAATGGAAGTAAGGGGAGTAGGGGAGGAATGGGATGTATTTAGGGAATCAGTGATGGATTGCGCAAAAGATGCTTGTGGCATGAGAAGAGTGGGAGGTGGGTTGATTAGAAAGGGTAGTGAGTTGTGGGATGAAGAAGTAAGATTATTAGTGAAAGAGAAGAGAGAGACATTTGGACGATTTTTGCAGGGAAAAAATGCAATTGAGTGGGAGATGTATAAAAGAAAGAGACAGGAGGTCAAGAGAAAGGTGCAAGAGGTAAATGAAGTGCGTAACACAAGGGAGCAAATGGGAACTTCAGTGAAGGGCGCAAATGGGGAGGTGATAACAAGTAGTGGTGATGTGAGAAGGAGATGGAGTGAGTATTTAAAAGGTTTGTTGAATGTGTTTGATGATAGAGTGGCAGATATAGGGTGTTTTGGTCGAGGTGGTGTGCAAAGTGAGAGGGTTAGGGAAAATGATTTGATAAACAGAGAAGAGATAGTAAAAGCTTTGCGGAAGATGAAAGCCGGCAAGGCAACAGGTTTGGATGGTACTGCAGTGGAATTTATTAAAAAAGGGGGTGACTGTATTGTTGACTGGTTGGTAAGGTTATTTAATGTATGTATGACTCATGGTGAGGTGCCTGAGGATTGGCGGAATGCGTGCATAGTGCCATTGTACAAAGGCAAAGGGGATAAGAGTGAGTGCTCAAATTACAGAGGTATAAGTTTGTTGAGTATTCCTGGTAAATTATATGGGAGGGTATTGATTGAGAGGGTGAAGGCATGTACAGAGCATCAGATTGGGGAAGAGAAGTGTGGTTTCAGAAGTGGTAGAGGATGTGTGGATCAGGTGTTTGCTTTGAAGAATGTATGTGAGAAATACTTAGAAAAGCAAATGGATTTGTATGTAGCATTTATGGATCTGGAGAAGGCATATGATAGAGTTGATAGAGATGCTCTGTGGAAGGTATTAAGAATATATGGTGTGGGAGGCAAGTTGTTAGAAGCAGTGAAAAGTCTTTATCGAGGATGTAAGGCATGTGTACGTGTAGGAAGAGAGGAAAGTGATTGGTTCTCAGTGAATGTTGGTTTGCGGCAGGGGTGTCTGATGTCTCTATGGTTGTTTAATTTGTTTATGGATGGGATTGTTAGGGAGGTGAATGCAAGAGTTTTGGAAAGAGGGGCAAGTATGAAGTCTGTTGTGGATGAGAGAGCTTAGGAAGTGAGTCAGTTGTTGTTCGCTGATGATACAGCGCTGGTGGCTGATTCATGTGAGAAACTGCAGAAGCTGGTGACTGATTTTGGTAAAGTGTGTGAGAGAAGAAAGTTAAGAGTAAATGTGAATAAGAGCAAGGTTATTAGGTACAGTAGGGTTGAGGGTCAAGTCAACTGGGAGGTAAGTTTGAATAGAGAAAAACTGGAGGAAGTAAAGTGTTTTAGATATCTGGGAGTGGATCTGGCAGCGGATGGAACCATGGAAGCGGAAGTGGATCATAGGGTGGGGGAGGGGGCGAGAATCCTGGGAGCCTTGAAGAATGTGTGGAAGTCGAGAACATTATCCCGGAAAGCAAAAATGGGTATGTTTGAAGGAATAGTGGTTCCAACAATGTTGTATGGTTGCGAGGCGTGGGCTATGGATAGAGCTGTGCGTAGGAGGGTGGATGTGCTGGAAATGAGATGTTTGAGGACAATGTGTGGTGTGAGGTGGTTTGATCGAGTATGTAACGTAAGGGTAAGAGAGATGTGTGGAAATAAAAAGAGCGTGGTTGAGAGAGCAGATGAGGGTGTTTTGAAATGGTTTGGGCACATGGAGAGAATGAGTTGAGGAAAGATTGACCAAGAGGATATATGGGTCGGAGGTGGAGGGAACGAAGAGAAGCGGGAGACCAAATTGGAGGTGGAAAGATGGAGTGAAAAGGATTTTGTGTGATCGGGGCCTGAACATGCAGGAGGGTGAAAGGAGGGCAAGGAATAGAGTGAATTGGATCGATGTGGTATACCGGGATTGACGTGCTGTCAGTGGATTGAATCAGGGCATGTGAAGCGTCTGGGGTAAACCATGGAAAGCTGTGTAGGTATGTATATTTGCGTGTGTGGACGTGTATGTATATACATGTGTATGGGGGTGGGTTGGGCCATTTCTATCGTCTGTTTCCTTGCGCTACCTCGCAAACGCGGGAGACAGCGACAAAGCAAAAAAAGAAAAAAAGAATATATATATTATTTTTTTTTATCATACTTGTCTCTGTCTTTCGCGTCAGCGAAGAGTGCAAGGAAACACACGAAAGAATGTTCCAACTGACCCACATACACATGTACATACATACACGTCCACACACTCACAAAAAAAATACCCATACATTCCAACGTATACATATATATACATACACAGACATATACATATATAGATATGAACATAATTCATACTTGCTGCCTTTATTCATTTCCGTCGCTACGCCTCCACACATGAAATGACAACCCCCCCCCCTCCGCATGCGCGCAAGGTAGCACTAAGAAAAGACAACAAACGCCACATTCCTTCAAACTCAGTCTCTAGCTGTCATGTATAATGCATCGAAACCACAGCTCCCTTTCCACATCCAGGCCCCATAAAACTTTTCATGGTTTACCCCAGACGCTTCACATGCCCTGGTTCAATCCATTGACAGCACGTCTACCCCAGTATACCACATCGTTCCAATTCACTCTATTCCTTGCACGCCTTTCATCCTCCTGCATGTTCAGGCCCCGATCACTAAAAATCTTTTTCACTATCTTTCCACTTCCAATTTGGTCTCACTTCTCCTCGTTCCCTCCACCTCTGACACATATATCCTCTTGTTCAATCTTTTCTCACTCATTCTTTCCATGTGACCAAACCATTTCAATACACCCTCTTCTGCTCTCTCAACCACATTCTTTTTATCACCACACATCTCTTTTACCCTTTCATTACTTACTCGATCAAACCACCTCATACCATATATTGTCCTCAAACATTTCATTTCCAACTCATTCACCCTCATCCACACAACTCTATCCATAGCCTACGCCTCGCAACCATATAACTATTACTTCAAACATACCCAATATTGCTTTCCGAGAAAATGATCTCGCCGTCCATACATTTTTCAACGCTCCCAGAACTTTCACCCCCTCTCCCATACTGTGACTCACTGCCACTTCCAAGGTTCCATCCGCGGCCAAATCCACTCCCACGTATCTAAAACATGTCACTTCCTCCAGTTTTTTTCCAGTCAAACCTACCTCCCATTTGACTTGTCCCTCAACCATATTGTACCTAATAACTTTGCTCTTAATCATATTTACTCTCAGCTTTCTTCTTTCACACACTTTGTCAAATTCAGTCGCCAGCTTCTGGTTTTCACACGAATCAGCCACAAATGCTGTATCATCAGCTAACAACAACTAACTCACTTCCCAAGCACTCTCATCCACAACAGATTGCATACTTGCCCCTCTCTCCAAAACTCTTGCATTCACCTCCCTAACAACCCCATCCATAAACAAATTAAACAACCATGGAGACATCACACACCCCTGCCGCAAACCGACATGCACTGAAAACCAATCACTTCCCTCTCTTCCTACTCGTACACATGCCTTACATCCTCGATAAAAAGCTTTCACTGCTTTTAACAACTTGCCTCCCACACCATATATACTTAATACCTTCCACAGAGCATCTCTATCAACTCTATCATATGCCTTTTCCAGATCCATAAATGCTACAAACAAATTCATTTGCTTTTCTAAGTATTACTCACATATATTCTTCAAAGCAGACACCTGATCCACACATCCTCTACCACTTCTGAAACCACATTGCTCTTCCCCAATCTGATGCTCTGTACATGCCTTCTCCCTCTCAATCAGTACCCTCCCATGCAATTTCCCAGGAATACTCAACAAACTTATACCTCTGTAATTTGAACACTCACCTTTATCCCCTCTGCCTTCGTACAATGGCACTATGCATGCATTCCGCCAATCCTCAGGCACTTCACAATGACCCATACAAACATTGAATATCCTCATCAACCAGTCAACAATACAGTCAACCCCTTTTTTAATTATTCTACTGCAATACTATCCAAACCCGCCGCCTTGCCGGCTTTCATCTTCCGCAAGGCTTTCACTACCTCTTCTATGTTTACCAAATCATTCTCCCTGACCCTCTCACTTCGCACACCACCTCGACCAAAACACCCTATGTCTGCCACTCTGTTATCTAACACATTCAGCAAACCTTCAAATTACTCACTCCATCTCCTCACATTACCACTACTTAGCCCCCTTCACCGATGTTCCCATTTGTTCTCTCGTCTTTCGTACTTTATTTGCTTCCTTCTAAAAAATCTTTTCATTTTCCCTAAAATTTAATGATACTTTCTCACACCAACTCTCATTTGACCTCTTTTTCACCTCTAGCACCTTTCTCTTGACCTCCTGCCTCTTTCTTTTATATATCTCCCAGTTATTTGCACTATTTCCCTGCAAAAATCGTCCAAATGCCTCTCTCTTCTCTTTCACTAATAATCTTACTTCTTCATCCTACCACTCACTTCTTTTTCTAATCTACCCACTACCCACGCTTCTCATACCACAAGCATCTTCTGCGCAAGCCATCACTGCTTCTCGAAATACATCCCATTCCTTCCTCACTCCACTTACGTCCTTAGCTTTCTCCTTTTTCCATTCTGTACTCAGTATCCCCTGGTACTTCCTCACACACTTCTCCTTCCCAAGCTCACTTACTCTCAACACTCTCTTCACCCCAACATTCTGTCTTCTTTTCTGAAAACCCATACAAATCTTCACCTTTGGCTCCACAAGATAATGATCAGACATCCCTCCAGTTGCATCTCTCAGCACATTAACATCCAAAAGTCTCTCTTTCACGCACCTATCAATTAACACTTAGTCCAATACCGCTCTCTGGCCATCTCTCCTACTTACATACGTATACTTATGTATATCTCTCTTTTTAACCAAGTGTACCCGATCACCAGTCCTTTTTCAGCACACAAATCTACAAGCTCTTCAACATTTCCCTTTACAACACTGAACACCCCATTTATACCAATTATTCCCTCAACTGCCACATTACTCACCTTTGCATTCAAATCACCCATCACTATAACCCGGTCTCGTGCATCAAAACTACTAACAAACTAACTCAGCTGCTCCCAAAATACTTGCATCTCATAATCTTTCTTCTCATGCCCAGGTGCATAGGCACCAATATCGCCAATCTCTCTCCATCCACTTTCAGTTTTTCCCATATCAATCTAGTTTACTGTCTTACACTCTAGCACATACTCCCACAACTCCTGTTTCAGGAATAGTGCTGCTCCTTCCTTTGGTTTTGTCCTTTCACCAACCCCTGACTTTACTCCCAAAACATTCCCAAACCACTCTTCCCCTTTAACCTTGAGCTTCGTTTCACTCAGAACCAAAACATCCAGATTCCTTTCTTCAAACATACTATCTCTCCTTTTTTCTCATCTTGGCTACATCTACACATTTAGACACCCCAATCTGAGCCTCCGAGGAGGATGAGCACTCCCCTCATGACTCCTTCTTCTCTTTCCCCTTTTAGAAAGTTAGAATACAATTAGGGGAGGATTTATAGCCCCCCTCCCCGCTCCCGTCACCTTTAATCGTCTTCTACGACACACAGGGAATGCGTTGGAAGTATTCTTTCTCCCCTATCCCCAGGGATAAGTGTTATTTATTCATTATGTTTAATTGATGTCTCCTGTGTCAGCGAGGTAGTGCAAGGAAACAGACGAAAGAATGGCCCAACCCACCCACATTCACGCACATGTACATGCCTATACCTTTCAACGTATACATACATATACATACACAGATATATACATACATACATATATAGATATTCATACTTGCTGCCTTCATCCATCTCGTCGCCACCCCGCCTCACATGAAATGGCACCCTCGTCTCCCCGTGCGCTCGCGAGGTAGCGCGAGAAAAAGACAACAAAGGCCACATTCGTTCACACTCAGTTTCTGTAATGCATCGAAACCACAGATCCCTAATAGTTTTATATGATGGAATTTAATAATAAAATTAATGATACTTAAAATGAACCAAATTAATCATATTCAAGAACAATCTAGTTTATGAACTTGATAGTTACTGAGGCAAAAAAACTCATGAAAAATATTACATACATTAATAAAATTTACTGCATGATTATATATAATAGCAATAAAAAATCTGTACTTGTCTTGTGGCTTTCGAACTTCTAAAAACTATCACGTGGCTCACATTTTTAGTAGGAGTGGCCACCCGTGCTATAAAATATTCAGTCGTTATGTATTGTCTTAAAAACTTATTCTAACATTCTTACTGACCCCAAGTAGATTTCTCATACTTCACATAAAACATTCTGCCACTCCCAATTCTTATTTCAAACCTTTGAAACAATAAAATATATTTAACTTTATTACAGTTTAATGACTAGAACAATTATAAACATATGGTTAAAAAACTATTTATTCATATTTATCAAACTTGATTGCCGTTTCCTGCATATATATGAAGATACAGCGCTGGTGGCTGATTCATGTGAGAAACTCCAGAAGTTGGTGACTGAGTTTGGTGAAGTGCGTGAAAGAAGAAAGTTGAGAGTAAATGTGAATAAGAGCAAGGTTATTAGGTACAGTAGGGTTGAGGGTCAGGTTAATTGGGAGGTAAATTTAAATGGAGAATTACTGGAGGAAGTGAAGTCTTTTAGATATGTGGGAGTGGATTTGGCAGCGGATGGAATCATGGAAGCGGAAGTGAATCATAGGGTGGGGAAGGGGGCGAAAATTCTGGGAGCCTTCAAGAATGTGTGGAAGTCGAGAACATTATCTCGGAAAGCAAAAATGGGTATGTTTGAAGGAATAGTGGTTCCAACAATGTTATATGGTTGCGAGGCGTGGGCTATGGATAGAGTTGTGCGGAGGAGGGTGGATGTGCTGGAAATGAGATGTTTGAGGACAATCTGTGGTGTGAGGTGGTTTGATCGAGTAAGTAATAATAAGGTAAGAGAGATGTGTGGTAATAAAAAGAGTGTGGTTGAGATAGCAGAAGAGGGTGTTTTGAAATGGTTTGGTCACATAGAGAGAATGAGTAAGGAAAGATTGACCAAGAGGATATATGTGTCAGAGGTGGAGGGAACGAGGATAAGTGGGAGACCAAATTGGAGGTGGAAAGACGGAGTGAAAAATATTTTCAGTGATCGGGGCCTAAACATGCAGGAGGGTGAAAGGCGTGCAAGGAATAGAGTGAATTGGAACGATGTGGTATACCGGGGTCGACGTGCTGTCAATGGATCGAACCAGGGCATGTGAAGTGTCTGGGGTAAACCACGGAGAGTTCTGTGGGGCCTGGATGTGGAGAGGGAGCTGTGGTTTCGGTGCATTATTACAGGACAGCTAGAGACTGAGTGTGAACGAATGTGGCCTTTGTTGTCTTTTCCTAGCGCTACCTCGCACATTTGAGGGTGAGGGGGTTGTTATTTCATGTGTGGTGAGGTGGCGATTGGAATGAATAAAGGCAGACAGTACGAATCATGTACATGAGTACATATGTATATATCTGTGTGTGTATACATATGTATACGTTGAGGTGTACATGTATGTATATTTGCGTATGTGGACGTGTGTGTATATACATGTGTATGTGGGTGGCTTGGGCCATTGTTTCGTCTGTTTCCTTGCGCTACCTCGCTAACACGGGAGACAGCCACATAGCAAAACAAATATATATATATATATATATATATATATATATATATATATATATATATATATATATATATATATATATATATATATATATATATATATATGGGGAGTGGGGGAGGAATGGGATGTATTTAGGGAAGCAGTGATGGCTTGCGCAAAAGATGCTTGTGGCATGAGAAGCGTGGGAGGTGGGTTGATTAGAAAGGGTAGTGAGTGGTGGGATGAAGAAGTATGATTATTAGTGAAAGAGAAGAGAGAGGCATTTCGACGATTTTTGCAGGGAAAAAATGCAATTGAGTGGGAGATGTATAAAAGAAAGTCAAGGGTCAAGTCAATTGGGAGGTGAGTTTGAATGGAAAAAAACTGGAGGAAGTAAAGTGTTTTAGATAGCTGGGAGTGGATCTGGCAGCGGATGGAACCATGGAAGCGGAAGTGGATCATAGGGTGGGGGAGGGGGCGAAAATTCTGGGAGCCTTGAAGAATGTGTGGAAGTCGAGAACATTATCTCGGAAAGCAAAAATGGGTATGTTTGAAGGAATAGTGGTTCCAACAATGTTGTATGGTTGCGAGGCGTGGGCTATGGATAGAGTTGTGCGCAGGAGGATGGATGTGCTGGAAATGAGATGTTTGAGGACAATGTGTGGTGTGAGGTGGTTTGATCGAGTAAGTAACGTAAGGGTAAGAGAGATGTGTGGAAATAAAAAGAGCGTGGTTGAGAGAGCAGAAGAGGGTGTTTTGAAATGGTTCGGGCACATGGAGAGAATGAGTGAGGAAAGATTGACCAAGAGAATATATGTGTCGGAGGTGGAGGGAACGAGGAGAAGAGGGAGACCAAATTGGAGGTGGAAAGATGGAGTGAAAAAGATTTTGTGTGATCGGGGCCTGAACATGCAGGAGGGTGAAAGGAGGGCAAGGAATAGAGTGAATTGGAGCGATGTGGTATACCAGGGTTGACGTGCTGTCAGTGGATTGAATCAAGGCATGTGAAGCGTCTGCTGTAAACCATGGAAAGTATGTGATAAAATGTAAGAAAGTAAATTCTCGATTAATATGGGTAAAACTGAAAGTTGATGGAGAGAGGTGGGTGATTATTGGTGCATATGCACCTGGGCATGAGAAGAAAGATCATGAAAGGCAAGTGTTTTGGGAGCAGCTGAATGAGTGTGTTACTGGTTTTGATGCACGAGACCGGGTTATAGTGATGGGTGATTTGAATGCAAAGGTGAGTAATGTGGCAGTTGAGGGAATAATTGGTATACATGGGGTGTTCAGTGTTGTAAATGGAAATGGTGAAGAGCTTGTAGATTTATGTGCTGAAAAATGACTGATGATTGGGAATACCTGGTTTAAAAAGCGAGATATACATAAGTATACTTATGTAAGTAGGAGAGATGGCCAGAGAGCGTTATTGGATTACGTGTTAATTGACAGGCGTGCGAAAGAGAGACTTTTGGATGTTAATGTTCTGAGAGGTGCAACTGGAGGGATGTCTGATCATTATCTTGTGGAGGCTAAGGTGAAGATTTGTATGGGTTTTCAGAAAAGAAGAGTGAATGTTGGGGTGAAGAGGGTGGTGAGAGTAAGTGAGCTTGGGAAGGAGACCTGTGTGAGGAAGTACCAGGAGAGACTGAGTACAGAATGGAAAAAGGTGAGAACAATGGAAGTAAGGGGAGTGGGGGAGGAATGGGATGTATTTAGGGAATCAGGGATGGATTGCGCAAAAGATGCTTGTGGCATGAGAAGAGTGGGAGGTGGGTTGATTAGAAAGGGTAGTGAGTGGTGGGATGAAGAAGTAAGAGTATTAGTGAAAGAGAAGAGAGAGGCATTTGGACGATTTTTGCAGGGAAAAAATGCAATTGAGTGGGAGATGTATAAAAGAAAGAGACAGGAGGTCAAGAGAAAGGTGCAAGAGGTGAAAAAAAGGGCAAATGAGAGTTGGGGTGAGAGAGTATCATTAAATTTTAGGGAGAATAAAAAGATGTTCTGGAAGGAGGTAAATAAAGTGCGTAAGACAAGGGAGCAAATGGGAACTTCAGTGAAGGGCGTAAATGGGGAGGTGATAACAAGTAGTGGTGATGTGAGAAGGAGATGGAGTGAGTATTAAAAGGTTTGTTGAATGTGTTTGATGATAGAGTGGCAGATATAGGATGTTTTGGTCGAGGTGGTGTGCAAAGTGAGAGGGTTAGGGAAAATGATTTGGTAAACAGAGAAGAGATAGTGAAAGCTTTGCGGAAGGTGAAAGCCGGCAAGGCAACAGGTTTGGATGGTATTGCAGTGGAATTTATTAAAAAAAGGTGGTGACTGTATTATTGACTGGTTGGTAAGGTTATTTAATGTATGTATGACTCATGGTGAGGTTGCCTGAGGATTGGCGGAATGCGTGCATAGTGCCATTGTACAAAGGCAAAGGGGATAAGAGTGAGTGCTCAAATTACAGAGGTATAAGTTTGTTGAGTATTCCTGGTAAATTATATGGGAGGATATTGATTGAGAGGGTGAAGGCATGTACAGAGCATCAGATTGGGGAAGAGCAGTGTGGTTTCAGAAGTGGTAGAGGATGTGTGGATCAGGTGTTTGCTTTGAAGAATGTATGTGAGAAATACTTAGAAAAGCAAATGGATTTGTATGTAACATTTATGGATCTGGAGAAGGCATATGATAGAGTTGATAGAGATGCTCTGTGGAAGGTATTAAGAATATATGGTGTGGGAGGCAAGTTGTCTGAAGCAGTGAAAAGTTTTTATCGAGAATGTAAGGCATGTGTACGTGTAGGAAGAGAGGAAAGTGATTGGTTCTCAGTGAATGTAGGTTTGCGGCAGGGGTGTGTGATGTCTCCATGGTTGTTTAATTTGTTTATGGATGGGGTTGTTAGGGAGGTAAATGCAAGAGTTTTGGAAAGAGGGGCATGTATACAGTCTGTTGGGGATGAGAGAGCTTGGGAAGTAAGTCAGTTGTTGTTTGCTGATGATATATATATATATATATATATATATATATATATATATATATATATATATATATATATATATATATATATATATATATATATATATATATATATATATATATATATATATATATATATATATATATATATATATATATATATATATATATATATATATATATATATATTATATATATATATATATATATATATATATATATATATATATATATATATATATATATATATATATATATATATATATATATATATATATATATATATATATATATATATATATATATATATATATATATATATATATATATATATATATATATATTCATATATATATATATATATATATATATATATATATATATATATATATATATATATATATATATATATATATATATATATATATATATATATATATATATATATATATATATATATATATATATATATATATATATATATATATATATATACATATATATGAATATATATATATATATATATATATATATATATATATATATATATATATATATATATATATATATATATATATATATATATATATATATATATATATATATATATATATATATATATATATATATATATATATATATTTATAACGTTTAACTTGACAAGAAAATGTAATTCCGCTAAGCATTTTCTTAAGTTTTCACCGACTTCCCGCTGCTCCACATTAGCCTTCTACTTTCCCCGTTACCGCTGTCATTAATACCATTTATTTCTGGCGTTTTTCTCAGAGTATGCCTGAATTTATGAAATATTTGTGTAAATAATGCAGCATTCACTGCGTCTAACGGTAACTTATTCCAGTGCTCAACACGCCTATAAGAAAAGAAGCCTTTTCCCACGTCCATATTACATCTCTTAGCTCTGAGAATATTCCATTTGTCCTGGTAACCGTATTTTCTTGTATCTCGAGGTGTTTGTGATTTACTTTATCGAACTCGTTCAAATTTTGAACACTTAGATAAAATCACCGCTAAGTTTACGTTTTTTGAGAGAAAAGAGACCCAGTCGTTTTAGCCTCTCTTCGTATGCCAGATTTTTAAGGGATGGGATCAATTTTGTCGCACATCTTTGTACTTGCTCTAATTTTTCCTCGTCTTTTTCATAGTTTGGGGATCAAAACTGGATTGCATATTCAAGGTGTAATCTTACTAGAGTGTGAGAATTGTTTCTGATGTCTCGTAATGTATGTTTTGGCTGCCTTTTTTACTTGCTGCTAATGACATCTCCAAGGTCCTTTTCTTCATTTATTTTAGTTAGAGAGTTTCCGAATAGTTTGAGGTCGTAACGTATATTCTTGTTTTTAAAGTGCATAACTTTACACTTGTCTACATTAAACTTCATTTGCCATCTGTCTGACCACTCTGCTAGTAAGTTAAGATCTCTGAATAATTTCGCAGTCCAGCCTGTTTACAGCTCTACCTCCTAGTTTAGTAGCGCTAACAAATTTAGAGATCTTAGATATGAGCCGAGTTCCAGATTATTTATGTATATCATGAGATGAATTGGGCCGGCCTAGGATCGACCTCTGTGGCACACCATTCGTTACGTTTAGCCAGTCTGAGGCTTCGACGTTTAATACTACACGCTGGTATCTTCCGGGAAGCCAGTCTCTGATTCATGTACAGAGTTCTTCAAGGATTCCGTGTGCTTTGAGTTTATGTAAAAGTTTTTTGAGGTACTTTATCGAAAGCCTTTTGGATATCTAAATATACTTCATCAGACGACAATCTTTCGTCCCAATTCTGATAAATAACATGAAACAATTCCAGCCACTTTCTCTGGCAGGATCTTCTATTGCGGAAATCGTGTTGGCTGTCTGATATGATTTTGTGTTCTAGAACCGTGACAATCTTATCTGGTATCATTTTTCCATCGATTTATCTAACACTAACGTGAAGTTAAGTGGATAGTAGCTCAAGGCACAGTTTTTGTCTCCTTTATGATATAGAGGAGTAACATTTGCTAGTTTCCAGTCAGGTGGCACCCGACCATCCGATCAAGATTTGTTGAAAATCTATATTATGGGGTATATTACCTTCATCTGACCTCTTTTAAAAATCTGGAGCTAAGTTATCTGAGCCGTTGGATTTGTTAGGATTCAATTGGTCCAGGTATTTAAGTACTTCAGAGCTCATTATTTCTCTAACCTTCAACTCTTCTTCATCAGATCCTTGAAACATTTTCACTGGTTGTGTTATTCGAGATGTTTCTTCAATTGTGAATGCAGAGTTAAAAGAATAATCTAGCATAGTAACCATTTCCTTGTCGTCAGTAGTTAGTGTGTCATGTGCGTTTCGTAATGGTCCAATTCCTTCTTTCACACTCAGATTCCCCCATCCCCTCACCTCCGCACCGACCCACATCCCACAGATAACCACTCACCCTCCTCCACACTCCCAGTTCCTTCGTTAGCTCGACGGTGATTTGCTCTCCTGAATAGGTTGTCTCTATAGAAAAAAGGCTTACTATTCTCATCCAGTACTCTGCCAAGGTAGGCTTTCCATACTCCACTAAAGTGAAGACCATCCCCGGCGTACAGAGATCTACTATGACTAAAATGGCTCTATAGTGATGATGATTATTGGGCTCTCCTTGTATAATAAAAAAAGCGTAGGAGAAATTAGGATCGTTTATCATGTTCCCCAAGATAAACATTGAAAATCAATTCACTATCTTACTTCATGATTCATCTCACTTCCTTCTCCTCTCAAGAATTACGATGCCACCACATGGAGAAGACTGGCGAAAGTTCTTTGCGGCTTCAGACTCTGAGGTTTACAAAAAACTGGCGAAGCTTATGTTGATTGGTCCCACAATCGAGGATGGCCTTCAGATGGCTCAAGAGCTGCAGTAAGTTTGCACCATCAGTGAAATTATAGTAATTTTTACCCAATATAATTTAAGCTATCAAACTCATTAATACAGTATTTCAGACGCGAAAAGTAGAAAACACAATAGATCTATCACTTTGATATATATATATATATCCACCTGAGCATGATAAGAAAGATCATGAGAGGCAAGTGTTTTGTCCTCAAACATCTCATTTCCAGCACATACATGCTCCTGCGCACCACTCTATCCATAGAACACGCCTTGCAACCATACAACATTGTTGGAACCACTATTCCTTCAAACATACCCATTTTTGCTTTCCGAGATAATGTTCTCTACTTCCACACATTCTTCAAGGCTCCCAGAATTTTCGCCCCCTCCCCCATCCTATGATCCACTTCCGCTTCCATGGTTCCATCCGCTGCCAGATCCACTCCCAGATATCTAAAACACTTTACTTCCTCCAGTTTTTATCCATTCAAACTCACCTCCCAATTGACTTGACCCTCAACCCTACTGTACCTAATAACCTTGCTCTTATTCACATTTACTCTTAACTTTCTTCTTTCACACACTTTACCAAATTCAGTCACCAGCTTCTGCATATTTATATATATGTATATATATATATATATATATATATATATATATATATATATATATATATATATATATATATATATATATATATATATATATATATATATATATATATATATATATATATATATATATATATATATATATATATATATATTATATATATATATATATATATATATATATATATATATATATATATATATATATATATATATATATATATATATATATATATATATCCCTGGGGATAGGGGAGAAAGAATACTTCCCACGTATTCCCTGCGTGTCGCAGAAGGCGACTAAAAGGGGAGGGAGCGGGTGGCTAGAAATCCTCCCCTTTCTTGTTTTTTTTTAATTTTCCAAAAGAAGGAACAGAGAAGGGGGTCAGGTGAGGATATTCCCTCTAAGGCCCAGTTCTCTGTTCTTAACGCTACCTCGCTAACGCGGGAAATGGCAAATAGTATGAAAAAAAAAAAAAAAAAAATATATATATATATATATATATATATATATATATATATATATATATATATATATATATATATATATTTCTTTTCTTTCAAACTATTCGCCATTTCCCGCGTTAGCAAGGTAGCGTTAAGAACAGAGGACTGGGCCTCTAAGGGAATATCCTCACCTGGCCCCCTTCTCTGTTCCTTCTTTTGGAAAATTAAAAAAAAAACAAGAGGGGAGGATTTCCAGCCCCCCGCTCCCTCCCCTTTTAGTCGCCTTCTACGACACGCAGGGAATACGTGGGAAGTATTCTTTCTCCCCTATCCCCAGGGATAATATATATATATATATATATATATATATATATATATATATATATATATATATATATATATATATATATATATATATATATATATATATATGTATATATATATATATATATATATATATATATATATATATATATATATATATATATATATATATATACGTATATATATATATATATATATATATATATATATATATATATATATATATATATATATATATATATATATATATATATATATATATATATATACATATATATATATATATATATATATATATATATATACATATATATATATATTATTTATTTATTGATTTTGCTTTGTCGCTATCTCCCTCACTTGCGAGGTAGCGCAAGGAAACAGACGAAAGAAATGGCCCAACACACCCCCCATACACATGTATATACATACACGTCCACACACGCAAATATACATACCTATACATCTCATTGTACACATATATATACACAAACACACACATACATATATACCCATGCACACAATTCACACTGTCTGCCTTTATTCATTCCCATCGCCACTTCGCCATATATATGGAATACCATCCCCCTCCCCCTCATGTGTGCGAGGTAGCGCTAGGGAAAGACAAGAAAGGCCCCATTCATTCACACTCAATCTCTAGCTGTCATGCAATAATGACCGAAACCACAGTTCCCTTTCCACATCCAGGCCACAAGCAACTTTCCATGGTTTACCCCAGACGCTTCAAATGCCCTGATTCAATCCACTGACAGCACGTCAACCCATATATATATATGTTGGGGATGAGAGAGCTTGGGAAGTGAGTCCGTTGTTGTTCGCTGATGATACAGCGCTGGTGGCTGATTCATGTGAGAAACTGCAGAAGCTGGTGACTGAGTTTGGTAAAGTGTGTGAAAGAAGAAAGTTAAGAGTAAATGTGAATAAGAGCAAGGTTATTAGTTACAGTAGGGTTGAGGGTCAAGTCAATTGGGAGGTGAGTTTGAATGGAGAAAAACTGGAGGAAGTGAAGTGTTTTAGATATCTGGGAGTGGATCTGGCAGCGGATGGAACCATGGAAGCGGAAGTGGATCATAGGGTGGGGGAGGGGGCGAAAATTCTGGGAGCCTTGAAGAATGTGTGGAAGTCGAGAACATTATCTCGGAAAGCAAAAATGGGTATGTTTGAAGGAATAGTGGTTCCAACAATGTTGTATGGTTCCGAGGCGTGGACTATGGATAGAGTTGTGCGCAGGAGGATGGATGTGCTGGAAATGAGATGTTTGAGGACAATGTGTGGTGTGAGGTGGTTTGATCGAGTAAGTAACGTAAGGGTAAGAGAGATATGTGGAAATAAAAAGAGCGTGGTTGAGAGAGCAGAAGAGGGTGTTTTGAAATGGTTTGGTCACATGGAGAGAATGAGTGAGGAAAGATTGACCAAGAGGATATATGTGTCGGAGGTGGAGGGAACGAGGAGAAGAGGGAGACCAAATTGGAGGTGGAAAGATGGAGTGAAAAAGATTTTGTGTGATCGGGGCCTGAACATGCAGGAGGGTGAAAGGAGGGCAAAGAATAGAGTGAATTGGAACGATGTGGTATACCGGGGTTTACGTGCTGTCAGTGGATTGAATCAAGGCATGTGTATGGGGGTGGGTTGGGCCATTTCTTTCGTCTGTTTCCTTGCGCTACCTCGCAAACGCGGGAGACAGCGACAAAGCAAAAAAAAAAAAATATATATATATATATATATATATATATATATATATATATATATATATATATATATATATTACAGTCCCATAGCCTAGCGGTTAGTATTCCGGCCTTTTGCACTGGGGTCCCGGTTCTATGAAGGCGAGCGTTCATATGCACTTTATTCGTATATATATATATAATAAAAAGATGTTCTGGAAGGAGGTAAATAGGGTGCGTAAGACAAGGGAGCAAATGGGAACTTCAGTGAAGGGCGTAAATGGGGAGGTGATAACAAGTAGTGGTGATGTGAGAAGGAGATGGAATGAGTATTTTGAAGGTTTGTTGAATGTGTCTGATGACAGAGTGGCAGATATAGGGTGTTTGGGTCGAGGTGGTGTGCAAAGTGAGAGGGTTAGGGAAAATGATTTGGTAAACAGAGAAGAGGTAGTAAAAGCTTTGCGGAAGATGAAAGCCGGCAAGGCAGCAGGTTTGGATGGTATTGCAGTGGAATTTATTAAAAAAGGGGGTGACTGTATTGTTGACTGGTTGGTAAGGTTATTTAATGTATGTATGACTCATGGTGAGGTGCCTGAGGATTGGCGGAATGCTTGCATAGTGCCATTGTACAAAGGCAAAGGGGATAAGAGTGAGTGCTCAAATTACAGAGGTATAAGTTTGTTGAGTATTCCTGGTAAATTATATGGGAGGGTATTGATTGAGAGGGTGAAGGCATGTACAGAGCATCAGATTGGGGAAGAGCAGTGTGGTTTCAGAAGTGGTAGAGGATGTGTGGATCAGGTGTTTGCTTTGAAGAATGTATGTGAGAAATACTTAGAAAAGCAAATGGATTTGTATGTAGCATTTATGGATCTGGAGAAGGCATATGATAGAGTTGATAGAGATGCTCTGTGGAAGGTATTAAGAATATATGGTGTGGGAGGCAAGTTGTTAGAAGCAGTGAAAAGTTTTTATCGAGGATGTAAGGCATGTGTACGTGTAGGAAGAGAGGAAAGTGATTGGTTCTCAGTGAATGTAGGTTTGCGGCAGGGGTGTGTGATGTCTCCATGGTTGTTTAATTTGTTTATGGATGGGGTTGTTAGGGAGGTAAATGCAAGAGTTTTGGAAAGAGGGGCAAGTATGAAGTCTGTTGGGGATGAGAGAGCTTGGGAAGTGAGTCAGTTGTTGTTCGCTGATGATACAGCGCTGGTGGCGGATTCATGTGAGAAACTGCAGAAGCTGGTGACGGAGTTTGGTAAAGTGTGTGGAAGAAGAAAGTTAAGAGTAAATGTCAATAAGAGCAAGGTTATTATGTACAGTAGGGTTGAGGGTCAAGTCAATTGGGAGGTGAGTTTGAATGGAAAAAAACTGAAGGAAGTGAAGTGTTTTAGATATCTGGGAGTGGATCTGGCAGCGGATGGAACCATGGAAGCGGAAGTGGATCATAGGGTGGGGGAGGGGGCGAAAATTTTGGGAGCCTTGAAAAATGTGTGGAAGTCGAGAACATTATCCCGGAAAGCAAAAATGGGTATGTTTGAAGGAATAGTAGTTCCAACAATGTTGTATGGTTGCGAGGCGTGGGCTATGGATAGAGTTGTGCGCAGTTGTCCACACATTGTCCTCAAACATCTCATTTCCAGCACATCCATCCTCCTGCGCACAACTCTATCCATAGCCCATGCCTCGCAAACATTCAAAATTGTTGGAACCACTATTCATTCAAACATACCCATTTTTGCTTTCCGAGATAATGTTCTCGACTTCCACACATTCTTCAAGGCTCCCAGAATATTCGCCCCCTCCCCCACCCTATGATCCACTTCCGCTTCCATGGTTCCATCCGCTGCCAGATCCACTCCCAGATATCTAAAACACTTCACTTCCTTCAGTTTTTTTCCATTCAAACTCACCTCCCAATTGACTTGACCCTCAACCCTACTGTACCTAATAACCTTGCTCTTATTCACATTTACTCTTAACTTTCTTCTTTCACACACTTTACCAAACTCAGTCAACAGCTTCTGCAGTTTCTCAAATGAATCAGCCACCAGCGCTGTATCATCAGCGAACAACAACTGACTCACTTCCCAAGCTTTCTCATCCCCAACAGACTTCATACTTGCCCCTCTTTCCAAAACTCTTGCATTCACCTCCCTAACAACCCCATCCATAAACAAATTAAACAACCATGGAGACATCAAACACCCCTGCCGCAAACCTACATTCACTGAGAACCAATCACTTTCCTCTCTTCCTACACTTACACCTGCCTTACATCCTCGATAAAAACTTTTCACTGCTTCTAACAACTTGCCTCCCACACCATATATTCTTAATACCTTCCACAGAGCATCTCTATCAACTCTATCATATGCCTTCTCCAGATCCATAAATGCTACATACAAATCCATTTGCTTTTCTAAGTATTTCTCACATACATTCTTCAAAGCAAACACCTGATCCACACATCCTCTACCACTTCTGAAACCACACTGCTCTTCCCCAATCTGATGCTCTGTACATGTCTTCACCCTCTCAATCAATACCCTCCCATATAATTTACCAGGAATACTCAACAAACTTATACCTCTGTAATTTGAGCACTCACTCTTACCCCCTTTGCCTTTGTACAATGGCACTATGCACGCATTCCGCCAATCCTCAGGCACCTCACCATGAGTCATACATACATTAAATAACCTTACCAACAAGTCAACAATACAGTCACCCCCTTTTTTAATAAATTCCACTGCAATACCATCCAAACCTGCTGCCTTGCCGGCTTTCATCTTCCGCAAAGCTTTTACTACCTCTTCTCTGTTTACCAAATCATTTTCCCTAACCCTCTCACTTTGCACACCACCTCGACCAAAACACCCTATATCTGCCACTCTATCATCAAACACATTCAACAAACCTTCAAAATACTCACTCCATCTCCTTCTCACATCACCACTACTTGTTATCACCTCCCCATTTGCGCCCTTCACTGAAGTTCCAATTTGCTCCCTTGTCTTACGCACTTTATTTACCTCCTTCGAGAACATCTTTTTATTCTCCCTAAAATTTAATGATACTCTCTCACCCCAACTCTCATTTGCCCTTTTTTTCACCTCTTGCACATTTCTCTTGACCTCCTGTCTCTTTCTTTTATACATCTCCCACTCAATTGCATTTTTCCCTGCAAAAATCGTCCAAATGCCTCTCTCTTCTCTTTCACTAATACTCTTACTTCTTCATCCCACCACTCACTACCCTTTCTAATCAACCCACCTCCCACTCTTCTCATGCCAAAAGCATCTTTTGCGCAATCCATCACTGATTCCCTAAATACATCCTATTCCTCCCCCACTCCCCTTACTTCCATTGTTCTCACCTTTTTCCATTCTGTACTCAGTCTCTCCTGGTACATCTCCTCACACAAGTCTCCTTCCCAAGCTCACTTACTCTCACCACCTTCTTCACCCCAACATTCACTCTTCTTTTCTCAAAAACCCATACAAATCTTCACCTTAGCCTCCACAAGATAATGATCAGACATCCCTCCAGTTGCACCTCTCAGCACATTAACATCCAAAAGTCTCTCTTTCGCGCGCCTGTCAATTAACACGTAATCCAATAACGATCTCTGGCCATCTCTCCTACTTACATAAGTATACTTATGTATATCTCGCTTTTTAAACCAGGTATTCCCAATCATCAGTCCTTTTTCAGCACATAAATCTACAAGCTCTTCACCATTTCCATTTACAACACTGAACACCCCATGTATACCAATTATTCCCTCAACTGCCACATTACTCAAATGAGAGTTGGGGTGAGAGAGTATCATTAAATGTTAGGGAGAATAAAAAGATGTTCTGGAAGGAGGTAAATAAAGTGCGTAAGACAAGGGAGCAAATGGGAACTTCAGTGAAGGGCGCAAATGGGGAGGTGATAACAAGTAGTGGTGATGTGAGAAGGAGATGGAGTGAGTATTTTGAAGGTTTGTTGAATGTGTTTGATGATAGAGTGGCAGATATAGGGTGTTTTGGTCGAGGTGGTGTGCAAAGTGAGAGGGTTAGGGAAAATGATTTGGTAAACAGAGAAGAGGTAGTGAAAGCTTTGCGGAAGATGAAAGCCGGCAAGGCAGCAGGTTTGGATGGTATTGCAGTGGAATTTATTAAAAAAGAGGGTGACTGTATTGTTGACTGGTTGGTAAGGTTATTTAATGTATGTATGACTCATGGTGAGGTGCCTGAGGATTGGCGGAATGCGTGCATAGTGCCATTGTACAAAGGCAAAGGGGGTAAGAGTGAGTGCTCAAATTACAGAGGTATAAGTTTGTTGAGTATTCCTGGTAAATTATATGGGAGGGTATTGATTGAGAGGGTGAAGGCATGTACAGAGCATCAGATTGGGGAAGAGCAGTGTGGTTTCAGAAGTGGTAGAGGATGTGTGGATCAGGTGTTTGCTTTGAAGAATGTATGTGAGAAATACTTAGAAAAGCAAATGGATTTGTATGTAGCATTTATGGATCTGGAGAAGGCATATGATAGAGTTGATAGAGATGCTCTGTGGAAGGTATTAAGAATATATGGTGTGGGAGGAAAGTTGTTAGAAGCAGTGAAAAGTTTTTATCGAGGATGTAAGGCATGTGTACGTGTAGGAAGAGAGGAAAGTGATTGGTTCTCAGTGAATGTAGGTTTGCGGCAGGGGTGTGTGATGTCTCCATGGTTGTTTAATTTGTTTATGGATGGGGTTGTTAGGGAGGTAAATGCAAGAGTTTTGGAAAGAGGGGCAAGTATGAAGTCTGTTGGGGATGAGAGAGCTTGGGAAGTGAGTCAGTTGTTGTTCGCTGATGATACAGCGCTGGTGGCTGATTCATGTGAGAAACTGCAGAAGCTGGTGACTGAGTTTGGTAAAGTGTGTGGAAGAAGAAAGTTAAGAGTAAATGTGAATAAGAGCAAGGTTATTAGGTACAGTAGGGTTGAGGGTCAAGTCAATTGGGAGGTGAGTTTGAATGGAGAAAAACTGGAGGAAGTGAAGTGTTTTAGATATCTGGGAGTGGATCTGGCAGCGGATGGAACCATGGAAGCGGAAGTGGATCATAGGGTGGGGGAGGGGGCGAAAATTCTGGGGGCCTTGAAGAATGTGTGGAAGTCGAGAAGTCGGAAAGCAAAAATGGGTATGTTTGAAGGAATAGTGGTTCCAACAATGTTGTATGGTTTTGAGGCGTGGGCTATAGATAGAGTTGTGCGCAGGAGGATGGATGTGCTGGAAATGAGATGTTTGAGGACAATGTGTGGTGTGAGGTGGTTTGATCGAGTAAGTAACGTAAGGGTAAGAGAGATGTGTGGAAATAAAAAGAGCGTGGTTGAAAGAGCAGAAGAGGGTGTTTTGAAATGGTTTGGGCACATGGAGAGAATGAGTGAGGAAAGGTTGACCAAGAGGATATATGTGTCGGAGGTGGAGGGAACGAGGAGAAGTGGGAGACCAAATTGGAGGTGAAAAGATGGAGTGAAAAAGATTTTGTGTGATCGGGGCCTGAACATGCAGGAGGGTGAAAGGAGGGCAAGGAATTTAAGCACTCACTCTTATCCCCTTTGGCTTTGTACAATGGCACTATGCAAGCATTCTGCCAATCCACAGGCACCTCAACATGAATCATACATACATTAGATAACCATAACAACCAGGCAACAATAAAGTTACCCACTTTTTTAATAAACTCCACTGGAATACCATCCCAACCCGCTGCCTTGCCGACTTTCATCTTTCGCAGAGCTTCTACTACATCTTCTCTGTTTACCAAATCATTTTCCCTAGCCCTCTCACTTTGCACACCACCTCGACCAAAACACCCTATATCTGCCACTCTTTCGTCAAACACATTCAACAAACATTCAAAATGCTCACTCCATCTCCTCACATCACCAGTACTTGTTATCACCTCCCCATTAGCCCCCTTCACTGAAGTTCCCATTTCCTTCCTTATCTTACGCACTTTATTTACCTCCTTCCAAAACATCTTTTTATTCTCCCTAAAATTTAATGATACTCTCTCACTCCAACTCTCATTTGCCCTCTTTTTCAAGTATTGTACCTTTCTCTTGACCTCCTGCCTCCTTCTTTTATACATCTCCCACTCATTTGCATTTTTTCCCTGCAAAAATCGTCCAAATGCCTCTCTCTTCTCTTTCACTAATAATGTTACTTCTTCATCCCACCACTCACTACACTTTCTAATCAACCAACCTTCCACGCTTCTCATGAAACAAGCATCTTTTGCGGAAGCCATCACTGCTTCCCTAAATACAAACCATTCCTCCCCCCACTCCCCTTACCTCCTTTGTTCTCACCATTTTCCACTCTGTATTTAGTCTCTCCTAGTACACCTCACACAAGTCTCCTTCCCAAGCTCACTTACTCTCACCACTCTCTTCATCCCAACATTCTCCATTCTTTTCTGAAAACCCCTACAAATCTTCACCTTCGCCTACACAATATAGTGATCAGACATCCCTCCAGTTGCACCTCTCGGCACATTAACATCCAAAAGTCTCTCTTTCGCGCGCCTATCAATTAACAAGTAATCCAATAACGCTCTCTAGCCATCTCTCCTACTTAAATATGTATACTTATGTATATCTCGCTTTTCAAACCAGTTATTCCCAATCACCAGTCCTTTTTCAGCACATAAATCTACAAGCTCTTCACCATTTCCATTTACAACACTGAACACACCATGTATACCAATTATTCCCTCAACTGCCACATTACTCACCTTTGCATTCAAATACCCATCACTATAACCGGGTCTTGTACATGAAAGCCACTAACATACTCATTCAGCTGCTCTCAAAACACTTGCCTCTCATGATCTTTCTTCTCATGTCCAGGTGCATATGCACTAATAATCACCCATCTCTCTCCATCCACTTTCAGTTTCATCCATATCAATCTAGAATTTACTTTTTTACACTCTATCATATACTCCCACAACTCCTGTTTCAGAAGTAGTGCTACTCCTTCCCTTGCTCTCATCCTCTCATCAACCCCTGACTTTACTACCAAGACATTCCCAAACCACTCGTCCCCTTTACCCTTGAGCTTCATTTCACTCAGATCCAAAACATCCAGGTTCCTTTCCTCAAACATATCTACCTATCTCTCCTTTTTTCTCATCTTCGTTACATAGGAGGATATATATATATATATATATATATATATATATATATATATATATATATATATATGCAGGAGGGTGAAAGGCGGGTAAGGAATAGAGTGAATTGGATCGATGTGGTATACCGGGGTTGACATGCTGTCAATGGATTGAATCAGGATATGTGAAGCGTCTGGGGTAAACCATGGAAAGTTGTGTGGGGCCTGGATGTGGAAAGGGAGCTGTGGTTTTCGGCCATTATTGCATGATAGCTACAGACTGAGTGTGAAAGAATGGGGCCTTGCGCTACCTCGCACACATGAGGGGGGGGGATGGTATTCCATGTGTGGCGAGGTGGCGATGGGAATGAATAAAGGCAGACAGTTTGAATTGTGTGCATGGGTAGATATGTATGTGTCTGTGTGTGTATGTGTGTGTGTACGTTGCGATGTATAGGTGTGTATATTTGCGTGTGTGGACGTGTGTGTATATACATGTGTATGGGGGTGGGTTGGGCCATTTCTTTCGTCTGTTTCCTTGCGCTGCCTCGCAGGCGCGGGAGACAGCGACAAAGCAAAGTAAATAAATAAAAAATATATGTGTATATATATATATATATATATATATATATATATATATATATATATATATATATATATATATATATATATATATGTGTGTGTGTGTGCGTGTGTGTATGTGTGTGTATATATATATATATATATATATATATATATATATATATATATATATATATATATATATATTATTTTATTATACTTTGTCGCTGTCTCCCGCGTTTGCGAGGTAGCGCAAGGAAACAGACGAAAGAAATGGCCCAACCCCCCCCCATACACATGTATATACATACGTCCACACACGCAAATATACATACCTACACAGCTTTCCATGGTTTACCCCAGACGCTTCACATGCCTTGATTCAATCCACTGACAGCACGTCAACCCCGGTATACCACATCGATCCAATTCACTCTATTCCTTGCCCTCCTTTCACCCTCCTGCAGGTTCAGGCCCCGATCACACAAAATCTTTTTCACTCCATCTTTCCACCTCCAATTTGGTCTCCCTCTTCTCCTCGTTCCCTCCACCTCCGACACATATATCCTCTTGGTCAATCTTTCCTCACTCATTCTCTCCATGTGCCCAAACCACTTCAAAACACCCTCTTCTGCTCTCTCAACCACGCTCTTTTTATTTCCACACATCTCTCTTACCCTTACGTTACTCACTCGATCAAACCACCTCACACCACACATTGTCCTCAAACATCTCATTTCCAGCACATCCATCCTCCTGCGCACAACTCTATCCATAGCCCACGCCTCGCAACCATACAACATTGTTGGAACCACTATTCCTTCAAACATACCCATTTTTGCTTTCCGAGATAATGTTCTCGACTTCCACACATTCTTCAAGGCCCCCAGAATTTTCGCCCCCTCCCCCACCCTATGATCCACTTCTGCTTCCATGGTTCCATCCGCTGCCAGATCCACTCCCAGATATTTAAAACACTTCACTTCCTCCAGTTTTTCTCCATTAAAACTCACCTCCCAATTGACTTGACCCTCAACCCTACTGTACCTAATAACCTTGCTCTTATTCACATTTACTCTTAACTTTCTTCTTCCACACACTTTACCAAACTCAGTCACCAGCTTCTGCAGTTTCTCACATGAATCAGCCACCAGCGCTGTATTATCAGCGAACAACAACTGACTCACTTCCCAAGCTCTCTCACTCACAACAGACTTCATACTTGCCCCTCTTTCCAAAACTCTTGCATTTACCTCCCTAACAACCCCATCCATAAACAAATTAAACAACCATGGAGACATCACACACCCCTGCCGCAAACCTACATTCACTGAGAACCAATCACTTTCCTCTCTTCCTACACGTACACATGCCTTACATCCTCGATAAAAACTTTTCACTGCTTCTAACAACTTTCCTCCCACACTATATATTCTTAATACCTTCCACAGAGCATCTCTATCAACTCTATCATATGCCTTCTCCAGATCCATAAATGCTACATACAAATCCATTTGCTTTTCTAAGTATTTCTCACATACATTCTTCAAAGCAAACACCTGATCCACACATCCTCTACCACTTCTGAAACCACACTGCTCTTCCCCAATCTGATGCTCTGTACATGCCTTCACCCTCTCAATCAATACCCTCCCATATAATTTACCAGGAGTACTCAACAAACTTATACCTCTGTAATTTGAGCACTCACTCTTATCCCCTTTGCCTTTGTACAATGGCACTATGCACGCATTCCGCCAATCCTCAGGCACCTCACCATGAGTCATACATACATTAAATAACCTTACTAACCAGTCAACAATACAGTCACCCCCTTTTTTTAATAAATTCCACTGCAATACCATCCAAACCTGCTGCCTTGCCGGCTTTCATCTTCCGCAAAGCTTTCACAACCTCTTGTCTGTTTACCAAATCATTTTCCCTAACCCTCTCACTTTGCACACTACCTCGACCAAAACACCCTATATCTGCCACTCTATCATCAAACACATTCAACAAACCTTCAAAATACTCACTCCATCTCCTTCTCACATCACCACTACTTGTTTTCACCTCCCCATTTGCGCCCTTCACTGAAGTTCCCATTTGCTCCCTTGTCTTACGCACTTTATTTACCTCCTTCCAGAACATCTTTTTATTCTCCCTAAAATTTAATGATACTCTCTCACCCCAACTCTCATTTGCCCTTTTTTTCACCTCTTGCACCTTTCTCTTGACCTCCTGTCTCTTTCTTTTATACATTTCCCACTCAATTGCATTTTTTCCCTGCAAAAATCGTCCAAATGCCTCTCTCTTCTCTTTCACTAATACTCTTACTTCTTCATCCCACCACTCACTATCCTTTCTAATCAACCCACCTCCCACTCTTCTCATGCCACAAGCATCTTTTGCGCAATCCATCACTGATTCCCTAAATACATCCCATTCCTCCCCCACTCCCCTTACTTCCATTGTTCTCACCTTTTTCCATTCTGTACTCAGTCTCTCCTGGTACTTCCTCACTTACTCTCACCATCCTCTTCACCCCAACATTCACTCTTCTTTTCTGAAAACCCATACAAATCTTCACCTTAGCCTCCACAAGATAATGATCAGACATCCCTCCAGTTGCACCTCTCAGCACATTAACATCCAAAAGTCTCTCTTTCGCACGCCTGTCAATTAACACGTAATCCAATAACGCTCTCTGGCGATCTCTCCAACTTACATAAGTATACTTATGTATATCTCGCTTTTTAAACCAGGTATTCCCAATCATCAGTCCTTTTTCAGCACAGAAATCAACAACCTCTTCACCATTTCCATTTACAACACTGAACACCCCATGTATACCAATTATTCCCTCAACTGCCACATTACTCACCTTTGCATTCAAATCACCCATCACTATAACCCGGTCTCGTGCATCAAAACCACTAACACACTCATTCAGCTGCTCCCAAAACACTTGCCTCTCTTGATCTTTCTTCTCATGCCCAGGTGCATATGCACCAATAATCACCTATATGTGTGTGTGTGTGTGTGTTTGTGTGTGTATATGTGTGTGTATAAGAGTGTGTATACATATATATATATATATATATATATATATATATATATATATATATATATATATATATATATATATATATATATATATATATATATATATATATATATATATATATATATATATATATATATATATATATATATATATATATATATATATATATATATATTATATATATATATATATATATATATATATATATATATATATATATATATATATATATATATATATATCTTCATACTTGCCCCTCTTTCCAAAACTCTTGCATTCACCTCCTTAACAACCACATCCATAAACAAATTAAACAACCATGGAGACATCACACACCCCTGCCGCAAACCTACATTCACTGAGAACCAATCACTTTCCTCTCTTCCTCCACGTACACATGCCTTACATTCTCGATAAAAACTTTTCACTGCTTCTGACAACTTGCCTCCCACACCATATATTCTTAATACCTTCCACAGAGCATCTCTATCAACTCTATCATATGCCTTCTCCAGATCCATAAATGCTACATACAAATCCATTTGCTTTTCTAAGTATTTCTCACATACATTCTTCAAAGCAAACACCTGATCCACACATCCTCTACCACTTCTGAAACCACACTGCTCTTCCCCAATCTGATGCTCTGTACATGTCTTCACCCTCTCAATCAATACCCTCCCATATAATTTACCAGGACTACTCAACAAATTTATACCTCTGTAATTTGAGCACTCACTCTTATCCCCTTTGCCTTTGTACAATGGCACTATGCACGCATTCCGCCAATCCTCAGGCACCTCACCATGAGTCATACATACATTAAATAACCTTACCAACCAGTCAATAATACAGTCACCCCCTTTTTTAATAAATTCCACTGCAATACCATCCAAACCTGCTGCCTTGCCGGCTTTCATCTTCCGCAAAGCTTTTACTACCTCTTCTCTGTTTACCAAATCATTTTCCCTAACCCTCTCACTTTGCACACCACCTCAAACAAAACACCCTATATCTGCCACTCTATCATCAAAAACATTCAACAAACCTTCAAAATACTCACTCCATCTCCTTCTCACATCACCACTACTTGTTATCACCTCCCCATTTGCGCCCTTCACTGAAGTTCCCATTTGCTCCCTTGTCTTACGCACTTTATTTACCTCCTTCCAGAACATCTTTTTATTCTCCCTAAAGCAAAAATGGGTATGTTTGAAGGAATAGTGGTTCCAACAATGTTGTATGGTTGCGAGGTGTGGGCTCTGGATAGAGTTGTGCGCAGGAGGATGGATGTGCTGGAAATGAGATGTTTGAGGACAATGTGTGGTGTGAGGTGGTTTGATCGAGTAAGTAACGTAAGGGTAAGAGAGATGTGTGGAAATAAAAAGAGCTTAGTTGAGAGAGCAGAGGAGGGTGTTTTGAAATGGTTTGGGCACATGAAGAGAATGAGTGAGGACAGATTGACCAAGAGGATATATGTGTCAGAGGTGGAGGGAACGAGGAGAAGTGGGAGACCAAATTGGAGGTGGAAAGATGAAGTGAAAAAGATTTTGTGTGATCGGGGCCTGAACATGCAGAAGGGTGAAAGGAGGGCAAGGAATAGAGTGAATTGGATCGATGTGGTATACCGGGGTTGACGTGCTGTCAGTGGATTGAATCAAGCCATGTGAAGCGTCTGGGGTAAACCATGGAAAGTTCTTTGGAGCAAGGATGTAGAAAGGGAGCTGTGGTTTCGCTGCATTATTACATGACAGCTAGAGACTGAGTGTGAACGAATGGAGCCTTTGTTGTCTTTTCCAAGCGCTCCCTCGCACACATGAGGGGGGGAGGATGTTGTTATTCCATGTATAGCGGGCTGGCGATGGGAATGAATAAAGGCAGACAGTATGAATTATGTACATGTGCATATATGAATATGTCTGTGTGTGTATATATATGTATATGTATATTTATATTTATATGTATATGTATATGTATTTATATGTATATGTATATGTATATGCATATGTATATTTGCGTGTGTGGACGTATGTATATACATGTGTATGGGGGTGGGTTGGGCCATTTCTTTCGACTGTTTCCTTGCGCTACCTCGCAAACTCGGGAGACAGCGACGAAGCAAAGAAAAAAAAAGATATATATATATATATATATATATATATATATATATATATATATATATATATATATATGTATATATATATATATATATATATATATATATATATATATATATATATATATATATATATATATATATATATATATATATATATATATATATATATATATATATATACGTATGTATGTATGTATGATTATTCTTTTTTATACTTAGGAGCTGTCTCCCGCGTTAGCGAGGTGACGCAGGGGATCAGACGAGAGAGTGGCCCAACCCACACACATTTACATACATAAATACCGACACGCGCACATGTACTCACTTATACATTTCGGCGTATACATGCGTATGCATGCACAGACATATACATATGTCATTAGATTTTAGGGAGAATAAAAAGATGTTTTGGAAGGAGGTAAATAAAGTGCGTAAGACAAGGGAACATATGGAAACTTCAGTGAAGGGGGCTAATGGGGAGGTGATAACAAGTAGTGGTGATGTGAGGAAATGGAGTGAGTACTTTGAAGGTTTGTTGAGTGTGTTCGATGGTAGAGTGCCAGATATAGGGAGTTTTGGTCGAGGTGGCGTGCAAAGTGAGAGGGTTAGGGAAAATGATTTGGTAAGCAGAAGAGTTAGTAAAAGCTTTGCGGAAGATGAAAGCCGGCAAGGCAGCGGGTTTGGATGGTACTGCAGTGGAATTTATTAAAAAAGGGGGTGACTGTATTGTTGACTGGTTGGTAAGGTTATTTTATGTATGTATGATTCAAGGCGATGTGCCTGAGGATTGGCGGAATGCTTGCATAGTGCCATTGTACAAAGGCAAAAGGGATAAGAGTGAGTGCTCAGATTACAGAGGTATAAGTTTCTTGAGAATTCCTGGGAAATTATATGGGAGGGTATTGATTGAGAGGGTGAAGGCATGTACAGAGCATCAGATTGGGGAGGAGCAGTGTGGTTTCAGAAGTGGTACAGGATGTGTGTATCAGGTGTTTGCTTTGAAGAATGTATGTGAGAAATACTTAGAAAAGCAAATGGATTTGTATGTACCATTTATGGATCTGAAGAAGGCATATGATAGAGTTGATAGAGATGCTCTGTGGAAGGTATTAAGAATATATGTTGTGGGAGGCAAGTTGTTAAAAGCAGTGGAAAGTTTTTTTCGAGAATGTAAGGCATATGTACGTGTAGGAAGAGAGGAAAGTGATTGGTTCTCAGTGAATGTAGGTCTGGGGCAGGGGTGTATGATGCCTCCATGGTTGTTTAATTTGTTTATAGATGGGGTTAGGGAGGTGAATGCAAGAGTTTTGGAAAGAGGGGCAAGTATGAAGTCTGTTGTGGATGAGAGAGCTTGGGAAGTGAGCTAGTTGTTGTGCGCTGATGATACAGCGCTGGTGGCTGATTCATGTGAGAAACTGTAGAAGCTGGTGACGGAGTTTGGCAAAGTGTGTGAAAGAAGAAAGTTGAGAGGAAATGTGAATAAGAGCAAGGTTATAAGGTAAAGTAGGGTTGAGGGTCAAGTCAATGCGGAGGTAAGTTTGAATGGAGAAAAACTGGAGGAAGTGAAGTGTTTTAGATATCTGAGAGTGTATTTGGCAGCGGATGGAACAATGGAAGCGGAAGTGAATCATAGGGTGGGGGAGGAGGCGAAAATTCTGGGAGCCTTGAAGAATGTGTGGAAGTCGAGAAAATTATCTCAGAAAGCAAAAATGGGTATGTTTGAAGGAATAGTGGTTCCAACAATGTTGTATGGTTGCAAGGCGTAGGCTATGGATAGAGTTGTGCGCAGGAGGGTGGATGTGCTGGAAATGAGATGTTTGAGGACAATATGTGGTGTGAGGTGGTTTGATCGCGTAAGTAATAATAGGGTAAGAGAGATGTGTGGTAATAAAAAGAGTGTGGTTGAGAGAGCAGAAGAGGGTGTTTTGATATGGTTTGGTCACATGGAGAGAATGAGTGAGGACAGATTGACCAAGAGGATATATGTGTCAGAGGTGGAGGGAACGAGGAGAAATGGGAGACCAAAGTGGAGGTGGAGAGACGGAGTGAAAAAGATTTTGAGTAATCGGGGCCTGAACATGCAGGAGGGTGAAAGGAGTGCAAGGAATAGAGTGAATTGGAACGATGTGGTATACCGGGGTCGACGTGCTGTCAATGGATTGAACCAGGGTATGTGAAGCGTCTGGGGTAAACCATGGAAAGTTCTTTGGGGCAAGGATGTAGAAAGGGAGCTGTGGTTTCGCTGCATTATTACATGACAGCTAGAGACTGAGTGTGAACGAATGGAGCCTTTGTTGTCTTTTCCAAGCGCTCCCTCGCACACATGAGGGGGGGAGGATGTTGTTATTCCATGTATAGCGGGCTGGCGATGGGAATGAATGAAGGCAGACAGTATGAATTATGTATATGTGCATATATGAATATGTCTGTGTGTGTATATATATGTATACATTGAGATGTATAGGTATGTATATTTGCGTGTGTGGACGTGTATGTATATACATGTGTATGTGGGTGGGTTGGGCCATTCCTTCGTCTGTTTCCTTGCGCTACCTTGCTAACGCGATAGACAGCGACAAAGCAAAAAAAAAAAAAAAATATATATATATATATATATATATATATATATATATATATATATATATATATATATATATATATATATATATATATATATATATATATATATGGGAGCAAATGGGAACTTCAATGAAGGGCGTAAATGGGGAGGTGATAACAAGTAGTGGTGATGTGAGAAGGAGATGGAATGAGTATTTTGAAGGTTTCTTGAATGTGTCTGATGACAGAGTGGCAGATATAGGGTGTTTGGGTCGAGGTGGTGTGCAAAGTGAGAGGGTTAGGGAAAATGATTTGGTAAACAAAGAAGAGGTAGTAAAAGCTTTGCGGAAGATGAAAGCCGGCAAGGCAGCAGGTTTGGATGGTATTGCAGTGGAATTTATTAAAAAAGGGGGTGACTGTATTGTTGACTGGTTGGTAAGGTTATTTAATGTATGTATGACTCATGGTGAGGTGCCTGAGGATTGGCGGAATGCGTGCATAGTGCCATTGTACAAAGGCAAAGGGGATAAGAGTGAGTGCTCAAATTACAGAGGTATAAGTTTGTTGAGTATTCCTGGTAAATTATATGGGAGGGTACTGATTGAGAGGGTGAAGGCATGTACAGAGCATCAGATTGGAGAAGAGCAGTGTGGTTTCAGAAGTGGTAGAGGATGTGTGGATCAGGTGTTTGCTTTGAAGAATGTATGTGAGAAATACTTAGAAAAGCAAATGGATTTGTATGTAGCATTTATGGATCTGGAGAAGGCATATGATAGAGTTGATAGAGATGCTCTGTGGAAGGTATTAAGAATATATGGTGTGGGAGGCAAGTTGTTAGAAGCAGTGAAAAGTTTTTATCGAGGATGTAAGGCATGTGTACGTGTAGGAAGAGAGGAAAGTGATTGGTTCTCAGTGAATGTAGGTTTGCGGCAGGGGTGTGTGATGTCTCCATGGTTGTTTGATTTGTTTATGGATGGGGTTGTTAGGGAGGTAAATGCAAGAGTTTTGGAAAGAGGGGCAAGTATGAAGTCTGTTGGGGATGAGAGAGCTTGGGAAGTGAGTCAGTTGTTGTTCGCTGATGATACAGCGCTGGTGGCGGATTCATGTGAGAAACTGCAGAAGCTGGTGACGGAGTTTGGTAAAGTGTGTGGAAGAAGAAAGTTAAGAGTAAATGTGAATAAGAGCAAGGTTATTAGGTACAGTAGGGTTGAGGGTCAAGTCAATTGGGAGGTGAGTTTGAATGGAGAAAAACTGGAGGAAGTGAAGTGTTTTAGATATCTGCGAGTGGATCTGTCAGCGGATGGAACCATGGAAGCGGAAGTGGATCATAGGGTGGGGGAGGGGGCGAAAATTTTGGGAGCCTTGAAAAATGTGTGGAAGTCGAGAACATTATCCCGGAAAGCAAAAATGGGTATGTTTGAAGGAATAGTGGTTCCAACAATGTTGTATGGTTGCGAGGCGCGGGCTATGGATAGAGTTGTGAGCAGGAGGATGGATGTGCTGGAAATGAGATGCTTGAGGACAATGTGTGGTGTGAGGTGGTTTGATCGAGTAAGTAACGTAAGGGTAAGAGAGATGTGTGGAAATAAAAAGAGCGTGGTTGAGAGAGCAGAAGAGGGTGTTTTGAAATGGTTTGGGCACATGGAGAGAATGAGTGAGGAAAGATTGACCAAGAGGATATATGTGTCGGAGGTGGAGGGAACGAGGAGAAGAGGGAGACCAAATTGGAGGTGGAAAGATGGAGTGAAAAGGATTTTGTGTGATCGGGGCCTGAACATGCAGGAGGGTGAAAGGAGGGCAAGAAATAGAGCGAATTGGAGTGATGTGGTATACAGGGGTTGACGTGCTGTCAGTGGATTGAACCAAGGCATGTGAAGCGTCCGGGGTAAACCATGGAAAGCTGTGTAGGTATGTATATTTGCGTGTGTGGACGTGTGTATGTACATGCGTATGGGGGGGGGGTGTTGGGCCATTTCTTTCGTCTGTTTCCTTGCGCTACCTCGCAAACGCGGGAGACAGCGACAAAGTAAAAAAAAAAAAAAAAAAAAAAATATATATATATATATATATATATATATATATATATATATATATATATATATATATATATATATATATATATATATGTATGTATATATATATATATATATATATATATATATATATATATATATATATATATATATATATATATATATATATATATATATATATATTTCCCTGAAGATAGGGGAGAAAGAATATTTCACACGCATTCTTCACGTGTCGTAGAAGGCGACTAAAGGGGACGTAAGCGGGGGCCAGAAACCCTCACCTCCTTCTATTTTAACTTTCTAAAAGGGGAAACAGAAGAAGAAGTCACGCGGGGAGTGCCCATCCTCCTCGAAGGTTCAGATTGGGGTGTCTAAATGTGTGTGGATGTAACCAAGATGTGAAAAAAGGAAAGATAGGCAATATGTTTGAGGAAAGGAACCTGGTGGTTTTGGCTCTGAGTCAAACGAAGCTCAAGGGTAAAGGGGAAGAGTGGTTTGGGAATATCTTGGGAGTAAAGTCATTGGTTAGTGAGAGGATAAGAGCAAGGAAAGGAGTAGCACTACTCCTGAAAGAGGAGATGTGGGAGTATGTGATAGAGTGAAACAAAGTAAATTCTAGATTGATATGGGTAAAACTGAAAGTTGATGGAGAGAAATGGGTGATTATTGGTGCATATGCACCTGGACATGAGAAGAAAGATCATGAGAGACAAGTGTTTTGGGAGCAGCAGAATGAGTGTGTTAGTGGTTTTGATGCGCAAGGCCGGTTTATAGTAATGGGTGATTTGAATGCAAAGGTGAGTAATGTTGCAGTTGAGGGAATGGGGTGTTCAGTGTTGTAAATGGAAATAGTGAAGAGCTTGTTCATTTATGTGCTGAAAAAGGACTGGTGATTGGGAATACCTGGTTCAAAAAGCGAGATATACATAAGTATACGTATGTAAGTAAGAGAGATGGACAGAGAGCGTTATTGGATTACGTGTTAATTGACAGAAGCGCGAGAGACTTTTGGATATTAATGTGCTGAGAGGTGCAACTGGAGGGATGTCTGATCATTATCTTGTAGAGGCAAAGGTGAAGATTTGTATGGGTTTTCAGAAAAGAGGAGAGAATGTTGGGGTGAAGAGAATGTGAGAGTAAGTGAGCTTGGGAAGGAGATATGTGTGAGGAAGTGCCAGGAGAGACTGAGTACATAATGGAAAAAGGTGAGAACAAAGGAGGAGTGGAGGAGGAGTGGGATGTATTTCGGGAAGCAGCAATGGCTTCCGCAAAAGATGCTTGTGGCATGAGAAGCGTGGTAGGTGGGTTGATTAGAAAGGGTAGTGAGTGGTGGGATGAAGAAGTAAGATTATTAGTGAAAGAGAAGAGAGAGGCATTTGGACGATTTTTGCAAGGAAAATATGCAATTGGGTGGGAGATGTATAAAAGAAAGAGGCAGGAGGTCAAGAGAAAGGTGCAAGAGGTGAAAAAGAGGGCAAATGAGAGTTGGGGTGAGAGAATATCATTAAATTTTAGGGAGAATAAAAAGTTGTTCTGGAAGGAGGTAAATAAAGTGCGTACGACAAGGGAGCAAATGGGAACTTCAGTGAAGGGGGCTAATGGGGAAGTGATAAAAAGTAGTGGTGATGTGAGAAGATGGAGTGAGTATTTTGAAGGTTTGTTGAATGTGTTTGATGATAGAGTGGCATATATAGGGTGTTTTGGTCGAGGTGGTGTGCAAAGTGAGAGGGTTAGGGAAAATGATTTGGTAAACAGAGAAGAGGTAGTAAAAGCTTTGCGGAAGATGAAAGCCGACAAGGCAGCAGGTTTGGATGGTATTGCAGTGGAATTTATTAAAAAAGTGGGTGACTGTATTTTTGACTGGTTGGTTATCTAAGGTTGACTGGTAAGGTTATTTAATGTATATATGATTCATGGTGAGGTCCCTGAGCATTGGCGGAATGCTTGCATAGTGCCATTGTACAAAGGCAAAGGGGATAAGAGTGAGTGCTCAAATTGCAGAGGTATAAGTTTGTTGAGTAGTCCTGGTAAACTATAAGGGAGGGTATTGATTGAGAGGGTGAAGGCATGTACACAGCATCAGATTGGGGAAGAGCAGTGTGGTTTCAGAAGTGATAGAGGATGTGTGGATCAGGTGTTTGCTTTGAAGAATGTATGTGAGAAATACTTAGAAAAGCAAATGGATTTGTATGTAGCATTTATGGATCTGGAGAAGGTATATGATAGAGTTGATAGAGATGCTCTGTGGAAGGTACTAAGAATATATGGTGTGGGGGGCAAGTTGTTAGAAGCAGTGAAAATTTTTTATCGAGGATGTAAGGCATGTGTACGTGTAGGAGGAGAGGAAAGTGATTGGTTCTCAGTAAATGCAGGTTTGCGGCAGGGGTGTGTGATGTCTCCATGGTTGTTTAATTTGTTTATGGATGAGGTTGTTAGGGAGGTGCATCCAAGAGTTTTGGAAAGAGGGGCAAATATGCAGTCTGTTGTGGATGAGAGAGCTTGGGAAGTGAGTCAGTTGTTGTTCGCTGATGATACAGCGCTGATTCATGTGAGAAACTGCAGAAGCTGGTGACTGAGTTTGGTAAAGTGTGTGAAAGAAGAAAGTTAAAAGTGAATGTGAATAAGAGCAAGGTTATTAGGTACAGTAGGGTTGAGGGTCAAGTCAATTGGGAGGTAAGTTTGAATGGAGAAAAACTGGAGGAAGTAAAGTGTTTTAGATATCTGGTAGTGGATCTGGCACCGGATGGAACCATGGAAACGGAAGTGAATCATAGGGTGGGGGAGGGGGCGAAAATAGTTTGGGCACATGGAGAGAATGAGTGAGGAAAGATTGACCAAGAGGATATATGTGTCGGAGGTGGAGGGAACGAGGAGAAGTGGGAGACCAAATTGGAGGTGGAAAGATGGAGTGAAAAAGATTTTGAGTGATCGGGGCCTGAACATGCAGGAGGGTGAAAGGCGTGCAAGGAATAGAATGAATTGGATCGATGTGGTATACCGGGGTTGACGTGCTGTCAGTGGATTGAATCACGGCATGTGAAGCGTCTGGGGTAAACCATGGAAAGTTGTGTGGGGCTTGGATGTGGAAAGGGAGCTGTGGTTTCGGGCATTATTGCATGACAGCTAGAGAATGAGTGTGAACGAATGGGGCCTTAGTTGTCTTTTCCTAGCGCTACCTCGCACACATGAGGGGGGAGGGGGATGTTATTCCATATGTGGCGAGGTGGCGATGGGAATAATTAAAGGCAGACAGTGTGAATTGTGTGCATGGGTATATATGTATGTGTCTGTGTGTGTATATATATGTGTACATTGAGATGTATAGGTATGTATATTTGCGTGTGTGGACGTGTATGTACATACATGTGTATGGGAGTGGGTTGGGCCATTTCTTTCGTCTGTTTCCTTGCGCTACCTCGCAAACGCGGGAGACAGCGACAAAGCAAAATAAAACAAATATATAAATAGAATATATATATATATATATATATATATATATATATATATATATTTATTTATTCATTTTGCTTTGTCGCTGTCTCCCGCGTTTGCGAGGTAGCGCAAGTAAACAGACGAAAGAAATGGACCAACCCACCCCCATACACATGTATATACATACACGTCCAAACACACAAATATACATACCTATACATCTAAATGTACACATATGAATACACACACAGACATATACATATATACACATGTATATAATTCATACTGTCTGCCATTACTTATTCCCTTCGCCAACTCGCCAAACATGGATTAAAATACCCCTCCCCCCTCATGTGTGCGAGGTAGCGCTAGGAAAAGACAACAAAGGCCCCATTCGTTCACACTCAGTCTCTAGCTGTCATGTAATAATGCCCGAAACCACAGCTCCCTTTCCACATCCAGGCCCCACAGAACTTTCCATGGTTTACCCCAGACGCTTCACATGCCCTGGTTCAATCCATTGACAGCACGTCGACCCCGGTATACCACATCGATCCAATTCACTCTATTCCTTACACGCCTTTGCCCCTCCTGCATGTTCAGGCCCCGATTACTCAAAATCTTTCCACCTCCAATTTGGTCTCCCACTTCTCCTCGTTCCCTCCATCTCCGACTCATATACCCTCTTGGTCAATCTTTCCTCACTCATTCTCTCCATATGCCCAAACCATTTCAAAACACCCTCTTCTGCTCTCTCAACCACCCTCTTTTTGTTTCCACACATCTCTCTTACCCTTACATTACTTACTCGATCAAACCACCTCACACCACATATTGTCCTCAAACATCTCATCTCCAGCACATCCATCCTCCTGCGCACAACTCTATCCATAGCCCACGCCTCGCAACCATACAACATTGTTGGAACCACTATTCCTTCAAACATACCCATTTTTGCTTTCTGAGATAATGTTCTCGACTTCCAAACATTCTTCAAGGCTCCCAGGATTTTCGCCCCCTCCCCCACCCTATGATTCACTTCCGCTTCCATGGTTCCATCCACTGCCAGATCCACTCCCAGATATCTAAAACACTTTACTTCCTCCAGTTTTTCTCCATTCAAACTTACCTCCCAATTCTCTACATGTCATGTGATATATTACATCCATAGCTCCCAATTCACATCCAGGCCCCACAGACATTTCCATGGTTTACCCCAAATGACACACATGCCCTGGTTCCATCACATATAAGTATACATATATACTTAATCTACTCCATTTATTTATTATCCTTGATAGGAAACAGACGAAAAATTACCTATCCACTCACACACACGCACACATATATGTATATAAATAAATAACCATACACGTACATATCAACTTCTGCACTACCTCGCTAATGCGGGAGAAGGCGACAAATTTTGATAAAAAGAATACATATCAACTTATACATACATATACATACACATGTACATATTCATACTTGCTTGCCTTCATTCTATTCCTGGCGCCACCTCACCCCACAGGAAACATCATCGCTGCCCCCTGCTTCAGCAAGGTAGCTCCAGGAAAACAGACAAAAAAAGCTACATTTGTTCACACTCATTCTCTAGCTGTCATGTGTAATGCGCCCAAGCCATAGCTCCCTATCCATATTCAGGCCCCACAGACTTTTCCATGGTTTACCTCAGACATTTTACATGCCCTGGTTCAATCCACTGACAATATATATATATATATATATATATATATATATATACATATATATATATATATATATATATTGGATTGGCGGAATGCGTGCACAGTGCCATTGTACAAAGGCAAAGGGGATAAGAGTGAGTGCTCAAATTACAGAGGTATAAGTTTGTTGAGTATTCCTGGTAAATTATATGGGAGGGTATTGATTGAGAGGGTGAAGGCATGTACAGAGCATCAGATTGGGGAAGAGCAGTGTGGTTTCAGAAGTGGTAGAGGATGTGTGGATCAGGTGTTTGCTTTGAAGAATGTATGTGAGAAATACTTAGAAAAGCAAATGGATTTGTATGTAGCATTTATGGATCTGGAGAGGGCATATGACAGAGTTGATAGAGATGCTCTGTGGAAGGTATTAAGAATGTATGGTGTGGGAGGAAAGTTGTTAGAAGCAGTGAAAAGTTGTTATCGAGGATGTAAGGCATGTGTACGTGTAGGAAGAGAGGAAAGTGATTGGTTCTCAGTGAATGTAGGTTTGCGGCAGGGGTGTGTGATGTCTCCATGGTTGTTTAATTTGTTTATGGATGGGGTTGTTAGGGAGGTAAATGCAAGAGTTTTGGAAAGAGGGGCAAGTATGAAGTCTGTTGGGGATGAGAGAGCTTGGGAAGTGAGTCAGTTGTTGTTCGCTGATGATACAGCGCTGGTGGCTGATTCATGTGAGAAACTGCAGAAGCTGGTGACTGAGTTTGGTAAAGTGTGTGGAAGAAGAAAGTTAAGAGTAAATGTGAATAAGAGCAAGGTTATTAGGTACAGTAGGGTTGAGGGTCAAGTCAATTGGGAGGTGAGTTTGAATGGAGAAAAACTGGAGGAAGTGAAGTGTTTTAGATATCTGCGAGTGGATCTGTCAGCGGATGGAACCATGGAAGCGGAAGTGGATCATAGGGTGGGGGAGGGGGCGAAAATTCTGGGGGCCTTGAAGAATGTGTGGAAGTCGAGAACATTTTCTCGGAAAGCAAAAATGGGTATGTTTGAAGGAATAGTGGTTCCAACAATGTTGTATGGTTGCGAGGCGTGGGCTATGGATAGAGTTGTGCGCAGGAGGATGGATGTGCTGGAAATGAGATGTTTGAGGACAATGTGTGGTGTGAGGTGGTTTGATCGAGTGAGTAACGTAAGGGTAAGAGAGATGTGTGGAAATAAAAAGAGAGTGGTTGAGAGAGCAGAAGAGGGTGTTTTGAAGTGGTTTGGGCACATGGAGAGAATGAGTGAGGAAAGATTGACCAAGAGGATATATGTGTCGGAGGTGGAGGGAACGAGGAGAAGAGGGAGACCAAATTGGAGGTGGAAAGATGGAGTGAAAAAGATTTTGTGTGATCGGGGCCTGAACATGCAGGAGGGTGAAAGGAGGGCAAGGAATAGAGTGAATTGGAGCGATGTGGTATACCGGGGTTGACGTGCTGTCAGTGGATTGAATCAAGGCATGTGAAGCGTCTGGGGTAAACCATGGGAAACTGTGTAGGTATGTATATTTGCGTGTGTGGACGTATGTATATACATGTGTATGGGGGGGGTTGGGCCATTTCTTTCGTCTGTTTCCTTGCGCTACCTCGCAAACGCGGGAGACAGCGACAAAGTATAATAAAAAAAATAATAAAATATATATATATATATATATATATATATATATATATATATATATATATATATATATATATATATATATATATTGGAAAGGATCACAATTTCGCGCGTGATCAAGATATTCCTATGAGTCCACGGGGAAAATGAAACACGAAAAGTTCCCAAGTGCACTTTCGTGTGATAATCACATCATCAGGGAAGACACAAGAGAGAAATATAACAGTCAGTTGATATACATCGAAGAGATGAAGCTAGGACGCCATTTGGTAAACATGTGATTGTCCAAAACATACAACGAGCCGTTCATAAACTTATCATTTTACAAATCTTATCAACAATAAAGTTATCTAATTTGTATAGACCATCACTAATATTAAGATTATTATTCTTTGTGTATTCAATAATAGAAGATTCAATGATATTTCTCTTGGTAATAGAGTTAGAATTAACAACTGAGATGGCGTTACTCTAGTCAATACAATGATCATAGTTTTTGACATGATTAAACAAGGCATTTGATTCTTTTCCCGTTCTTGACTATATTTATGTTGCTTAAGTCTAACAGAAAGATCCTTACCAGTCTGACCAATATAAGATTTATCACAGTTTCCTCAAGGAACTTTATAGATGCAACCAAGAGAATTTTCTGGTGAATTCCTGATTAAGATATTCTTTATAGTATTATTGTTGCTAAAGGCAACATTTACATTAAAGGATTTAAGCAACATGGGAAGTAAAGTGAAATTATTATCAAAAGGGACAACTAAAAGATTCTTGGTGTCAATGGGAGGTTTAGGCTCAACTCTATAAAATGATTTCTTTGCTAACTTAAGGGATTAATCAATGAAAGATCTAGGGTACTTTAACTTAGATCCAATAGAATATATCTTCTCAAACTCATCATCAATAAACTCTGGACTGCAAATACGTAATGCCCTTAGGAACATAGATTGAAATGATGATAATTGAACTCTGTCATGTTGAGATGAGTAATAATGGATATATGAGCATACATTGGTGGGTTTTCTGTATATGCTAAACTTAAACTTGTTTCCTTGTCTATGGATCATGCAATCTAAAAATGGTAACATACCATTATTTTCATTTTCTACAGTAAACTTGATGAAAGGTACTAAATTGTTTAGTAAGGGGAGAAATATTTGCAAATTTTCATTTGTTGGCCAAACACAAAGAACATCATCTACATACCTAAACCAAATTGCATTAGAGGGTAAGACATCCTTTAGTAATTTTGTTTCAAAAAATTCCATATAAAGATTACTTAGTACAGGTGAAAGAGGGTTACCCATTGTTTCAAAGTCTAATTTCATTGAACTGATAAAATTGTGTATAAAAGACTGTGTATTTCAGTTTAATGCAGGTTATTATGCTCAAAAATTTGGTATGGCAATGGGTAACCCTCTTTCACCTGTACTAAGTAATATTCATATGGAATTTTTTGAAACAAAATTACTAAAGGATATCTTACCTTCTAATGCAATTTGGTTTAGGTATGCAGATGTTCTTTGTGTTTGGCCAGCAGATAAAAATTTACAAATATTTCTCCCCTTACTTAACAATTTAGTACCTTCCATCAAATTTACTTGCAAGAATACTTCCCACGCATTCCTCACGTGTCGTAAAAGGCGAGTAAAGGGGACGGGAGCGAGCGGGTAGAAACCCTCCCCTCCTTGTATCTTAGCTTTCTAAAAGGGAAAACAGAAGAAGGACTCACGCAGGGGGTGCTAATCCTCCTCAAAGGCTCCGATTAGGGTGTCTAAATGTGTGTGGAGGTAACCAAGATGAGAAAAAAGGAGAGATAGGTAGTATGTTTGAGGGAAGAAACCTGGATGTTTTGGCTCTGAGTGAAACGAAGCTCAAGGGTACAGGGGAAGAGTGGTTTGGGAGTGTCTTGGGAGTAAGGTCAGGGGTTAGTGAGAGGACAAGAGCAAGGGAAGGAGTAGCACTACTCCTGAAAAAGGAGTATTGGGAGTATATGATAAAGTGTAAGAAAGTAAACTCTACATTGATATGGGTAGAACTGAAAGTTGATGGAGAGAGATGGGTGATTATTGGTGCATGTGCACCTGGGCATGAGAAGAAAGATCATGAGAGGCAAGTGTTTTAGGAGCAGCTAAATGAGTGTGTTAGTGGTTTTCATGAACGAGACCTGGTTACAGTGATGTGTGATTTGAATGCAAAGGTGAGTAATGTGGCAGTTGACGGAATAATTGGTATACATGGGGTGTTCAGTGTTGTAAATGGAAATGGTGAAGAGCTTGTAGATATATGTGCTGAAAAAGGACTGGTGATTGGGAATACCTAGTTTAAAAAGAGAGATATACATAAGTATACGTACGTAAGTAGGAGAGATAGCAAGAGAGCGTTATTGGATTACCTGTTAATTGATAGGCGCGCGAAAGTGAGACTTTTGGATGTTAATGTGCTGCGAGGTGCAACTGGAGGGATGTCTGATCATTATCTTGTGGAGGCTAAGGTGAAGATTTGTATGGGTTTTCAGAAAAGAGGAGAGAATGTTGGGGTGAAGAGAATGGTGAGAGTAAATGAGCTTGGGAAGGAGACTTGTGTGAGGAAGTACCAGGAGAGACTGAGTACAGAATGGAAAAAGGTGAGAACAAAGGAGGTAAGGGGAGTGGGGGAGAAATGAGATTTATTTAGGGAAGCAGTGATGGCTTGCGCAAAAGATGCTTGTGTCATGAGAAGCGTGAGAGGTGGGCACATTAGAAAGGGTAGTGAGTGGTGGGATGAAGAAGTAACATTATTAGTGAAAGAGAAGAGAGAGGCATTTGGACGATTTTTGCAGGGAAATAATGCAAATGACTTGGAGTTGTATAAAAGAAAAAGGCAGGACGTCAAGAGAAAGGTGCAAGAGACGAAAACAAGCGCAAATGAGAGATGGGGTGAGAGAGTATCATTAGATTTTAAGGAGAATAAAAAGATGTTCTGGAAGGAGGTAAATAAAGTGCGTAAGACAAAGAAACAAATGGGAACTTCAGTGAAGGGGGCCAATGGGGAGGAGATAGCAGGTACTGGTGACGTGAGAAGGATATGGAGTGAGTATATTGAAGGTTTGTTGAATATGTTTGATGATAAAGTGGCAGATATAGGGTGTTTTGGTCGAGGTCGTGTGCAAAGTGAAGGGTTAGGGAAAATGATTTGGTAAACAGAGAAGAGATAGTAAAAGCATTGCGGAAGATGAAAGCGGGCAAGGCAGCGGGTTTGGATGTTATTGCAGTGGAATTCATTAAAAAAGGGGGTGACTGTATTGTTGAATGGTTGGTAAGGTTACTTGATGTATGTGTGATTCATGGTGAGGTGCCTTAGGATTGGCGGAATGCTTGCATAGTGCCATAGTACAAAGGCAAAGGGGAATAAGAGTGAGAACTCAAATTACAGAGGTATAAGTTTGTTTCGTATTCCTGGTAAATTATATAGGATGGTACTGAATGAGAGGGTGAGGTGATGTACAGAGCATAAGATTAGGGAAGGGCTGTGTAGTTTCAGAACTGGTATAAGATGTGTGGATCAGGCGTTTGCTTTGAAGAATGTATGTGAGAAATACTTAGAAAAGCAAATGGATTTGTATGTAGCACTTAGGGATCTGGAAAAGGCATATGATAGAGTTGATAGAGATGGTCTGTGGAAGGTATTAAGAATATATGGTGGGGGAGGCAAGTTGTTAGAAGCAGTGAAAAGTTTTTATCCAGGATGTTAGGCATGTGTACGTTAAGGAAGAGAGGAAAGTGATTGGTTCTCAGTGAATGTAGGTTTACGGCAGGGGTGTGTGAAGTCTCCATGGTTGATTAATTTGTTTATGTATGGGGGTGTTAGGGAGGTGAATGCAAGAGTTTTGGAAAGAAGAGCAAATATGCAATCTGTTGTAGATGAGAGAGCTTGGGAAGTGAGTCAGTTGTTGTACGCTGATGATACAGCGCTGGTGGCTGATTCGTGTGAGAAACTGCAGAAGCTGGTGAATGAGTTAAGTAAAGTGTGTGAAAGAAGAAAGTTGAGAGTAAATGTGAATAAGAGCAAGGTTATTAGGTACAGTAGGATTGAGGATCAAGTCAATTGGGAGGCATCTTTGAATGGAGAAAAATGGAGGAAGTGAAGTGTTTTAGATATCTGGGAGTGAATTTGGCAGCGGATGGAACCATGGAGCGGAAGTGAATCATAGGGTGGGGGAGCGGGCGAAATCTCTGGGAGCCTTGAAGAATGTGTGAAAGTCGAGAACATTATCTCCGAAAGCAAAAATGGGTATGTTTGAAGAAATAGTGGTTCCATCAATGTTGTATGGTTGCGAGGCGTGGGCTATGGATAGAGTTGTGCGCAGGAAGGTGGATATGTTGGAAATGAGATGTTTGAGGACAATATGTGGTGTGAGGTGGTTGGATCGAGTAAGTAATGTAAGGGTAACAGAGATGTGTTGTAATAAAAAGAGTGTGGTTGAGAGAGCAGAAGAGGGTGTTTTAAAATGGTTTGGTCACATGGAGAGAATGAGTGAGGAAAGATTGACCTAGAGGGTATACGTGTCAGAGGTGGAGGGAACGAGAAGTGGGAGACAAATTGGAGGTGGAAAGATGGAGTGAAAAAGATTTTGAGTGATCGGGGCCTGAACATGCAGGAGGGTGAAAGGCGTGCAAGGAATAGAGTGAATTGGAACGATGTGGTATACCGGGTCGACGTGCTGTCAATGGATTGAACCAGGGTATGTGAAGCGTCTGGGGTAAACCATAGAAAGTTCTGTGGGGCCTGGATGTGGATAGGGAGCAGTGGTTTCGGTGCATTATTACATGACAATTAGAGACTGAGTGTGAACGAATGTAGCCTTTGTTGTCTTTTCCTAGCACTACCTCACACACATGAGGCGGGAGGGGTTTGTTATTCCATGTGTGGCAAGGTGGCGATAGGAATGAATAAAGGTACACAATATGAATTATATACATGCTTATATATGTGTACGTCTGTGTGTGTATATGTATATATACATTCAGATGCATAGGTATGTATATTTCCGTGTGTGGATGTGTTGTATGTTGTATGTGTATGTATGTGTATGTGGGTGGGTTGGGCCATTATTTCGTCTGTTCCCTTCCGCTATCTCGCTAACGCGGGAGACAGCGACAAAGCAAATAAAATAAATAAATAAATATTTTATTTATTTATTTATTTTATTTTCCCTTGTCGCTGTCTCCCGCGTTAGCGAGGTAGCGCAAGGAAACAGACGAAAGAATGACCCAACCCACCCCCCATACACGTGTATATACATACGTCCACATACACAAATATACATACCTATACATCTCAATGTACACATTTATATACACACACAGATATATACATATATACACATGTACATGTGCAAGAGGTGAAAAAGGGGGCAAATGAGATTTGGACTGAGAGAGTATCATCAAATATTAGGGAGAATAAAAAGATGTTTTGGAAGGAGGTAAATAAAGTGTGTAAGACAAGGGAGCAAATGGGAACTTCAGTGAAGGGGGCTAATGGGGAGGTAATAACAAGTAGTGGTAATCTAAGAAGCATATGGAGTGAGTATTTTGAAGGTTCGTTGAATGTGTTTGATGATAGAGTGGCAGATATAGGGTGTTTTGGTCGAGGTGGTGTGCAAAGTGAGAGGGTTAGGGAAAATGATTTGGTAAACAGAAAAGAGGTAGTAAAAGCATTGCGGAAGAGGAAAGCCGGCAAGGCAGCAGGTTTGGATGGTATTGCAGTGGAATTTATTAAAAAAGGGGTTGACTGTATTTTTGACTGGTTGGTAACGTTCTTTAATGTATGTATGATTCATGGTGAGGTGCCTGAGAATTGGCGGAATGCTTGCATAGTGCCATTGTACAAAAACAATGGGGATAAGAGTGAGTGCTCAGATTACAGAGGTATATGTTTGTTGAGTATTCCTAATGAATCATATGGGAGGGTATTGATTGAGAGGGTGAAGGCATGTTCAGAGCATCAGATTGGGGAAGAGCAGTGTGGTTTCACAAGTGGTAGAGGATGTGTGGATCAGGTGCTTTGAAGAATGTATGTGAGAAATACTTATAAAAGCAAATGGATTTGTATGTAGCATTTATGGATCTGGAGAAGGGATATGATAGAGTTGATAGAGATGCTCTGTAGAAGGTATTAAGAATATATAGTGTGGGAGGCAAGTTGTTAGAAGAAGATAAAAGTTTTTCTCGAGGATGTAAGACATGTGTACGTGTAGGAAATAAATATCTTTTTTTTTTTTTGCCGCTGTCTCCCGCGTTTGCGAGGTAGCGCAAGGAAACAGACGAAAGAAATGGCCCAACCCACCCCCCATACACGTGTATATACATACGTCCACACACGCACATATACATACCTACACAGCTTTCCATGGTTTACCCCAGACGCTTCACATGCCCTGTTTTAATCCACTGACAGCACGTCAACCCCGATATACCACATCGATCCAATTCACTCTATTCCTTGCCCTCCATTCACCCTCCTGCATGTTCAGGCCCCGATCACACAAAATCTTTTTCACTCCATCTTTCCACCTCCAATTTGGTCTCCCACTTCTCGTTCCCTCCACCTCTGACACATATACCCTCTTGGTCAATCTTTCCTCACTCATTCTCTCCATGTGACCAAACCATTTCAAACCACCCTCTTCTGCTCTCTCAACCACACTCTTTTTATTACAACTAATCTCTCTTAACCTTACGTTACTTACTCGATCAAACCGCCATCCACCACACATTGTCCTCAAACATCTCATTTCCAGCACATCCATCCTCCTGCGCACAACTCTATCCATACCCCACGCCTCGCAACCATACAACATTGTTGGAACCACTATTCCTTCAAACATACCCATTTTTGATTTCCGAGATAATGTTCTCGACTTCCACACATTCTTCAAGGCTCCCAGGATTTTCGCCCCCTCCCCCACACTATGATCCACTTCCGCTTCCATGGTTCCATCCGCTGCCAGATCCACTCCCAGATATCTAAAACACTTTACTTCCTCCAGTTTTTCTCCATTCAAACTTACCTCCCAATTGACTTGATCCTCAACCCTACTGTACCTAATAATCTTGCTCTTATTAACATTTACTCTTAACTTTCTTCTTTCACACACTTTACCAAACTCAGTCACCAGCTTCTGCAGTTTCTCACAT
>NC_092239.1:21827874-21835102 GCF_036320965.1 Panulirus ornatus
TTCACTTCCCAAGCTCTCTCATCCACAACAGACGGCATACTTCCCCTCTTTCCAAAACTCTTGCATTCACCTCCCTAACAACCACATTCATAAACAAATTCGGCAGCCATGGAAACATCACACACCCCTGCCGCAAACCAACATTCACTGAGAACCAACCACTTTCCTCTCTACCTACACGTACACATGCCTTATATCCTCGATAAAAACTTTTCACTGCTTCTAACAACTTACCTACCACACCATATATTCTTAATACCTTCCACAGAGCATCTCTATCAACTCTATCATATGCCTTCTCCAGATCCATAAATACTACATACAAATCCATTTGCTTTCGTAAGTATTTCTCATATACATTCTTCAAAGCAAACACCTGGTCCACACATCCTCTACCACTTCTGAAACCACACTGCTCTTCCCCAGTCTGATGCTCTGTACATGTCTTCACCGCCTCAATCAATATCCTCAATACCCTCCTTTATCCCTGGGGATAGGGGAGAAAGAATACTTCCCACGCATTCCTCACGTGTCGTAGAAGGCGACTAAAGGGGACGGGAGCGGAGGGCCAGAAACCATCCCCTTCTTGTATTTTAGCTTTCTAAAATGGGAAACAGAAGAAGGAGTCACGCGAGGACTTCTCATCCTCCTCGAAGGCTCAGATTGGGGTGCCTAAATGTGTGTGGATGTAACCAAGATGAGAAAAAAGGAGAGATAGGTAGTATGTTTGAGGAAAGGAACCTGGATGTTTTGGCTCTGAGTGAAACGAAGCTCAAGGGTAAAGGGGAAGAGTGGTTTGGGAATGTCTTGGGAGTAAAGTCAGGGGTTAGTGAGAGGACAAGAGCAAGGGAAGGAGTAGCACTACTCCTGAATCAGGAGTTGTGGAAGTATGTGATAGAGTGTAAGAAAGTAAATTCTATATTAATATGGGTAAAACTGAAAGTTGATGGAGAGAGATGGGTGATTATTGGTGCATATGCACCTGGGCATGTGAAGAAAGATCATGAGAGGCAAGTGTTTTGGGAGCAGCTGAATGAGTGTGTTAGTGGTCTTGATGCACAAGACCGGGTTCTAGTGATAGGTGATTTGAATGCAAAGGTGAGTAATGTGGCAGTTGAGGGAATAATTGGTATACATGGAGTGTTCAGTGTTGTAAATGGAAATGGTGAAGAGCTTGTAGATTTATGTGCTGAAAAAGGACAGGTGATTGGGAATACCTAGTTTAAAAAGCGAGATATACATAAGTATACGTATGCAAGTAGGAGAGATGGCCAGAGAGCGTTATTGGATAACGTGTTAATTGATAGAAGCACGAAAGAGAGACTTTTGGATGTTAATATGCTGAGAGGTGCAACTGGAGGATGTCTGATCATTATCTTGTGGAGAAGGTGAAGATTTGTGGGGGTTTTCAGAAAAGAAGAGAGAATGTTGGGGTGAAGAGAGTGGTAAGAGTAAGTGAGCTTGGGAAGGAGACTTGTGAGAGGAAGTACCAGGAGAGACTGAGTACAGAATGGAAAAAGGTGAGAACAAAGGAGGTAAGGGGAGTGCGGGAGGAATAGGATGTATTTAGGGAAGCAGAGATGGCTTTCGCAAAGGATGCTTGTTACATGAGAAGCGTGGGATGTGGGTTGATTAGAAAAGGTAGTGAGTGGTGGGATGAAGAAGTAAGATTATTAGTGAAAGAGAAGAGAGAGGCATTTGGACGATTTTTGCAGGGAAAAAATGCAAATGAGTGGGAGAGGTATAAAAGAAAGAGGCAAGAGGTTAAGAGAAAGGTGCAAGAGGTGAAAAAGAGGGCAAACGAGAGTTGGGGTGAGAGAGTATCATTAAATTTTAGGGAAAATAAAAAGATGCTCTGGAAGGAGGTAAATAAAGTGCGTTAGACAAGGGAGCAAATGGGAAATTCAGTGAAGGGGGCTAATGGGGAGATGATAACAAGTAGTGGTGATGTGAGAAGGAGATGGAGTGAGTATTTTGAAGGTTTGTTGAATGTGTCTGATGATAGAGTGGCAGATATAGGGTGTTTTGGTCGAGGTGGTGTGCAAAGCGAGAGGGTTAGGGAAAATGATTCGGTAAATAGAGAAGAGGTAGTAAAAGCTTTACGGATGGTGAAAGCCGGCAAGGCAGCAGGTTTGGATGGTATTGCAGTGGAATTTATTTAAAAAAGGGGGTGACTGTGTTGTTGACTAGTTGGTAAGGTTATTTAGTGTATGTAAGATTCATGGGGAGGTGCCTGAGGATTCGCGGAATGCTTGCATAGTGCCATTGTACAAAGGCAAAGGGGATAAGAGTGAGTGCTCAAATTACAGAAGTATAAGTTTGTTGAGTATTCCGGGTAAATTATATGGGAGGGTATTGATTAAGAGGGTGAAGGCATGTACAGAGCATCAGATTGGGGAAGAGCAGTGTGGTTGCAGAAGTGGTAGAGGACGTGTGGATCAGGTGTTTGCTTTCAAGAATGTATGTGAGAAATACTTAGAAAAGCAAATGGATTTGTATGTAGCATTTATGGATCTGGAAAAGGCATATGATAGAGTTGATAGAGATGCTCTGTGGAAGGTATTAAGAATATATGGTGTGGGAGGCAAGCTGTTAGAAGCAGTGAAAAGTTTTTATCGAGGATGTAAGGCATGTGTACGTGTAGGAAGAGAGGAAAGTGATTGGTTCTCAGTGAACGTAGGTTTGCGGCAGGGGTGTGCGATGTCTCCATGGTTGTTTAATTTGTTTATCGATGGGGTTGTTAGGGAGGTGAATGCAAGAGTTTTGGAAAGAGGGGCAAGTATGAAGTCTGTTTCGGATGAGAGAGCTTGGTAAGTGAGTCAGTTGTTGTTCGCTGATGATACAGCGCTGGTGGCTGATTCATGTGAGAAACTGCAGAAGCTGGTGACTGAGTTTGGTAAAGTGTGTGAAAGAAGAAAGTTAAGAGTAAATGTGAATAAGAGCAAGGTTGTTAGGTACAGTAGGGTTGAGGGTCAAGTCAATTGGGAGGTAAGTTTGAATGGATAAAAACTGGAGGAAGTAAAGTGTTTTAGATATCTGGGAGTGGATCTGACAGCGGATGGAACCATGGAAGCGGAAGTGAATCATAGGGTGGGGGAGGGGGCGAAAATCCTGGGAGCCTTGAAGAATGTGTGGAAGTCGAGAACATTATCTCGGAAAGCAAAAAAGGGTATGTTTGAAGGAATAGTGGTTCCAACAATGTTGTATGGTTGCGAGGCGTGGGCTATGGATAGAGTTGTGCGCATGAGGGTGGATGTGCTGGAAATGAGATGTTTGAGGACAATGTGTGGTTTCAGGTGGTTTGATCGAGTAAGTAATGTAAAGGTAAGAGAGATATGTGGAAATAAAAAGGGCATGGTTGAGAGAGCAGAAGAGGGTGTTTTGAAATGGTTTGGGCACATGGAGAGAATGAGTGAGGAAAGATTGACCAAGAGGATATATGTGTCGGAGGTGGAGGGAACGAGAAGTGGGAGACCAAATTGGAGGTAGAAAGATGGAGTGAAAAAGATTTTGTGTGATCGGGGCCTGAACATGCAGGAGGGTGAAAGGAGGGCAAGGAATAGAGTAAATTGGATCGATGTGGTATACCGGGGTTGACGTGCTGTCATTGGATTGAATCAGGGCATGTGAAGCGTTTGGGGTAAACCATGGATAGTTGTGTGGGGCCTGGATGTGGAAAGGGAGCTGTGGTCTCGGGCATTATTGCATGACAGCTAGAGACTGAGTGTGAACGAATGGGGCCTTTGTTGTCTTTTCCTAGCGCTACCTTGCACACATGAGGGGGGAGGGGGATGGTATTCCATGTGTGGCGAGGTGGCGATGAGAATGAATAAAGGCAGACAGTGTGAATTGTGTGCATGGGTATATATGTATGTGTCTGTGTGTATATATATATGTGTACATTGAGATGTATAGGTATGTATATTTGCGTGTGTGGACGTGTATGTATATACATGTGTATGGGGGTGGGTTGGGCCATTTCTTTCGTCTGTTTCTACCTCTGTTTTCTACCTCACAAACGCGGGAGACAGCGACAAAGCAAAATAAAATAAATATATAATACATGTATATATATATATATATATATATATATATATATATATATATATATATATATATATATATATATATATTTCATACTATTCGCCATTTCCCGCGATAGCGAGGTGGCGTTAAGAACAGAGGACTGGGCCTTTGAGGGAATATCCTCACCCTCTTCTCTGTTCCTTCTTTTGGAAAATTAAAAAAAAAAAAACGAGAGGGGAGGATTTCCAGCCCCCCGCTCCCTTCCCTTTTAGTCGCCTTCTACGACACGCAGGGAATACGTGGGAAGTATTGTTTCTCCCCTATCCCCAGGGATATATATATATATATATATATATATATATATATATATATATATATATATATATATATATATATATATATATATATATATATATATATATATATATATATATATATATATATATATATATATATATATATATATATATATATATAAAATATATATATATATATATATATATATATATATATATATATATATATATATATATATATATATAAATATATATAAAACATATATATATATATATATATATATATATATATATATATATATATATATATATATATATATATATATATATATATATATATATATATATATATATATATATATATTGTTATTATTCTTATATTTATCGTACCTTCTCGCTGTCTCCCACGTTAGCGAGGTAGCGCAAGAAAACAGACGAAAAAATGGCCCAACCCCCCTACACACAAATGTATGTATATACATTCACGTCGACACATGCACCTATACATACCTATACATCTCAAGGTATAATATATGTACACACACAGATATATACATATATGCACATGTACATAATTCATACTGTCTGCCCTTTGCCACCCCGTCACACATGAAATGAAAACCTCCTTCCCTGCATATGCGCTAGGTAGCGCTAGGAAAACACAACAAAGGCCACATTCGTTCACACTTAGTTTCTAGCTGTCATGTATAATGCATCGAAACCACAGCTCCCTTTCCACATCCAGGCCCCACAAAACACTCCATGGTTTACTCCAGACGTTTAACATGCCCTGGTTCAATGCACTGACAGCACGTCGACCCCAATATACCACATCATTTCAATTCACTCTATTCCTTGCACGCCTTTCACCCTCCTGCATGTTCAAGTCTGATAGCTCAAAATCTTTTTCACTCCATCCTTCCACCTCCAATTTGGTCTCCCACTTCCCCTCGTTCTCTCCACCTCTGATACATATTTCCTCTTTATCAATCTTTTCTCACTCATTCTCTCCATGTGATCAAACCATTTCAATACACCCTCTTCTGCTCTCTGAACCACACTCTTTTTATTACCACACATCTCTCTTCCCCTTTCTTTTGCTTACTCGATCAGACCATCTAAATCCACATAATGTCCTCAAACATATCATTTCCAACACATCCCCCCTCTTTCGCACAACCCTATCTATCGCCCATGCCTCACAACCTTATAACATTGTTGGAACCACTATTCCTTCGAACGTTCCCATTTTTGCTCTCCGAGATAACAGTCTGGCCTTCCACGCATTTTTCAACGCTCCCATAATCTTTGCCCCTTCCTTCACCCTGTGACTCACTTCCGCTTCCATGGTTCTATCCGCTGCCAAATCCACTCCCAGATATCTAAAACACTTCACTTCCTCCAGTTTTTCTTCATTGAAACTTACCTCCCAGTTGACTTATCCCTCAACCCTACTGTACCTAATAACGTTGCTCTTATTCACATTTACTCTAGGCTTTCTTCTTTCACACACTTCACCAAGCTCAGTCATCAACTTCTGCTGTTTCAGCCACCAGCGCTGTATCATCAGCGAACAACAACTGACTAACTTCTCAAACCCTCTCATCCGATACAGACTGCATACTTGCCCCTCTCTCCAAAACTCTTGCATTCCCCTCCCTAACAACCTCACTCATAAACAAATTAAACAACCATGGAGACATCATACACCCCTGCCGCAAACCGACATTCACTGAGAACCCATCACTTTACGCTCTTCTCACTCGTACACATGCCTTACATCAACTTTTCACTGCTTCTAGCAACTTACCTCCCACACCATATACTCTCAATACCTTCCACAGAGCATCTCCATCTACCCTATCATATGCCTTCTCCAGATCCATAAATGCTACATACAAATCCATTTGCTTTTCTAAGTATTTCTCACATACATTCTTCAAAGCAAACACCTGATCCACACATCCTCTACCACTTCTGAAACCACACTGCTCCTCCCCAGTCTGGTACTCTGTACATGCCTTTACCTTCTCAATCAATACCCTCTCATATGATTTCCCAGGAATACTCAACAGACTTATAACTCTGTAATTTGAACATTCACCTTTATTCCCTTTATCTTTGTACAGTGGCACTATACATGCATTCCGCCAATCGTTAGGCACTTCACCAAGAACCATACATACATTGAAAATCCTCACCAACCAGTCAAGAACGCAGTCACCCCCTTTTTGATAAATTCCAAGGCAATACCATCCAAACCCGTCGCCTTGCCGGCTTTCATCTTCCGCAAAGCATTCACTACCGCTTCTCCGTTTACCAAATCATTCTCCCTGACCCTCTCACTTCGCATACCACCTCGACCAGAGCACCTTATATATGCCACTCTATCATCTAACACATTCAACAAACCTTCATAATACTCACTCCATCTCCTTCTCACTTCACTACTACTTGTTATTACCTCCCCATTTGCCCCCTTCACCGATGTTCCCATTTGTTTTCTTGTCTTACGCACATTGTTTACATCCTTCCAAAACATCTTTGTATTTTCCCTAAAATTTAATAATACTCTCTCACCCCAACTCTCACTTGTCCTCTATTTCACCTCTTGCACCTTTCTCTTGACCTCTTGCCTCATTCTTTTATACATCTCCCAGTCATTTGCAATATTTTCCCGCAAAAATCTTCCAAATGCCTCTCTCTTCTCTGTCAATAACAATCAAATTTCTTCAATCCACCACTCACTACCCTTTCTAATCTGCGCAACAGACTGGTAAGAATCTATCTGTTAGACTTCAACAACAGAAATATATTATAAGAACAGGACAAGAATCAAATGCCTTCTTTAACCACGTTAAACACTACGATCATTGTATTGACTGGAGTAATGCTATCTCAGTTAT
>NC_092239.1:21835202-21883606 GCF_036320965.1 Panulirus ornatus
CTGATATTGCCTACAGGTGTACTTTTAGCAGACGTTTGTAAAACAAAGTGAAAGTGTAGAGTGACGAAAAATGTCGTGTTTGCAGTTGATGTTGAATGACTTTTATCTTAAAGACATCTTCCCTCTTTTGCCTTTCCTTCTTCATATAACCTTACTTCCTTCAAGAGTCTAGTCTACAAACACCTGCGGAGCCCTGAATATTTTTTTTCCTTTTCTTCTATATTTTCTTTCACCCGAGATGGACTTGACTGGGGCATGTAATATCCCATCATGTCGGCCACAATACAAAACAAAGACGTCCCAACTATCTCAGCTGTGTCGTTTCTGTTATGTTCATCACTGTCGTCTCTGCCATATTTTGAGAGTTTCTTGCTGTATCTCTGCATGTTTTGTTCATTATAGTTCTGAGGAATCCCATTTCTACTGCTCGAATTCCGCTATTGTCGTAGTTGGTTCGTGTCTAGCTTTCTGCTCCACAATTCACTGTGAAAAATTGGACAAACTTGAAAATCATCGGTTGTCTTTCTTGAGGTGCATCTTATGACACTGGTTACAGGCTGCGTATGTTCTTAACATGTCATGTGATTCCTTCCTTGTTCTTAACATATTACGTTATTCCTTCCTTTATTTGGGTCTTACATCTGTCTCCCTTCACTGATAGTACATATTCTATCTATTTGATCTTAGCATTATTTATTATCGCATCTCCTACAATAGCATACATTTTATCTCCCTCCGCTCTGTTTATAGTCAATATCTTTGTTCTGTCTGCATTTACGTCAGCTAGTCTCTGGTAATCATTCAAACAATATAACGTTCTTACTGATCATATCCCACAACTACCCCTGTATTGTACAGCATCTCCACATACAGTGAAGTCTCCTGAGTTCTGTATCCTCTCCTTAACTTACCTGATGATACACTACATACATGCACTGAAATCTCCAGTCTTAGAGTGAAATATTCCTTGATCTCGTTCCTGACATATTTTCCTCCTAGGTGTCTGGTAGTCTGACGTAAAGTGTTATACAGTGATGCTTTGTATACGTAATATTTTTCGTTTTCTTTACACCTAGTCAGTATTTGTTTGGCTTCAATCATCAGGAGTCTTTTCTTCTTTCCGTCTTTCGTTAAACAGTTCCCAAACGGTCTAATTCAAGCACCTTCTGACCATATAGTGAGCTTTACGTGCATGCCGTCAACTCCAGGAGATCCGCCTTCTTTCGTTTATCCAAATGTTTCTTCCATCTCTAATCAAGTGAAAAAAAAAAAAAATATTGAACGTCACCTCATTCTTCTTTCCTCTTATCATCTATGTCTTGCATTCCAATATCAAGCAGATCTTTAAACCACTTTGTGAATCTTTCTCGTATGCCATCAAAGGCTGCATCAAGATCCCATACTCGTGTTCATGTTGTATTGCTTTGTCTTGTCCTGATAGCATGTTTTCCCAGTCCTATGGGTTTATTTTTGCTTTTTTGTTTGAAATATTCTCCTGTGAAAGACCCTAGTTCACTCCAGGTCTCTTCCTTTGCCCTTCTCTCATTCATTTTCCTTTATTTATCGCCTTTATATAATTCAATTTTATCTCAGGTTATTCTTCTATCAGCTTTTCTTTCCCTTTACTGCTTTTGCCCATAATGGGGTATGTCTTTGCTTCCACCTATCATTGTGGTTCCTGTGTTTCGTTAAGTGCCTTGTAGAGATTTGCTTCATTCCGTTCCCGTCTGGAATTCTATATCTACTGTCTTCCATCTCTGCTATAGTTCCTCTCCGTACTGATGTTAGTGGGTGAATGTTGATATCCTTTGTATTCCAAGTCGAATTTCCTTGTTTTTGCTTATGTTTTTAGTCTTCACTATAACGATGTTTCCCACCACAGATCTACGACCGGAATCTAGTTGCACATATCATATTTAACGAACTTGATTCATAGTTTTGATCACATTATTCTTTACTGTCGTTCTATCATTACTCAGTGTACATACGTCGTTCTATTCCTCTAAAGAGGTGATGCAATTCATTCATGATCTTAAGATCATTACACACACAGCAATCATTAAGATCTAATTCTTCTTCTCTTAACTAAATGGATCCTACACAATTTTTTCTATTCTAAGTCGTCTTTGTTTCTTCCACCAAGTCGACCATTTGTTTCTCTCATTTACATTCTCATTACTCTGTGAGGATCTAAAATTCATTTCTCTTTTTCCTTTTCCATAACTTCTAGTTGTGCCTCGTTCACATATAAGTAATGAAAGGGTAAGAGAGATGTGTGGAATAAAATGAGTGTGGTTGAGAGAGCAGAAGAGGGTGTTTTGAAATGGTTTGGTCACATGGAGAGAATGAGTGAGGTAAGATTGACCAAGAGGATATATGTGTCACAGGTGGAGGGAACGAAGAGAAGTGGGAGACCAGATTGGAGGCCCCATAGAACTTTCCATGGTTTACCCCAGACGCTTAACATGCCCTGGTTCAGTCCATTGAGAGCACGTCGACCCCGGTATACCCAATCGCTCCAATTTACTCTATTCCTTGCACGCCTTTCACCCTCCTGCATGTTCAGGCCCCGATCACTCAAAATCTTTTTCACTACATCTTTCCACCTCCAATTTGGTCTCCCACTTCTCCTCGTTCCCTCCACCTCTGACACATATATCCACTTAGTCAATCTTTCCTCACTCATTCTCTCCATGTGACCAAACCATTTCAAAACACCCTCTTCTGTTCTCTCAACCACACTCATTTTATTACCACACATCTGTCTTACCCTTTCATTACTTACTCGATCAAACAACCTCACACCACATATTGTCCTCAGACATCTCATTTCTAGCACATCTACCTTCCTCCGCACAACTCTATCTATAGCCGACGCCTCGCAACCATATAATTATCATTGTCGGAACCACTATTCCTTCAAACATACCCATTTTTGCTTTCCACGTATTTCCTGCGTGTCGTAGAAGGCGACTAAAAGGGGAGGGAACAGGGGGTTGGAAATCCTTCCCTCCAGTTTTTATTTGTCCAAGAGAAGGAATAGAGAAAAGGGCCAGGTGAGGATTTTCTCTCAAAGGCTCGGTTGTCTGTTCTTGATGCTACCTCGCTGAAGCTGGAAATGGCAAGTAAGTGTGAAAAAAAAGAATAAGTATACACACACACACACACACACATATCCTCCCCTCTCGTTTTTTTTTAATTTTCCAAAAGAAGCAACAGAGAAGGGGGCCAGGTGAGGATATTCCCTCAAAGGCCCAGTCCTCGGTTCTTAACGCTACCTTCCTAATGCGGGAAATGGCGAATAGTATGAAAGAATATATATATATATATATATATATATATATATATATATATATATATTGGAAAGGATCACAATTTTACTCGTGATCAAGATATACCTATGAGACCACGGGGAAAATGAAACACGATAAGTTCCCAAGTACACTTTGGTGTAATATTCACATCTTCAGAGGAAACACAAGAGAGAAATATGACAGTCAGTTGATATACAACGAAGAGTCGTAGCTAGGACGCCATTTGGTAGACATGTGATTGTCCAAGACAAGAAGGACAAGAAGGTGAATTGTTTACAAATTTTATCAACGATAAAGTTATCCAATTGGTATAGACCTTCATTGATATTAAGGTTATAATTCTTTGTGTATCTAATAATAGAAGATTCAATTATATTACTCGTAGTAACAGAGTTTGAGTTAATAACTGAGATAGCATAACTGCAGTCAATGCATTGATCATAGTTTTTAACGTGATTAAACAAGGCATTTGATTCTTGTCCTGTTCATACACTATATCTATGTTGCTTAAGTCTAACAGAAAGACCCTTACCAGTCTGCCCAACATAAAACTTATCACAATTTCTACATGGCACATTATAAATGTACCCAGGAGAATTTTCTGGTGAGTTCCGGATTAACATATTCTTTATAGTATTATTTTTGCTGAAGGCAACATTTACATTAAAGGATTTAAGCAACATGGGAAGTAAAGTAGAATTATTGATAAAAGTGAGAACTGAAAGATTCTTAGTGTCAATAGGAGGTTTCAGCTCAATTCTTTAAGATGATTTCTCTGCTAACTTATGGGATATATATATATATATATATATATATATATATATATATATATATATATATATTGGGAGGTGAGTTTGAATGGAGAAAAACTGGAGGAAGTGAAGTGTTTTAGATATCTGGGAGTGGATCTGTCAGCGGATGGAACCATGGAAGCGGAAGTGGATCATAGGGTGGGGGAGGGGGCAAAAATTTTGGGAGCCTTGAAAAATGTGTGGAAGTCGAGAACATTATCTCGGAAAGCAAAAATGGGTATGTTTGAAGGAATAGTGGTTCCAACAATGTTGTATGGTTGCGAGGCGTGGGCTATGGATAGAGTTGTGCGCAGGAGGATGGAGGTGCTGGAAATGAGATGTTTGAGGACAATGTGTGGTGTGAGGTGGTTTGATCGAGCAAGTAACGTAAGGGTAAGAGAGATGTGTGGAAATAAAAAGAGCGTGGTTGAGAGAGCAGAAGAGGGTGTTTTGAAATGGTTTGGGCACATGGAGAGAATGAGTGAGGAAAGATTGACCAAGAGGATATATGTGTCGGAGGTGGAGGGAACGAGGAGAAGAGGGAGACCAAATTGGAGGTGGAAAGATGGAGTGAAAAGGATTTTGTGTGATCGGGGGCTGAACATGCAGGAGGGTGAAAGGAGGGCAAGGAATAGAGTGAATTGGAGCGATGTGGTATACAGGGGTTGACGTGCTGTCAGTGGATTGAATCAAGGCATGTGAAGCGTCCGGGGTAAACCATGGAAAGCTGTGTAGGTATGTATATTTGCGTGTGTGGACGTGTGTATGTACATGTGTATGGGGGGGTTGGGCCATTTCTTTCGTCTGTTTCCTTGCGCTACCTCGCAACCGCGGGAGACAGCGACGAGGTATAAAAAAGAAAAAAAAAAAAAAAAAAAAAAAAAATATATATATATATATATATATATATATATATATATATATATATATATATATATATATATATATATATATATATATATATATATATATATACACACACACACACATATATATATATATATATATATATATATATATATATATATATATATATATATATATATATATTCTTTTTTTTTTTGCTTTGTCGCTGTCTCCCGCGTTTGCGAGGTAGCGCAAGGAAACAGACGAAAGAAATGGCCCAACCCCCCCCCCATACACATGTATATACATAAGTCCACACACGCAAATATACATACCTACACAGCTTTCCATCGTTTACCCCAGACGCTTCACAGGCCCTGATTCAATCCACTGACAGCACGTCAACCCCGGTATACCACATCGATCCAATTCACTCTATTCCTTGCCCTCCTTTCACCCTCCTGCATGTTCAGGCCCCGATCGCACAAAATCTTTTTCACTCCATCTTTCCACCTCCAATTTGGTCTCCCACTTCTCGTTCCCTCCACCTCCGACACATATACCCTCTTGGTCAATCTTTCCTCACTCATTCTCTCCATGTGCCCAAACCATTTAAAAACACCCTCTTCTGCTCTCTCAACCACGCTCTTTTTATCTCCACACATCTCTCTTACTCTTACGTTACTTACTCGAACAAACCACCTCACACCACACATTGTCCTCAAACATCTCATTTCCAGCACATCCACCCTCCTGCGCACAACTCTATCCATAGCCCACGCCTCGCAACCATACATTGTTGGAACCACTATTCCTTCAAACATACCCATTTTTGCTTTCCGAGATAATGTTCTCGACTTCCACACATTCTTCAAGGCTCCCAGGATTTTCGCCCCTTCCCCCACCCTATGATCCACTTCCGCTTCCATGGTTCCATCCGCTGCCAGATCCACTCCCAGATATCTAAAACACGTTACTTCCTCCAGTTTTTCTCCATTCAAACTTACCTCTCAATTGACTTGACCCTCAACCCTACTGTACCTAATAACCTTGCTCTTATTCACATTTTCTCTTAACTTTCTTCTTTCACACACTTTACCAAACTCAGTCACCAGCTTCTGCAGTTTCTCACATGAATCAGCCATCAGCGCTGTATCATCAGCGAACAACAACTGACTCACTTCCCAAGCTCTCTCATCCACAACAGACTTCATACTTGCCCCTCTTTCCAAAACTCTTGCATTCACCTCCCTAACAACCCCATCCGTAAACAAACTAAACAACCATGGAGACATCACACATCCCTGCCGCAAACCTATATTCACTGAGAACCAATCACTTTCCTCTCTTCCTACACGTACACATGCCTTACATCCTCGATAAAAACTTTTCACTGCTTCTAACAACTTGCCTCCCACACCAAATATTCTTAATACGTTCCACAGAGCATCTCTATCAACTCTATCATATGCCCTCTCCAGATCCATAAATGCTACATACAAATCCATTTGCTTTTCTAAGTATTTCTCACATACATTCTTCAAAGCAAACACCTGATCCACACATCCTCTACCACTTCTGAAACCACACTGCTCTTCCCCAATCTGATGCTCTGTACATGCCTTCACCCTCTCAATCAATACCCTCCCATATAATTTACCAGGAATACTCAACAAACTTATACCTCTGTAATTTGAGCACTCACCCTTATCCCCTTTGCCTTTGTACAATGGCACTATGCACGCATTCAGCCAATCCTCAGGCACCTCACCATGAGTCATACATACATTAAATAACCTTACCAACCAGTCAATAATACAGTCACCCCCTTTTTTAATAAATTCCACTGCAATACCATCCAAACCTGCTGCCTTGCCGGCTTTCATCTTCCGCAAAGCTTTTACTACCTCTTCTCTGTTTACCAAATCATTTTCCCTAACCCTCTCACTTTGCACACCACCTCGACCAAGACACCCTATATCTGCCACTCTATCATCAAACATATTCAACAAACCTTCAAAATACTCTCTCCATCTCCTTCTCACATCACCACTACTTGTTATCACCTCCCCATTAGCGCCCTTCACTGAACTTCCCATTTGCTCCCTTGTCTTACGCACTTTATTTACCTCCTTCCAGAACATCTTTTTATTCTCCCTAAAATTTAATGATACTCTCTCACCCCAACTCTCATTTTCCCTCTTTTTCACCTCTTGCACCTTTCTCTTCACCTCCTGTCTCTTTCTTTTATACATCTCTCAGTCAATTGCATTTTTTCCCTGCAAAAATCGTCCAAATGCCTCTCTCTTCTCTTTCACTAATAATTTTGATTCTTCATCCCACCACTCACTACCCTTTCTAATCAACCCACCTCCCACGCTTCTCATGCAACAAGCATCTTTTGCTCAATCCATCACTGATTCCCTAAATACATCCCATTCCTCCCCCACTCCCCTTACTTCCATTGTTCTCACCTTTTTCCATTCTGTACTCAGTCTCTCCTGGTACTTCCTCACACAAGTCTCCTTCCCAAGCTCACTTACTCTCACCACCCTCTTCACCCCAACATTCACTCTTCTTTTCTGAAAACCCATACAAATCTTCACCTTAGCCTCCACAAGATAATGATCAGACATCCCTCCAGTTGCACCTCTCAGCACATTAACATCCAAAAGTCTCTCTTTCGTGCGCCTGTCAATTAACACGTAATGCAATAACGCTCTCTGGCCATCTCTCCTACTTACATACGTATACTTATGTATATCTCGCTTTTTAAACCAGGTATTCCCAATCACCAGTCCTTTTTCAGCAAAATAAATCTACAAGCTCTTCACCATTTCCATTTACAACACTGAACACCCCATGTATACCAATTATTCCCTCAACTGCCACATTACTCACCTTTGCATTCAAATCACCCATCACCATAACCCGGTCGCGTGCATCAAAACCACTAACACACTCATTCAGCTGCTCCCAAAACACTTGCCTCTCATGATCTTTCTTCTCATGCCCAGGTGCATATGCACCAATAATCACCTATCTCTCTCCATCAACTTTCAGTTTTACCCATATTAATCGAGAATTACTTTCTTCATTCTATCACATACTCCCACAACTCCTGTTTCAGGGGTATTTCTACTCCTTCCCTTGCTCTTGTCCTCTCACTAACCCCTGACTTTACTCCCAAGACATTCCCAAACCACTCTTCCCCTTTAACCCTTGGCTTCGTTTCACTCAGAGCCAAAACATCCAGGGTTTTCTTCCTCAAACATACTACCTATCTCTCCTTTTTTCACATCTTGGTTACATCCACACCATTTAGACACCCCACTCTGAGCCTTACGAGGAGGATGAGCACTCCCCCGCGTGACTCCTTCTTCTGTTTCCCATTTTTTTTTATATATGAGGCAAAAATGGAGTGGGGTTGAGAGAGTATCATTAAAGATTTTAGGGAGAATAAAAAGATGTTATGGAAGGAGGTAAATAAAGTGCGTAAGACAAGGGAGCAAATGGGAACTTCAGTGAAGGGCGCAAATGGGAGGTGATAACAAGTAGTGATGATGTGAGAAGGAGATGGATAGAGTATTTTGAAGGTTTGTTAGAATGTGTTTGATGATAGAGTGGCAGATATAGGGTGTTTTTGGTCGAGGTGGTGTGCAAAGTGAGAGGAGTTAGGGAAAATGATTTGGTAAACAGACAAGAGGTAGTAAAAGCTTTGCGGAAGATGAAAGCCGGCAAGGCAGCAGGTTTGGATGGTATTGCAGTGGAATTTATTAAAAAAGGGGTGACTGTATTTTGACTGGTTTGGTAAGGTTATTTATTGTATGTATGACTCATGGTGAGGTGCCTGAGGATTGGCGGAATGCGTGCATAGTGGCCATTGTACAAAGGCAAAGGGGATAAGAGTGAGTGCTCAAATTACAGAGGTATAAGTTTGTTGAGTATTCCTGGTAAATTATATGGGAGGGTATTGATTGAGAGGGTGAAGGCATGTACAGAGCATCAGATTGGGGAAGAGCAGTGTGGTTTCAGAAGTGGTAGAGGATGTGTGGATCAGGTGTTTGCTTGAAGAATATATGTGAGAAATACTTAGAAAAGCAAATGGATTTGTATGTAGCATTTATGGATCTGGAGAGGGCATAGATAGAGTTGATAGAGATGCTCCTGTGGAAGGTATTAAGAATATATGGTGTGGAGGCAAGTTGTTAGAAGCAGTGAAAAGTTTTTGTCGAAGATGTAAGGCATGTGTACGTGTAGGAAGAGAGAAAGTGATTGGTTCTCAGTGAATGTAGGTTTTGCGGCAGGGGTGTGTGATGTCTCCATGGTTGTTTAATTTGTTTATGGATGGGGTTGTTAGGGAGGTGAATGCAAGAGTTTTGGAATGAGGGCAAGTATGAAGTCTGTTGGGGATGAGAGAGCTTGGGAAGTGAGTCAGTTGTTGTTCGCTGATGATACAGCGCTGGTGGCTGATTCATGTGAGAAACTGCAGAAGCGGTGACTGAGTTTGGTAAAGTGTGTGAAAGAAGAAAGTTAAGAGTAAATGTGAATAAGAGCAAGGTTATTAGGTACAGTAGAGTTGAGGGTCAAGTCAATTTGGAGGTAAGTTTGAATGGAGAAAAACTGGAGGAAGTAAAGTGTTTTAGATATCTGGGAGTGGATCTGGCAGCGGATGGAACCATGGAAGCGGAAGTGGATCATAGGGTGGGGGAGGGGGCGAAAATCCTGGGAGCCTTGAAGAATGTGTGGAAGTCGAGAACATTATCTCGGAAAGCAAAAATGGGTATGTTTCAAGGAATAGTGGTTCCAACAATGTTGTATGGTTGCGAGGCGTGGGCTATGGATAGAGTTGTGCGCAGGAGGGTGGATGTGCTGGAAATGAGATGTTTGAGGACAATGTGTGGTGTGAGGTGGTTTGATCGAGTAAGTAACGTAAGGGTAAGAGAGATGTGTGGAAGTAAAAAGAGCGTGGTTGAGAGAGCAGAAGAGGATGTTTTTAAATGGTTTGGGCACATGGAGAGAATGAGTGAGGAAAGATTGACCAAGAGGATATATGTGTCGGAGGTGGAGGGAACGAGGAGAAGAGGGAAGACCAAATTGGAGGTGGAAAGATGGATTGAAAAAGTTTTGTGTGATCGGGCCTGAACATGCAGGAGGGTGAAAGGAGGGCAAGGAATAGAGTGAATTGGATCGATGTGGTATACCGGGGTTGACGTGGTGTCAGTGGATTGAATCAGGCATGTGAAGCGTCCTGGGTAAACCATGGAAAGCTGTGTAGGTATGTAATTTGCGTGTGTGGACGTTGTATTATACTGTGTATGGGGGGGGGGGGTTGGGCCATTTCTTTCGTCTGTTTCCTTGCGCTACCTCGCAAACGCGGAGACAGCGACGAAAGCAAAAAAAAAAAAAAATATATATATATATAATAATAAGTATATATAATAAATAAATATATAATATATATATTTACCATGGAAAGTTCTGTGGGGCCTGGATGTGGAAAGGGATGTGGTTTTCGGGAATATACATGACAAATAGAGACTGAGTGTGAAAGAAGTGGCCTTTGTTGTCTTTACCTAGCGCTACCCCGCGCACAAAAAAAAAAAAATTTTTTTATATATATTTTTATAAATATTTTTAAAATATATATATATAATATATATATTTTTATTAAAATATATATAAAATAATATATATAAAAATATATATTTATTTTTTTTTATTATGTTTTTTTTTTTTTTAATTTTTTTTGATCGCCGTTTTCCGTTCAGCTGGTAGCGCCGAGAAACAGACAAAGAGTGGCCCATCCATTCTTTTACACATACATATACATAAATGCCCATACCGCACATATGCATGATATATTTTAATATCAACTATACCATGGCATCATACACTACACATATACGTTTAAAAACCTGTATAATTTTATGCTTGCTTCTTTCACATTCCGCCCTACCCAGCCCCCCAGAATACAGTGTTGCTATCCCCTTTCGCGGCGAGGTTGCGCTAGGAAAACAAAAAAAAAGGCCACATTTGATCCCCCATTCCGTCTCGCTGTCATGTGTAATGACCCAAACCCCAAACTCCCTTCCAAAACCATGTCCCCAAACCTTTTTTAGGGGGTTACGCCAGGGGTTTCAAAACCCTGCTTCAGTCCTTTGAACCTGCTATACCACATCGATCCAATTCACTCTATTCCTTGCCCTCCTTTCACCCTCCTGCATGTTCAGGCCCCGATCGCACAAAATCTTTTTCACTCCATCTTTCCACCTCCAGTTTGGTCTCCCACTTCTCGTTCCCTCCACCTCCGACACATATACCCTCTTGGTCAATCTTTCCTCACTCATTCTCTCCATGTGCCCAAACCATTTAAAAACACCCTCTTCTGCTCTCTCAACCACGCTCTTTTTATCTCCACACATCTCTCTTACCCTTACGTTACTTACTCGAACAAACCACCTCACACCACACATTGTCCTCAAACATCTCATTTCCAGCACATCCACCCTCCTGCGCACAACTCTATCCATAGCCCACGCCTCGCAATCATACATTGTTGGAACCACTATTCCTTCAAACATACCCATTTTTGCTTTCCGAGATAATGTTCTCGACTTCCACACATTCTTCAAGGCTCCCAGGATTTTCGCCCCTTCCCCCACCCTATGATCCACTTCCGCTTCCATGGTTCCATCCGCTGCCAGATCCACTCCCAGATATCTAAAACACGTTACTTCCTCCAGTTTTTCTCCATTCAAACTTACCTCTCAATTGACTTGACCCTCAACCCTACTGTACCTAATAACCTTGCTCTTATTCACATTTTCTCTTAACTTTCTTCTTTCACACACTTTACCAAACTCAGTCACCAGCTTCTGCAGTTTCTCACATGAATCAGCCATCAGCGCTGTATCATCAGCGAACAACAAGTGACTCACTTCCCAAGCTCTCTCATCCACAACAGACTTCATACTTGCCCCTCTTTCCAAAAGTCTTGCATTCACCTCCCTAACGACCCCATCCGTAAACAAACTAAACAACCATGGAGACATCACACATCTCTGCCGCAAACCTATATTCACTGAGAACCAATCACTTTCCTCTCTTCCTACACGTACACATGCCTTACATCCTCGATAAAAACTTTTCACTGCTTCTAACAACTTGCCTCCCACACCATATATTCTTAATACGTTCCACAGAGCATCTCTATCAACTCTATCATATGCCCTCTCCAGATCCATAAATGCTACATACAAATCCATTTGCTTTTCTAAGTATTTCTCACATAAATTCTTCAAAGCAAACACCTGATCCACACATCCTCTACCACTTCTGAAACCACACTGCTCTTCCCCAATCTGATGCTCTGTACATGCCTTCACCCTCTCAATCAATACCCTCCCATATAATTTACCAGGAATACTCAACAAACTTATACCTCTGTAATTTGAGCACTCACCCTTATCCCCTTTGCCTTTGTACAATGGCACTATGCACGCATTCCGCCAATCCTCAGGCACCTCACCATGAGTCTTACATACATTAAATAACCTTACCAACCAGTCAATAATACAGTCACCCCCTTTTTTAATAAATTCCACTGCAATACCATCCAAACCCGCTGCCTTGCCGGCTTTCATCTTCCGCAAAGCTTTTACTACGTAATGCAATAACGCTCTCTGGCCATCTCTCCTACTTACATACGTATACTTATGTATATCTCGCTTTTTAAACCAGGTATTCCCAATCACCAGTCCTTTTTCAGCAAAATATATCTACAAGCTCTTCACCATTTCCATTTACAACACTGAACACCCCATGTATACCAATCATTCCCTCAACTGCCACATTACTCACCTTTGCATTCAAATCACCCATCACCATAACCCGGTCGCGTGCATCAAAACCACTAACACACTCATTCAGCTGCTCCCAAAACACTTGCCTCTCATGATCTTTCTTCTCATGCCCAGGTGCATATGCACCAATAATCACCTATCTCTCTCCATCAACTTTCAGTTTTACCCATATTAATCGAGACTTTACTTTCTTTCATTCTATCACATACTCCCACAACTCCTGTTTCAGGAGTAGTGCTACTCCTTCCCTTGCTCTTGTCTTCTCACTAACCCCCGACTTTACTCCCAAGACATTCCCAAACCACTCTTCCCCTTTATACTTGCGCTTCGTTTCACTCAGAGCCAAAACATCCAGGTTCCTTTCCTCAAACATACTACCTATCTCTCCTTTTTTCACATCTTGGTTACATCCACACACATTTAGACACCCCAACCTGAGTCTACGAGGAGGATGAGCACTCCCCGCGTGACTCCTTCTGTTTCCCATTTTTTTTTTATATATGAGGCAAATGAGAGTTGGGGTGAGAGAGTATCATTAAATTTTAGGGAGAATAAAAAGATGTTCTGGAAGGAGGTTAATAAAGTGCGTAAGACAAGGGAGCAAATGGGAACTTCAGTGAAGGGCGCAAATGGTTAGATGATAACAAGTAGTGATGATGTGAGAAGGAGATGGATAGAGTATTTTGAAGGTTTGTTAAATGTGTTTGATGATAGAGTGGCAGATATAGGGTGTTTTGGTCGAGGTGGTGTGCAAAGTGAGAGGATTAGGGAAAATGATTTGGTAAACAGACAAGAGGTAGTAAAAGCTTTGCGGAAGATGAAAGCCGGGAAGGCAGCAGGTTTGGATGGTATTGCAGTGGAATTTATTAAAAAAGGGGGTGACTGTATTATTGACTGGTTGGTAAGGTTATTTATTGTATGTATGACTCATGGTGAGGTGCCTGAGGATTGGCGGAATGCGTGCATAGTGCCATTGTACAAAGGCAAAGGGGATAAGAGTGAGTGCTCAAATTTCAGAGGCATAAGTTTGTTGAGTATTCCTGGTAAATTATATGGGAGGGTATTGATTGAGAGGGTGAAGGCATGTACAGAGCATCAGATTGGGGAAGAGCAGTGTGGTTTCAGAAGTGGTAGAGGATGTGTGGATCAGGTGTTTGCTTTGAAGAATATATGTGAGAAATACTTAGAAAAGCAAATGGATTTGTATGTAGCATTTATGGATCTGGAGAGGGCATATGATAGAGTTGATAGAGATGCTCTGTGGAAGGTATTAAGAATATATGGTGTGAGAGGCAAGTTGTTAGAAGCAGTGAAAAGTTTTTATCGAAGATGTAAGGGATGTGTACGTGTAGGAAGAGAGAAAAGTGATTGGTTCTCAGTGAATGTAGGTTTACGGCAGGGGTGTGTGATGTCTCCATGGTTGTTTAATTTGTTTATGGATAGGGTTGTTAGGGAGGTGAATGCAAGAGTTTTGGAATGAGGGGCAAGTATGAAGTCTGTTGGGGATGAGAGAGCTTGGGAAGTGAGTCAGTTGTTGTTCGCTGATGATACAGCGCTGGTGGCTGATTCGTATGAGAAACTGCAGAAGCTGGTGACTGAGTTTGGTAAAGTGTGTGAAAGAAGAAAGTTAAGAGTAAATGTGAATAAGAGCAAGGTTATTAGGTACAGTAGAGTTGAGGGTCAAGTCAATTTGGAGGTAAGTTTGAATGGAGAAAAACTGGAGGAAGTAAAGTGTTTTAGATATCTGGGAGTGGATCTGGCAGCGGATGGAACCATGGAAGCGGAAGTGGATCATAGGGTGGGGGAGGGGGCGAAAATCCTGGGAGCCTTGAAGAATGTGTGGAAGTCGAGAACATTATCTCGGAAAGCAAAAATGGGTATGTTTGAAGGAATAGTGGTTCCAACAATGTTGTATGGTTGCGAGGCGTGGGCTATGGATAGAGTTGTGCGCAGGAGGGTGGATGTGCTGGAAATGAGATGTTTGAGGACAATGTGTGGTGTGAGGTGGTTTGATCGAGTAAGTAACGTAAGGGTAAGAGAGATGTGTGGAAGTAAAAAGAGCGTGGTTGAGAGAGCAGAAGAGGATGTTTTTAAATGGTTTGGGCACATGGAGAGAATGAGTGAGGAAAGATTGACCAAGAGGACATGTGTGTCGGAGGTGGAGGGAACGAGGAGAAGTGGGAGACCAAATTTGAGGTGGAAAGATGGATTGAAAAAGATTTTGTGTGATCGGGGCCTGAACATGCAGGAGGGTGAAAGGAGGGCAAGGAATAGAGTGAATTGGATCGATGTGGTATACCGGGGTTGACGTGGTGTCAGTGGATTGAATCAGGGCATGTGAAGCGTCTGGGGTAAACCATGGAAAGCTGTGTAGGTATGTATATTTGCGTGTTTGGACGTGTATTTATATACATGTGTATGGGGGTGGGTTGGGCCATTTCTTTCGTCTGTTTCCTTGCGCTACCTCGCAAACGCGGGAGACAGCGACGAAGCAAAAAAAAAAAAAATATATATATATATATATATATATATATATATATATATATATATATATATATATATATATATATATATACCATGGAAAGTTCTGTGGGGCCTGGATGTGGAAAGGGAGCTGTGGTTTCGGTGCAATATACATGACAGCTAGAGACTGAGTGTGAACGAATGTGGCCTTTGTTGTCTTTACCTAGCGCTACCTCGCGCACATATATATATATATATATATATATATATATATATATATATATATATATATATATATATATATATATATATATATATATATATATATATGATTTTTTTTTATTATGCTATACTTGATCGCCGTTTCCGTGTCAGCATGGTAGCGCCGAGAAACAGACAAAGAGTGGCCCATCCATTCATATACACATACATATACATAAATGCCCATACCAGCACATATGCATGCATATACGTATACATATCAACATATACACATAGGCATACATACACATACACATATACACATATACGTATATACACATGTATATATTCATGCTTGCTTGCTTTCAACCATTCCTGGCCCTACCCAGCCCCTCAGAATACAGTGTTGCTATCCCTTGCTGCGGCGAGGTTGCGCTAGGAAAACAGACAAAAAAAGGCCACATTTGATCACATTCCGTCTCCAGCTGTCATGTGTAATGCACCGAAACCACAGCTCCCTATCCACAACCATGCCCCACAGACCTTTCTATGGTTTACGCCAGGCGTTTCAAATACCCTGCTTCAGTCCATTGACAGCAAGTGCAACCTGCTATACCACTTCGTTAAAATTCATTCTATTCCTTGCACGCCTCTCACCCTCCTGTATGTTCAGGCCCCGATCGCACAAAATCCTTTTCACTCAATCCCTCCACCTTCAATTTGGGCTCCCGCATCTCCTTGTTCCCTCCACCTCTGACACATATATTCTATTTGTCAACCTTTCCTCGTTCATTCTCTTCATATGTCCAAATCATTTCAACACACCCTCTTCTGCTCTCTCAACCACACTCTTTTTATTTTCACACATCTCTCTTACCCTTTCATTACTTAATCGATGAAACCACCTCCAACCACACATTGTCCTCAAACATTTCATTTGCAACACATTTACCCCTCTTCCGTACAGTCCTATCTATAGCCCATGCCTCGCGATCATATGATATTGCTGAGACTACTATTCCTTCAAACATACCCAATTTTGCTCTCCGAGATAACGTTCTTTCCTTTCACACATTCTTCATCGATCCCAGAGCCTTCGACCCCTCCCCCATCCTATGGCGCACTTCCGATTCCATGGTTCCACTCGCTGCTAAGTCCACTCCCAGATATCATAAACACTTCACTTCCTCCAATTATTCTCCATCTAAACTTACATCCCAATTAAATTATCCACCAACCCTGCTGAGCCTAATAACCTTGTTATTATTCACATTTACTCTCAACTTTCTACTTTCACACACTTTTCCAAACTTAGTCACCAACTTCTAAAGTTTCTCACTCGAATAAGCCGCCATTGCTCTGTCATCGGCAAACAACAACTGACTCACTTCCCAGGCTCTCTCATCCACAACAGACTGCATACTCGTCCCTCTCTCCAAAACTCTTGCATTCACTTCCATAACAACCCCATCCATAAACAAATTAAACAACCATCGGGACATCACACACCCCTGCCGCAGGCCGACCTTCACTGTGAACCGATCACTCTTCTCTCTTCCAACTCGCACACATGCCTTACATCCTCGATAAAAACTTTTCACTGCTTCTAAAAGCTCTCCTCCTGCATCATATACTCTTAAGACCTTCCACAAAGCATCTCTATCAACCTTATCATATGCCTTTTCCAGATTCATAAATGTTGCATGCAAATTCATCTGTTTTTGTAAGTGTTTCTCACATACATTCTTCAAAGCAAACACCTGATCCACACATCCTTCCGCACTTCTGAAAACATATTCTTCCTCTCCAATCTGATGCTCTGTACATGACTTCACCCTCTCAATCAATACCCTCCCTTATAGTTTACCAGAAATACCCAAAAAACGTATGTCTTTGTAGTTTGAACACTCATCTTTATCCCTTTGGCCTTTGTATAATGGCACTATGCATGCATTCCGCCAATCCTCAGTCACCTCATCATGATCCATACATACTCTGAATATCATTGCCAACCAATCACAACACACTCACACCATTTCTTGATAGATTCAACTAAAATTCCATCCAAACCCGCCACCTTGCCGGATTTCATCATCCGCAAAGCTTTCACTACCTCTTCTCTCTTAACCAAACCGAACGATTCTCCCTGACCCTCTCACTCCTTACACCACCCCAACCAAAACATTCTGCATCTGCCTCTCTATCATCAAACACATTCAATTAACCTTCAAAATACTCCCTCTTTCTCATTCTCACTTCATCACTACCTGTTACCACATCCACCCTTGCCCCCTTCACCGATGCTCTCATTTGTTCTCTTATCTTTTGTGCGTTATTTACCTCCTTCCAAAACACCTTACTTTCCGTAATGTTTAATGATACTCTCTCACCCCAACTCTCATTTTCCCTCTTTTTCAGCCCATGCACCTTCCTCTTGACTTCCTGCCACTTTCTTTTATACATCTTCCAGTCATGTGCATTCTTTCCTTGCAGGTAGTCCAAACGCCTCTCTTTTCTCTTTCACGAACAACTTTACTACTTCATCCCGCCACACGCTACTCTTTTGTACATACATCCCATTCCTCGCCTACTCCCCTCACAGCATTTGCTCTCACCTTTTGCCATGCTACACTTAATCTCTCCCGGTACTACCTCACATAAGTCTTCTTCCCAAGCTCGCATACTCTCACCACTCTCTTCTCCCCAACATTTTCTCATCTTTTTTGAAAACTTCTACAGATCTTTACCTTCGCCTCCACAAGATAGTGATCAGACATCTCACCAGCTGCCCATCTCAGCACATTTACATCCAAAAGCCTCTCTTTTACACGTCTATCAATTAACACGTAATCCAATAATGCCCTTTGACCATCTCTCCCACTCACATATGTATACTTATGTATATCAGTTCCTAGTGTCGAAGATATACCCCATCAAAGAATTTTGTTTAGATTCTGACATGCAGGTACATAGTGGAAAATAATATCCATTATTCAAACAACCTTTGGCAATTACAACCAAACTATTCATGACCTATGCTCAAGACCTATGTGTTGCCGGATTATGACTTAAGTAGCACAAACCTTCGCATCTGAACTCTCAGAGTGTGTCACTGTGGACAGTGGAGGAGAAAGGTCAGTTTTCCAGCAACCCCCAGTAAATATCAACGCTGGATGCTTTGAATATTGTAATTCCCACTATATCAATAGAGTTAGAATGAAGAATCGTGTGGAATTTATGGCAAAACAATACTGATCCAGTTCTACTTCGGAACAAACTTAAACAGTAACTCTTGTCTCCAGACGGTTTAAGGGGTTGATAACTAGTTTTGCTTTTAGGATGCTTAATACACTCTGATCAAAAACATGAGTGTTTGGTTAGGAAGGAATGATGCACATTTAGAATCTTCTAAACCCCCACCCATTCATCTATCTTTACCCAAGTGAAAACCACAAAAATCATATAAAGCAGCACTTTGAATACCTTCAAAAAATTTCCACTTAGATGTGTACAGGAAAGAGAAATGTCTGTGGTGAGTAAAACACACACGATGTGGTCTTTCCTCAGGTAGTAATGATCTGCAGTAAGCCATCTTTTCTAGGTAAACCAGGTAGTTGGTGAACAGTGGAACTTATCTCTTTCGTGTTTCCTCAGCCCAGCGTAGCATGAACACCCGATATGCACCAAGCAATTGTACAGTACCGCTCATAGGTGGCCAGTCATACACCATGACATTATTAACCACCAGAGGCTTTGTCAGGGAGACTGGGTGTTTACTACAAACACTGCAAATCTATCTTGGTCATTATCTGCTCCTTGGATCAGTCAAATTTCCACCCGAAAGAGCAAGACAGAGTTCCAGCATGACCAGCCTGTTTCTCCTCCATATACGGTGATAGTGACAAAATAGTTTCTTGATCCATTTAGAGAACAAGTTAGTTTCAACGTTTGTGGAAAATCTTTGATGAACTCAGATTAAGACAGAGTATTTGCTGTGTGTCGACGCAGTATGAAGTTGTCTATATAGGAAAATGAATTCCTGATGCAATCTCAGTCTGTCTGGTATTAATCTACGTTAAAGAATATAGAAATGAATGAATTCGTAACGAAATAGCCATATGTACTTACTTGTACGCTAGAAAAAGGACAAAATATTAATCATAAGATAAACAAACTCGTCATCTTCGAGTATGATGCTTTCATAGACACAGTTAAAGCAAGATAATTATGACTAATTATAGTTGCCTCAGTCGAGCACAGACCATTCCAAAATGCTCTCATATATCTAAAAGAACTAATCATATTTGGAAATGCAACCTGAGGGTTCAAACAATGGAGGGATGGCTGCACAAAGACACCCATTTGAATTAATAGTTTCGTTGTTGTTCTTTTTTTTTCTTTCATTCTCAAAGGCCCAGTGTAGGTGTTCCAGATTAATCAATGGACGTTGAACCATTTCTCAGGCGGTGAGCAACGAGAGGGCTTCCCCCTGGGGGACGTCGATGTTCATCATGATGACAGACACTCTGGAGGCAAATGAGACGCTGGCAGTGCTGCCCCGACTGATCGGCCAGGCTCGGCAGGTGGGTCACGATGTGTGTGAAGAAAGCGGGTTTTTCAAGTGGCATCTTAGGTGGGTTAGTCGAAATCAAGACACTGCTGAGGAAAGTAATGATAAGAATGATAATTGAAATCAGTGACAATGATATTGATAATGATAGTAATTATATCAATAGTAATGAAAATACCTATTTCTTATTTCATACTTGTTCGCCAATTCCCGTGTAAGCGAGGTAGCGTCAGTATCAGACGAATGACCTCAGATGAAAATATCCTTGCTTGACTTCATTCTCTGTTCCTTCTTTGGAAAAAACAAAACTGCAGGAAGGAAGGATTCACACGCCTTGGTTCAGCCCACTTGGGGCAAGTCTACCCCACATAGTACATCGAAGCAATTTATTCTATCCCATGCACGTCTCTCACCTTCTTGGATGTTCATGCCACGAAACCTCAAAGTCTCTTGTACGCCTCTTCGGTCTCCTTCTCCCCCTTACTTTGTCCATTTCTGACATTTAGAACCTCTTAGTCAATATTCACCCATCCTTTCCATATGTCTGAACCATTTTAAGACACCCTAGTAAGCTATCTAAATCAGATTATACTTACTAATGCATCTCAATCTTACATTGTCATTTCTTACAACACCAACCCTCCTCACACCACATTTTGTCCCTAAGTGCTACATGTCCAGCACGTCCACCTTCTCCTGTTCTTTTGTGCTCAGAGCCTAAAAATTACATCAATACAACACTGTCAGAAAAACTATACCTTCAGACAAACCCGCCGTTACCCTAGCATACACCTCTCAATACACCCAAAGCATTAGCCTCATCTCCCATCCTCCCATCAGCCACCATGGCTCCAGCCACGTTCCACTCACAGAAAACTAAAACACTTTATTTCCTTCAGCTCCTCATCTAAACTCACACTTGTCTTGTTCCCCTGCTATATCTCATTATCTTATTCTTGTTTACGTTAATTCTCAACTTCCTCCTTTCATATATTTTCCCAAACTTAAACACGAGTTTTGAAATCTCTCTCTCGAAGCTGTCAACAGAACTTTGTCATCTGAACAGCAACCGACCTCCTTCCTAGCCCTCCCCTCCAACAACATTCTCTAGGCGCATCTTACGACCAAAGAGCCTCTTATTTAGCTCCCTCACCATCCCTCCCATTGATAATTCAAAAAGCCATAGTAGCATCACACACTCTTAACGCAGGCCCATCCTCACCTCTTCCTACTCCCATTCTCACCTCACTCTGCAGGTACAAACATCCAACTGATATAATAGCTTTCCTTTCTCACCTCATATCCCTAACACTGTTCACGAAACGTCTGTCAGACCTATCATACACTTTACTCAGGACTATATGAGCCATATACAAATCCCGCTGTTTAACTAAGCAATGCTCACAGAAATTCTTCAAAGCCTGATCCACACATCCACTACCACTCCTAAAACCACACTGACCCTCCTTAATATTGTGGTGTGTGTGTGTGTGTGTGTGTGTGTGTGTGTGTGTGTGTGTCACCATCCTCTCGAATACCAAGGTACCATACACCTAACAAGGTAAACTTAATGAACCAATACCTCTATAATCAGATCATTCACTTTCATCCATTCTCCTTTGTACAAAGACGATGTACCTGCTTTGTGACAATGCTCAGGGGATATGAATACGCTAAAAAGATTATTCAACATTGAACAACAATGTTCCCTGTTTTTCGAAAATTTCAACCGCATCCCATCCACTCCTGCCACTTAAGCACATCTGTTCCTACGCAAGGCTTTCATTCAATCATATACTACGTCTTTCTCACTCCGCATACTTTCTCATCCCAAAGACACGACATCCGCCACCGTGTCATCTTACCCATTCAATAGTCCTTCAGAAATACTTATTCCCTCTTTTCAACCTCTTATTTGCCTGTTCGTGCTTATCATACCCGCATCCCCTCATTGTAGTTTCCATCTGTTCTCTTATTCTTTCCTGTTCACCTCCCTCCAAAAGTTCCATATTTTTCCAAAAGGTCACTGATACTCGCTCACTTCTCTTATTTGCCCTCTTTTACGGCTCTTGATACTTTCATTTAACAACCTACCGCTTTCTCCTGTTTACCTCGTAATCACTCGCATTCCTTCTCTCCAGATATCATTTATACAGTTCTCTTTTTCTTCCAGCTGCAGCTCAGCTTTCCTATTCCACCACTCACAGACTTTTTCCTATATCCTCACCTACCATTTAAGGAGGCAGTGCTTACATATACTGATGAGGTGTTTGGTATGTGGCATGTGTATATATAAGATATATATTATTCTCGAACCTTGTGCCACTCTCCACTCAGTCTCTCTGAAGGTCACTTACCCAGACCACTGTCTCACAACCGTCCCATCCTCGTTTCCTAAAGCTGCCACATAATTTCACACTTGACCCCACCAAGAAATGATCAGGCATTCCACCTGCTGTCTCTCAGCTCCTTCAAAACGAATAACTCCGTTGCACGCTTGTCAATTTATGCATAACCAGTAATGCACGATGACCACTATTCCCACCAGCTCATTTAAAGCCAAGACTATCTTGTCAAAATTTCTAATTTATCATTTACAAAATTCTAAGATTTTATACGTGTATGGCGTTACCTCCATACCTCTTTCCTGTCTGTCTATGACAGTGTAGAGACCAAATCAGTTATATGCATTCTGAGAGAGAAAAAAAAAGAAAATATTTGCATTTCAGCTCCACACAGATCTCTGCTATAGCTTTTCCACTCATTATATCTTCGGTATTGTTAGGGTGGGAAAATTGCTCTCAGATGACTGCTGAGCCGGGAGGGATCCATTCCACACTTCGTATGAGACCAATTTTTCGTACGTAATACAACTATGTATTTATGTAGAAAATCAAGCAGCTTAGAGTATATGTCTGGCTCTCTGTTCAGGTGCGGTTGAGGTCGTGGTGCGTGAGTGTGGTGGTGGTGAGCCACGACACGGCCTTCCTCACCACCTTCGCCGAGTCCTCCCTCAAGGGCCGCCTCCTTGTGTGGGCTACCAGGTTGCTGGTGGTCACCAGTCTCACCCTCCCACAGCTCCACGCCCTCCTGCCCGCCCACTGGACCTTCTCCATGATGAACACCATCTTCCTCAACCTAGAGGACACACCGTCTAGCCTCAGGTAATATATATACTTGAACTGAACGTAATCTTTCTCATTTTAAAAGAAAAGCCGCTGACCCTCAGATATACAGTTCAGCATTGTTTTTTATAAACCCTGAGACACATTTTAATTACAATATTGAACAACTATTTATCACAAATAGTTTCAAATATGAGATAATCTGGTCTCATAAAAACTGTCAGCGACTCATGTTTGGAGGGAGAAGTCCTTGTCAGTTCAGTTACTGGTAAGTTCAGTAAACGGTGTGAAACAGCTTTCGGAATCATGTCCTTTTAAGATTTTTTTTCCAATGAGAAAAAAGAACACTGTAAAAATGAAAACGTTCTTGATCACTCAAAGATAATCTAAACTGCGTTACATGTTGCAGTTCCTTATCTATTCACTTTGATCTATGTTTAATTATGTTTTAAGATAATGTGTTACTGATATTAATATATGAAGTCACACGATTCATTTTTGCTGTTTAACATAGTCTGAGCAATATAATTCATTGCTATCGCTCAGACAACGAGTAAGAATATAATCTACTCAGGAATACTCAAGGTTTTGTATGTGATGATATCAATGTTCCTTTCAAGGTAAAATCGTATTTTCGAAAAGTTAAGCACACGACAGATATGACTGTTAGTACAGTACCACTTTTACCTCCCCTGAAGGTACAACCTGTACACCTACCTACCATACAGCCCAGGTGGAGCACAGGTGGTGAAGGTCGCCATCTGGTCGTCAAAGAGGGGCGGTGTTCTGACTGGCATCTCGCTCTTCCCAGAAAAATATCCGAAGTACGGGTTGTTTAGATGTACTAGTTAGATTTTCAGTCCGTAACATATGATTTCTTCGCCCTGAATATGTGAAGTATTACTGTTATAAGAAATGATATGTATGGCTGTATACATCAGTATATCTGTAAAAACTATATTATAACTTTCATTATTTGAGATAACTTTTGGTCAACCCGAGCTAAAGGGAAGAATTTCTATGGGTTTTTCATTTTTCTCGAAACTAGTTGGTGTACACTGATACCATGCACAATACTTGGAGTAATGCTGCTCGACACATTCTTGAAAAAGATGAGAGGAAGTTTCAAATGTGTGTTTAAATAAACATATTTCCTGATATTACATTTCAGTTGCTCATCATAGATCACATGAATTGCACTTCTTCCTCCATAACTCTAAGATATTCAAACTGTGACACTGGCAATGTAGGACAATAAAATCATTTTCAGTTAGGTTGATCATAACTATTTAGAATTAGCGATGTGCTTGCAGAGTGTTTCGGGCGCTCGACTGTTGAGCTGGAGTTTGTGTGTGTGTGTGTGCCTTGAAATGTGTGTTCCGAGTATATTCATTTTAACTGGGTACCTCGTGCCTGCGTCACTCCTGCTAAACATTCAGCTTCACGTTAGGAAAATCAAATAACAACATCATTGATGTCATACTTGGTACAAGGAATCTTATCGTCGCCTGCTCAGTTATAACACAATTTTCCTTCACTTCAGCTTCCACGCAGCCAAGATGAACACGACCGCCTTACCGTGGCCGCCATACTGGGATGAGGTGGAAGTGACGACCCGTAATGGAACCATCATCAAGAAATGCACGGGCAGTGACTACCTCGCTTTTAAAGCCACATCTGAAGCTCTCAACTTTACTTTCAATATTCTTCCTATTAACACATGGGAGGAGGTATCTTATACAGATCTTTTTATCTATAGTGATTCTGCAAGTAGCCGTAGAGTAATCAATCCTTTGTAGAAGAAGAATAGAGCCGCTTGAGTTGCAGAGGCGCCACAAGATAGGGGGTTCTACTGTCTGGTTATTTCCGTCATTATAGAATATAATGCCATGACCAGATTATGTTATCATCACCTCACTAAAGTCTTCTATCATCTTCCCGTAGATTAGGTAAGTTTATATATGAATTGTGAACTATTTATCACTTAGAATCCAACCATCATAGTTGTGTCACTACCCTCACTAACAAGCACTCATTGAAAGTTGGGACGATGTCAGATTACCTTCCTACTCTTGAGAATATCCACATTACTTCTCCCTGTACACTTGATAATATTCATGGTACTTATCCCTGTATACTTGAGAACATCTAGTGTATTTACTTGTTGACTGATTGGTGTGGATATTCCATGTATGTATGGCTCATGGTGAGGTACCTGAGGATTGGCGGAATGCATGCATAGTGCCATTGTACAAAGACAAAGGGGATAAAGGTGAGTGTTCAAGTTACAGAGGTATAAGTTTGTTGAGTATTCCTGGGAAATTATATGGGAGGGTATTAATTGAGAGCGTGAAGGCATGTACAGACCATCAGATTGGGGAAGAGCAGTGTGGTTTCAGAAGTGGTAGAGGATGTGTGGATCAGGTGTTTGCTTGAAGAATGTATTTGAAAAATATTTAGATAAACAAATGGATTTGTATGTAGCACTTATGGATATGGAGAAGGCATATGATAGAGCTGATAGAGATGATCTGTGGAAGGTATTAAGAGTATATGGTGTTGGATGCAAGTTGCTAGAAGCAGTGAAAAGTTTTTATGGAAGATGCAGGGCATGTGTACGAGTAGGAAGAGAGGAAAGTGATTGGTTCCCAGTGAATGTCGGTTTGCGGCAGGGGTGCGTGATGTCTCCATGGCCGTTTAATTTGTTTATGGATGGGATTGTTAGGGAGGTGAATGCAAGAGTTTTTAAGAGAGGGGTAAGTATGCAGTCTGTTGTAGAAGAGAGGGCTTGGGAAGTGAGTCAGTTGTTGTTCGCTGATAATACACAGCTGGTGGCTGATTTGGGAAAGAAACTGCAAAAGCTGGTGATTGAGTTTGGTAAAGAGTGTGAAAGAAGAAAGCTGAGAGTAAATGTGAATAAAAGCAAGGTTAATAGGTACAGTAGGGTTGAGAGACAAGTCAATTGGGAGGTAAGTTTGAATAGAGAAAAACTGGAGGAGGAGAAGTGTTTTAGATATATTGAAGTGGATTTAACAGCTATTGGAACCATGTAAGCGGAAGTGTGTCACAGAGTGGGGGAGGAAGCGAAGGTTTTGGAAGGGTTGAAGAATGTGTGGAAGGCGAGAACATTATCTAGGAAAGCAAAAATTGATATGTTTCAAGGGATAGTGGTTCCAACAATGATATGGTTGCGAAGCATGATCTATAGATAGGGGTTGTGCGGAGGAGGGTGGATGTGTTGGAAATGAGATGTTTTAGGACAATATGTGGTGTAAGGTTCAGTCTTCTATTCTTAACGCTGCCTCGCTAGCGCGGAAAATGGCGAATATGTACGAATTATATATTCTATTTTTCTATTTATCATACTTTGTCGCTGTCTCCTGCGTTAGGGAAGTAGCGCAAGGAAACAGACAAAAGAATGGCCCAACCCACCAACATACGCCTGTATATACATACACGCCTACACACGCACATATACATACCTATATATTTCAATGTATACATGCATATACATACACAGACAAATGCATGTATACACATGTACATATTCATACTTTCTGCCCTCAGCCATTCCCGTCGCCATCCCTCCACACATGAAATGGCACCCCCTCCCCCGCACGCGCGCGAGGTAGCGCTAGGGAGAAACAACAAAGACCACATTCATTCACACTCAGTCTCTAGCTGTCATGTATAATGCACCGAAACCACACCTCCCTTTCCACATCCAGGCCCCACAAAACTTTCCATCGCTTTACCCTTGCACGCCTTTCACCCTCCTGCATGTTCAGGCCCTAATCGCTTAAAATATTTTTCATTCCATCCTTCCATCTTCAATTTGGTCTCCCATTTCTCCTCGTTCCCTCTACTTCTGACACATATATCCTCTTTGTCAATCTTTCCTCACTCATTCTCTCCATGTGACCAAACCGTTTCAAAACACCCTCTTCTGCGCTATCAACCACTCTCTTTTATTTCCGCACATCTCTCTTAACCTTTCATTACTTACTCGATCAAACCACCTCACACCTCATTTGTCCTCAAACATCTCATTTCCGGCACATCCATCTTCCTCCGCACAATTCTATCTATAGTCACGCCTCGCAACCATATAACAATGTTGGAACCACTATTCCTTCAAACATACCCATTTTTGCTTTCCGAGATAATGTTTTCGCCTTCCACACATTTCTCAACGCTCCCAGAACTTTCGCCCCCTCCCCCACCTTGTGATTCACTTCCGCTTCCATGGTTCCATCCGCTGCCAAATCCCCTCCCAGATATTTAAAACAATTCACTTCCTCCAGTTTTCTCCATTCAATCTTACCTCCCAATTGAGTTGGCCCTTAACCCTACTGTACCTAATAACCGACATTCACTGAGAAACAATCACTTTCCTCTCTTCCTACTCGTACACATGCCTTACATCCTCGATAAAAACTTTTCACTGTTTCTAGCAACTTGCTTCCCACACCATATACTCTTAATACCTTCCACAGAGCATCTCTATCATCTCTATCATATGCTTTCTCTAGATCCATGAATGCTACATACAAATCCATTTGTTTCTCTAAGTATTTCTCTCGTACATTCTTCAAAGCAAACACCTGATCCACACATCCTCTACCTCTTATGAAACCACACTGCTCATCCCCAATCTGGTGCTATGTATATGCTTTCACCCTCTCAATCAATATCCTCCCATATAATTTCCCAGGAATACCCAACAGACTTATACCTCTGTAATTTGAGCACTCACTCTTATCCCCTTTGCTTTTGTACAGTGGCACTATGCATGCATTCCGCCAATCCTCAGGCACCTCACCATGAGTCATACATACATTAAATATCCTTACCAACCAGTCAACAACAGAGTCACCCGCTTTTTTGATAAATACCACTGCAACACCATCCAAACCCGCTGCCTTGCATATTCGCCATTTCCCGCGTTAGTGCGGTAGCGTTAAGAACATAGGACTGAGCCTAGAAGAAGTATCCTAACTTGGCGCCCTTCTCTGCTCCTTCTTTTGGAAAAGCAAAAAACGGAAAGGGAGGATTTCCAGCCCCCGCTTCCTCCCTTTTTAGTATGTGTGTGTCTGTGTGTTGTGTGTGTGTGTGTGTGTGTGTGTGTGTGTGTGTGTGTGTGTGTGTGTGTGTGTGTGTGTGTGTGTGTCTGTCTGTCTGTCTGTCTGTCTGTCTGTCTGTCTGTTCGTGTCTGTGTCTGCGTCTGTGCGTAATTGTGGAAGTACTCATGCATTACTCTTTGGTTGTCATGAGACTCTTAACGATACAGTGCATTTCACTCGTATTTTAACTTCCTAAAAGGGGAAACAGAAGAAGGAGTCACGCGGTGAGTGCTCATCCTCCTCGAGCGGGGAGTGCTCATCCTCCTCGAAGGCTCAGATTGTGGTGTCTAAATGTGTGTGGATGTAACCAAGATGTGAAAAAAGGAGAGATAGGTAGTATGTTTGAGGAAAGGAACATGGATGTTATGGCTCTGAGTGAAACGAAGCTCAAGGGTAAAGGGGAAGAGTGGTTTGGGAATGTCTTGGGAGTAAAGTCAGGGGTTAGTGAGAGGACAAGAGCAAGGGAAGGAGTAGCACTACTCCTGAAACAGGAGTTGTGGGAGTATGTGATAGAGTGTAGGAAAGTAAACTTGGGAGTAAAGTCAGGGGTTAGTGAGAGGACAAGAGCAAGGGAAGGAGTAGCACTACTCCTGAAACAGGAGTTGTGGGAGTATGTGATAGAGTGTAGGAAAGTAAACTCTAGATTGATATGGGTAAAACTGAAAGTGGATGGAGAGAGATGGGTGATTATTGGTGCATATGCATCTGAGCATGAGAAGAAAGATCATGAGAGGCAAGTGTTTTGGAAGCAGCTGAGTGAGTGTGTTAGTAGTTTTCATGCACGAGACCGGGATATAGTGATGGGTGCAAAGGTGAGTAATGGAAATGGTGAAGAGCTTGTAGATATATGTGCTGAAAAAGGACTGGTGATTGGGAATACCTGGTTTAAAAAGAGAGATATACATAAGTATACGTATGTAAGTAGGAGAGATGACCAGAGAGCGTTATTGGATTACGTGTTTATTGATAGGCGCGCGAAAGCGAGACTTTTCGATGTTAATGTGCTGAGAGGTGCAACTGGAGGGATGTCTGATCATTATCTTGTGGAGGCGAAGGTGAAGATTTGTAAAGGTTTTCAGAAAAGAAGAGAGAATGTTGGGGTGAAGACAGTGGTGAGAGTAAATGAGATTGGGAAGGAGACTTGTGTGAGGAAGTACCAGGAGAGACTGAGTACATAATGGAAAAAGGTGAGAACAAAGGACGTAAGGGGAGTGGGGGAGGAATGGGATGTATTTAGGAAGCAGTAATGGCTTGCGCAAAAGATGCTTGTGGCATGAGAAGCGTGGGAGGTGGGCAGATTAGAAAGAGTAGTGAGTGGTGGGATGAAGAAGTAAGATTATTAGTGAAAGAGAAGACAGACACATTTGAGCAATTTTTGCTGGGAAATAATGCAAATGAGTGGGAGATGTATAAAAGAAAGAGGCAGGAGGTCAAGAGAAAGGTGCAGGAGGAGGAAAAGAGCGCAAATGAGAGTTGGGGTGAGAGAGTATCATTAAATTTTGAGGAGAATAAAAAGATGTTTTGGAAGGAGGTAAATAGAGTGCGTAAAACAAGGGAACAAATGGGAACTTCAGTGAAGGTTGCTAATGAGACGTGATAACAAGTAGTGATGTTGTGAGAAGGAGATGAAGTGAGTATTTTGAAGGTTTGTTGAATGTGTTTGATGATAGAGTGGCAGATGTGGAGTGTTTTGGTCGAGGTGGTGTACAAAGTGAGAGGGTTAGGGAGAATGATTTGGTAAACAGAGAAGAGGAAGTAAAAGCTTTCCGGAAGATGAAATTCGGCAAGGCAGCGGGTTTGGATGGCATTGCAGTGGAATTCATCAAAAAAGGGGGTGACTGTATTGTTGACTGGTTGGTAAGGTTATTCAATGTATGTATGACTCATGGTGAGGTGCAAGAGGATTGGCGGAATGCTTGCATAGTGCCATTGTACAAAGGCAAAGGGATAAGAGTGAGTGCTCAAATTACAGAGGTATAAGTTTGTTGAGTATTCCTGGGAAATTATATGGGAGGGTGTTGATGAGAGGGTGAAGGCATGTACAGAGCATCAGATTGGGGAAGAGCAGTGTGGTTTCATAAGTGGTAGAGGATGTGTGGATCAGGTGTCTGCTTTGAAGAATGTATGTTAGAAATACTTAGAAAAGCAAAGGGATTTGTATGTAGCATTTATGGATCTGGAGAAGATATATGATAGAGTTGATAGAGATACACTGTGGAAGGTATTGAGAATATATGGTGTAAGAGGCAAGTTGTTAGAAGCAGGGAAAAGTCTTTATCGAGGATGTAAGGCATGTGTTCGTGTAGGAAGAGAGAAAGTGATTGGCTCTCAGTGAACGTAGGTTTACGGCAGGGGTGTGTGATGTACCCATGGTTGTTTAATTTGTTTATGGATGGGGTTGTTAGGGAGGCGAATGCAAGAGTTTTGGAAAGAGTGGCAAGTGTGCAGTCTGTTGTGGATGAGAGAGCTTGGGAAGTGAGTCAGTTGTTGCTCGCTGATGATATAGCGCTGGTGGCTGATTCATGTGAGAAACTGCAGAAGCTGGTGACTGAGTTTGGTAAAGTGTGTGAAAGAAGAAAGCTGAGAGTAAATGTGAATAAGAGCAAGGTTATTACGTACAGCAGGTTTGAGGGACAAGGCAATTGGGAGGTAAGTTTGAATGGAGAAAAACTGGAGGAAGTGAAGTGTTTTAGATATCTGGGAGTGGAGCCATGGAAATGGAAGTGAATCATAGGGTGGGGGAGGGGGCGAAAGTTCTGGAAGTGTTGAAAAATGTTTGGAAGTCGAGAACGTTATCTCGGAAAGCAAATATGAGTATGTTTGAAGGAATAATGGTTCCAACAATGTTGTATGGTAGCGAGGCGTGGGCTATAGATAGAGTTGTGCAGAGGAGGGTGGATGTGCTGGAAATGAAATGTTTGAGGACAATATGTGGTGTGAGGTGGTTTGATCGAGTAAGTAATGTAAAGGTAAGAGAGATGTGTTGCAATAAAAGAGTGTGGTTGAGAGAGCAGAAGAGGGTGTTTTGAAATGGTTTGGTCACATGGAGAGAATGAGTGAGGAAAGATTGACAAAGAGGATATATGTGTCAGAAGTGGAGGGAACAAGGAGAAGTGGGAGACCTAATTGGAGGTGGAGAGATAGAGTGAAAAAGATTTTGAGTGATCGGGGCCTGAGCATGCAGAAGGGTGAAAGGCGTGCAAGGAATAGAGTGAATTGGAACGATGTGGTATACCGGGGTCGACGTGCTGTCAATAGATTGAGCCAGGGTATGTGAAGCGTCTGGGGTAAAATGGAAAGTTCTGTGGGGCCTGGATGTGGAAAGGGAGCTGTGGTTTTGGTGCAGTATTACATGACAGTTAGAGACTGTTTGTGAACGAATGTGGCCTTTGTTGTCTTTTCCTAGAGCTACCTCGCGCACATGCGGGGGAGGGGGTTGTTATTTCATGTGTGGCGGGGTGACGATGGGAATGAATAAAGGCAGACAGTATGAATTATAGTACATGTGTACATATGTATATGTCTCTGTGTGTATATATATGTATACTTTGAGATGCATAGGTATGTATATGTGCATGTGTGGACGTGTATGTTTATACATGTGAATGTGGGTGGGTTTGGCTAATCTTTCGTCTGTTTCCTTGCGCTACCCCGCTAACGCGGGAGACAACGACAAAGCAAAATAATAAATGATAATGATATATATATATATATATATATATATATATATATATATATATATATATATATATATATATATATATATATATATATATATATATATATATATATATATATATATATATATATATATATATATATATATATATATATATATATTTTTTTTTTTCTTTTTTTTTTTTGCCGCTGTCTCCCGCGTTTGCGAGGTAGCGCAAGGAAACACGAAAGAAATGGCCCAACCCACCCCCATACACATGTATATACATACGTCCACACACGCAAATATACATACCTACACAGCTTTCCATGGTTTACCCCAGACGCTTCACATGCCTTGATTCAATCCACTGACAGCACGTCAACCCCGGTATACCACATCGCTCCAATTCACTCTATTCCTTGCCCTCCTTTCACCCTCCTACATGTTCAGGCCCCGATCACACAAAATCTTTTTCACTCCATCTTTCCACCTCCAATTTGGTCTCCCTCTTCTCCTCGTTCCCTCCACCTCCGACACATATATCCTCTTGGTCAATCTTTCCTCACTCATTCTCTCCATGTGACCAAACCATTTCAAAACACCCTCTTCTGCTCTCTCAACCACGCTCTTTTTATTTCCACACATCTCTCTTACCCTTACGTTACTTACTCGATCAAACCACCTCACACCACACATTGTCCTCAAACATCTCATTTCCAGCACATCCATTCTCCTGCGCACAACTCTATCCATAGTCCACGCCTCGCAACCATACAACATTGTTGGAACCACTATTCCTTCAAACATGCCCATTTTTGCTTTCCGAGATAGTGTTCTCGACTTCCACACATTCTTCAAGGCTCCCAGAATTTTCGCCCCCTCCCCCACCCTATGATCCACTTCCGCTTCCATGTTTCCATCCGCTGCCAGATCCACTCCCAGATATCTAAAACACTTCACTTCCTCCAGTTTTTCTCCATTCAAACTCACCTCCCAATTGACTTGACCCTCAACCCTACTGTACCTAATAACCTTGCTCTTATTCACATTTACTCTTAACTTTCTTCTTTCACACACTTTACCAAACTCAGTCACCAGCTTCTGCAGTTTCTCACATGAATCAGCCACCAGCGCTGTATCATCAGCGAACAACAACTGACTCGCTTCCCAAGCTCTCTCACCCCAACAGACTTCATACTGCCCTTCTTTCCAAAACTCTTGCATTCACCTCCTTAACAACCCCATCCATAAACAAATTAAACAACCATGGAGACATCACACACCCCTGCCGCAAACCTACATTCACTGAGAACCAATCACTTTCCTCTCTTCCTACACGTACACATGCCTTACATCCTCGATAAAAACTTTTCACTGCTTCTGACAACTTGCCTCCCACACCATATATTCTTAATACCTTCCACAGAGCATCTCTATCAACTCTATCATATGCCTTCTCCAGATCCATAAATGCTACATACAAATCCATTTGCTTTTCTAAGTATTTCTCACATACATTCTTCAAAGCAAACACCTGATCCACACATCCTCTACCACTTCTGAAACCACACTGCTCTTCCCCAATCTGATGCTCTGTACATGCCTTCACCCTCTCAATCAATACCCCCCATAAAATTTTTCCCGGGAAAATACCAACGATTATCCCTCTTTTAATTTTGAGCACTCCTCTTATCCCTTTGCTTTTGTACGTGGCCCCTTGCATGCTTCCGCCAATCCTCAGGCACCTCACCATGAGTCATAATAAAATTAAATATCTTCCCAACCAGTAAACAACGAGTACCCGCTTTTTTGATAATCCCACGAAACCCACCACCCAAACCCCGCTGGAAATTTTCGCCTTTTCCCGCGTTAGTGGGGGGTTTAAGCGGTTAAAGAAACCTAATTTCCTGGCGAAATTTTCCTTTTTTTGGGCCCCCAAACTCGGCTTTTTCCTTTTGGGGAAAAGGGGTTAAAAAAGGGGAAAAAAGGGGGAGGGAAAATTTTCCAGCCCCCGTTTCCCTCCCTTTTTAGTATGTGTGGGGCCCTGTGTGTTGTGTGGGGTGTGTGTTGTGTGTGTGTGTGTGTGTGTGTGTGTTTTTCTGGTCTGTCTGTCTGTCTGTCTGTCTGTCTTCTTTTTCGTTGTCTTTTGTCTTTGTCTTTTGCGTAATTGTGGAAGTATTTTTTTCATTACTCTTTGGTTGTCATGAGACTTTTAAAACGATACGGGGGCTTTTTTCACTCGTATTTTTTTTCCTAAAAGGGGAAAACAGAAGAAGGGTCACGCGGTGAGTGCTCATCCTCCTCGAGCGGGGAGTGCTCATCCTCCTCGAAGGCTCAGATTGGGGTGTCAAATGTGTGGGGATGAAACCCCAAGATGAGAAAAAAGGAGAGATAGGTAGTATGTTTGGGGAAAAAAGGAACCGGGGATTTTTGGCTCTGAGGGGAAACAAGCTAAAGGGAAAAGGGGGAGGGGTTTTTTGGGAAATTTTGCCCTTGGGATTTAAAGCCCGGGGTTGGGTGAGGGACAAGAGAAAGGGGGAAAGTAGCACTACTCCTGAAACAGGAGTTGGGGGAGTTGTGAAAAGGTTTTGGGGAAAGAAAAACCCCTTGATTGTATGAGTAAAATGAAAGTGGAGGGAAGGAGAGGGGTGATTTTTTGGTGCTTATGCATCTGGGCAGGGAGAAGAAAGATCATGAGAGGCAAGTGTTTTGGGGGGCAGCTGAGTGAGTGTGTTAGTATTTTTCATGAAACGAGCCCCAGGTTTATAGTGATGGGTGGAAATGGAAATGGAAATGGTGAAGAGCTTGTGGATATATGTGCGGGGAAAAAAGGAGGGTGATTGGGAATACCTGGTTTAAAAAGAGAGTTTACATAAGTATACGTATGTAAGTAGGAGAGATGACCAGAGAGCGTTTTTTGGTTTACGTGTTTATTGATAGGCGCGGGGGAAAAGCGAGATTTTTCGATGTTAATGTGCTGAAAAGGTGCAACTGGGGGGATGTCTGATCATTATCTTGGGGGAGGCAAAAGGTGAAGATTTGTAAAGGTTTTCAAAAAAGAAGGAAAATTGTTGGGGGGGGAAGGGGACAGTGGTGAGAGTAAATGGATTGGGAAGGGACTTTTTGTGAGGGAATTAAATTTCCCGGAGGGGGACTGGTAAAATAAAGGAAAAAAAATGGAACAAAGGACGTAAGGGGGTGGGGGGGGAATGGGGTGTTTTTAGGGAAGCAGTTTTTTTGGGTTGCGCCCCAAAAAAATGCTTGTGGGATTTAGAAGCGTGGGAGGTGGGCAGATTAGAAAGAGTAGTGAGTGGTGGGATGAAGAAGTAAGTTATTAGTGAAAGAGAAGACAGACACATTTGGGCAATTTTTGCTGGGAAATAATGCAAAAGAGTGGGGGGGTGTATAAAAGAAAGGCGGGCAAGGAAAAGGGGCAGGGGGGAGGAAAAGAGGGCAAATGAGAGGGTTTGGGGGGAGGGGGGTATAAATTTAAAATTTTTTGGGAGAATAAAAAAATGTTTTGGGAAAAAGGTAAAAAGAGTGCGTAAAACAAGGGGAAAAAATGGGGAAAATTTTAGGTTTAAGTTTGCTAAAGAGACGTTGGGTAACAAGTAGTGGTGATGTTTGGGGAAAAGGGGTTTAAGTGAGTATTTTGAAGGTTTGTTGAATGTTTTTTGATGATAGAGTGGCAGATGTGGAGTGTTTTTGTCGAGGTGGTGTACAAAAATAGGGGGGTTTAAGGGGGGGAATCATTTGGTAAACAGGAAGGGGGAAAATAAAAGCTTTCCGGAAGATGAAATTCGACAAGGCAGCGGGGGTTTTGGGTGGTAATTTCATTTGAATTCATCAAAAAAAGGGGGGGGGACTGTATTGTTGATGGGTTGGGGAAGGTTTTTTTAATGTAAAGTATGACTCATGGTGAGGTGCAAGAGGATTGGGCCCGGGAAAGCTTGCATAGTGCCATTGTACAAAGGCAAAAAGGGGGTAAAAAATGAGTGCTCAAAAATTTCAGAGGTATAAGTTTGTTGAGTATTTCCCGGGAAATTATTTGAAGGGGGGTGTTGGGTGAGAGGGTGAAGGATGTACGACCCTCAGATTTGGGGGAAAAGGGAGGTGGTTTCAGAAGTGGTAGAGGATGTGTGGATCAGGTGTCTGCTTTGAAGAATGGGATGTTGAAATACTTAGAAAAGCAAAGGATTTGTATGTAGCATTTATGGATCTGGAGAAGATTTTGATAGAGTTGAGAGAGTTACACTGTGGAAGGTATTGAGAATAATGGTGTGAGAGGCAAGTTGTTAGAAGCAGTGAAAAGTCTTTATCGAGGATGTAAGGCATGTGTTCGTGTAGGAAGAGGAAAGTGACTGGTTTCTCAGTAAACGTAGGTTTACGGCAGGGGTGTGTGATGTACCCGTGGTTTTTAATTTTTTTTATGGTGGGGTTGTTAGGGAGGGAATGCAAGAGTTTTGGGAAAGAGTGGCAAGTGTGAAAGTCTGTTGTGGATGAGAGAGCTTGGGAAATGAGGCAGTTGTTGTTCGCTGATGATACAGCGCTGGGGGCTGATTCATGTGAGAAACTGCAGAAGCTGGTGACTGAGTTTGGTAAAGTGTGTGAAAGAAGAAAGTGAGAGTAAATGTGAATAAGAGCAAGGTTATTACGTACAGCAGGTTTGAGGGACAAGGAAATTGGGAGGTAAGTTTGAAGGGGGAAAAACTGGAGGAAGTGAAGTGTTTTAGATATCTGGGGAGTGGAAACCATGGAAGTGGAATTTGAATCATAGGGTGGGGGAGGGGGCGAAAGTTCTGGAAGTGTTGAAAAATGTGTGGAAGTCGAGAACGTTATCTCGGAAAGCAAACATGAGTATGTTTGAAGGAATAAGGGTTCCAACAATGTTTATGGTAGCGAGGCGTGGGCTATAGATAGAGTTGTGCAGAGGAGGGTGGATGTGCTGGAAATGAAATGTTTGAGGACAATATGTGGTGTGAGGTGGTTTGATCGAAAAGTAATGAAAAGGGTAAGAGAGATGTGTTGTAATAAAGCGTTGGTTGAGAGAGCAGAAGAGGTGTTTTGAAATGGTTTGGTCACATGTCGAGAATGAGTGGGGAAAAAGATTGACAAAAGAGGATATATGTGTCGGAGGGGGAGGAACAAGGAGAAGGGGGAGACCAAATTTGGAGGTGGAGAGATAGAGTGAAAAAAGATTTGAGTGATCGGGCCAAAGCAGCAGAAGGGTGAAAGGGGGTGCAAGGAATAGAGTAATTGGAACATGTGGTATCCCGGGGTCGACGTGCGTCAATAGATTGAGCCGGGGTATGTGAAGCGTCTGGGGTAAAATGGAAAGTTGTGGGGGGCCTGGATGTGAAAGGGAGCTGTGGTTTTGGTGCATTATTACATGACAGTTAGAGACTGTTTGTGAACGAATGTGGCCTTTGTTGTCTTTCCTAGAGCTACCCCGCGCACATGGGGGGGAGGGGGTTGTTATTTCATGTGTGGCGGGGTGACGATGGGAAGAATAAAGGCAGACAGTATGAATTAAGTACTGTGTACATATGTATATGTCTCTGTGTGTATATATATGTATACTTTGAGATGCATAGGTATGTATATGTGCATGTGTGGACGTGTATGTTTATACAGTGTATGTGGGTGGGTTGGGCTAATCTTTCGTCTGTTTCCTTGCCTACCCCGCTAACGCGGGAGACAACGACAAAGCAAAATAATAAATGATATATATAATATATATAATATAATATATTATATTTTAATATATATATATATATTTATATATTAAAATATATATATATAAATATATATATATAAAATATATATATATATATATATATATATATATATATATATATATATATATATATATATATATTTTTTTTTTTCTTTTTTTTTTTGCCGCTGTCTCCCCCGTTTGCGAGGTAGCGCAAGGAAACACGAAAGAAATGGCCCAACCCACCCCCATACACATGTATATACATTTCGTCCACACACGCAAATATACATACCCACACAGCTTTCCATGGTTTACCCAACGCTTCACATGCCTTGATTCAATCCACTGACAGCACGTCAACCCCGGTATAACCACATCGCTCCAATTCACTCTATTCCTTGCCCTCCTTTCACCCTCCTCATGTTCAGGCCCCGATCACACAAAATCTTTTTCACTCCATCTTTCCACCTCCAATTTGGTCTCCCTCTTCTCCTCGTTCCCTCCACCTCCGACACATATATCCTCTTGGTCAATCTTTCCTCACTCATTCTCTCCATGTGACCAAACCATTTCAAAACACCCTCTTCTGCTCTCTCAACCACGCTCTTTTTATTTCCACACATCTCTCTTACCCTTACGTTACTTACTCGATCAAACCACCTCACACCACACATTGTCCTCAAACATCTCATTTCCAGCACATCCATTCTCCTGCGCACAACTCTATCCATAGTCCACGCCTCGCAACCATACAACATTGTTGGAACCACTATTCCTTCAAACATGCCCATTTTTGCTTTCCGAGATAGTGTTCTCGACTTCCACACATTCTTCAAGGCTCCCAGAATTTTCGCCCCCTCCCCCACCCTATGATCCACTTCCGCTTCCATGTTTCCATCCGCTGCCAGATCCACTCCCAGATATCTAAAACACTTCACTTCCTCCAGTTTTTCTCCATTCAAACTCACCTCCCAATTGACTTGACCCTCAACCCTACTGTACCTAATAACCTTGCTCTTATTCACATTTACTCTTAACTTTCTTCTTTCACACACTTTACCAAACTCAGTCACCAGCTTCTGCAGTTTCTCACATGAATCAGCCACCAGCGCTGTATCATCAGCGAACAACAACTGACTCGCTTCCCAAGCTCTCTCATCCCCAACAGACTTCATACTTGCCCTTCTTTCCAAAACTCTTGCATTCACCTCCTTAACAACCCATCCATAAACAAATTAAACAACCATGGAGACATCACACACCCCTGCCGCAAACCTACATTCACTGAGAACCAATCACTTTCCTCTCTTCCTACACGTACACATGCCTTACATCCTCGATAAAAACTTTTCACTGCTTCTGACAACTTGCCTCCCACACCATATATTCTTAATACCTTCCACAGAGCATCTCTATCAACTCTATCATATGCCTTCTCCAGATCCATAAATGCTACATACAAATCCATTTGCTTTTCTAAGTATTTCTCACATACATTCTTCAAAGCAAACACCTGATCCACACATCCTCTACCACTTCTGAAACCACACTGCTCTTCCCCAATCTGATGCTCTGTACATGCCTTCACCCTCTCAATCAATACCCTCCCATATAATTTACCAGGAATACTCAACAAACTTATACCTTATATATATATATATATATATATATATATATATATATATATATATATATATATATATATATATATATATATATATATATATATATATTTTTTTTTTTTTTTTTTTTTTTATACTTTGTCGCTGTCTCCCGCGTTTGCGAGGTAGCGCAAGGAAACAGACGAAAGAAATGGCCCAACCCCCCCCCATACACATGTACATACACACGTCCACACACGCAAATATACATACCCACACAGCCCTCCACGGCCCACCCCGGACGCTCCACATGCCCTGATTCAATCCACTGACAGCACGTCAACCCCTGTATACCACATCGCTCCAATTCACTCTATTCCTTGCCCTCCTTTCACCCTCCTGCATGTTCAGGCCCCGATCACACAAAATCCTTTTCACTCCATCTTTCCACCTCCAATTTGGTCTCCCTCTTCTCCTCGTTCCCTTCACCTCCGACACATATATCCTCTTGGTCAATCTTTCCTCACTAACTTATAGTTATATCAAATACATGCCAGTGTGGGGTTCTTAACATTTCTTTCGCATTATGAAATGAATCTGTCTCACTTACTCCACGTCAGTTGGTGCTGTCATTACAGCAAAACATTTATGTGATGAACACAAATATTTTGCAAGTGACTGTTTGTGCAACTGATAAGATTAGTTCAGTACAAAGTCTAATTGGCACAAGTTTCGTCATCGAGACATTATACAAATAGTTATTTGATGTAAGTATTTATCACATTTTCATACTTGGTAACAATCGCCATTGCAAACGCTGTGACCACTGCCACCATCAACGCTTCTCTTGAAAACAAGGACTACAAGTCCACGATATTGTCAGCGTCCTCTTCTATATACGTTGCACGTTATCTTAGTAATTATCACAAAGCCATAATATCCCATGAACTATTGCTAAATAACTGGGTTAATATCAAGAACAACAGACGATCGCTTGAAACGAAATCTTCAGTATTGTCACGTGATCATTGTTGACATGTGCCGCTTCGAACACAAAGCATTCATGGTCATTACGGAGAACACAACGACCCCTGCCTGTTACAATGCACGTCATCAGCGCAACTCAACCATATGGTTCACCTGACATATACCAGCCACCGTCTGTTCTTAACAAGGGATCTGAGTCCATTGTTAAACTAAGAGATAGAATCGAAAAGAGAGTAAATTATTCTTCTTAGATGCAATGTCCAATGTAGACATTCATGATTTTCCTTCAGGGATATAGAGTATAAAGTAGCAGTACTTGATGCTCCTCAAATTAAGATCTTGGTCACCATCTTAACTCACAGCACTGCCAAAACGACTGGAGGAAATCAGTGCTTTTATAGCGTAACTGCTGAGGATTTTTATGAGTATTCATTTAAAATGAAACGGTCTTAAAGAGACGCCAGATAGCTTGGAAGTATGTGACTATCTGGATGTTGTCGGTTACGTATGAAGGGTCAAGTGATCTGGAGAAGAAAACTATTCATTAGTCTATAAAAGGTTTGACACCTGAGAGAATCTTAGTTTTCCTCTCCAGCACGAAGTTGAAAATCACTCGGCGTGATGCCTGGCGTGACCAGACCCTTCAAGGTCAGGTGCAACGTCACGCCATCATGGTCCAGGATCGTACTGGTCGTGGGATGGGGTTGTACTGCTGTGCTCTAGGAATTATCTGCCTCGTTCCATCACTTCATCATTGTTAACATAGAAAATCACGAAGGGTATCATCTTTGGTACGGTACAGTGGTAGAGCAACTGCTTTATTGTTAAAATACTATCTCACTCTAGTGCACAGTGAAGTGCCATAGTAGATCTGCCACGGACGAAGATTACTTCTTTATCAGCCCTCTAAGTTCACTGGCACAATACACCAAACTTCTCTGTACTCTCTTGCATGCACTTGTGAGCAGCTTACCTTATCCATGATACGATTCATGCTCCCTTAGCGGTATCTTGTATGTTTACCGCTCAGTGATGCTGATCCTCAGAGTCAAATGATTAGATTATTTTCCAGACTTAGTACCCTTCACCTAGTTGCTCAGACGAACCTCTTGCCTCAGATATTCAGCAACTATGCGAGAAAAGGGATGTTTAATCTCTTGCGTCGTTCACAGGGGATTGAAGGTTTCTTGAATTACTGAGACACATAATGATCATATGGATATTGCTTCTTATGAACAGTGAATGAAGTGATCTCTATCATTGTAGTCAGTCACGGATAATCTTGTAAATGACGCTACACAAAGACTCTACATGAACCCTAGGAAGCTGAGTATCATTTACAAGTAATATTATATACAAGTTATATTGTGCAATGTTTCATATAAAAGCTATGAGGCTCGTTTAAGCAATAGTGATGGGTACCAGATCAACAAAATTCAGGTGCGGCGAAATGGGTGAACACAATGAAAATGAATCCATAGTTGATATTTGAGTAGCTGGAAACATGTAGTGGCTGCCATTTCTTAACATGTATATAAGTCATGTTTGTAGAAGCTAAGTGGTTCAGTATCATTTGATAATCAGTTGATGTTCACATCATTCAGTAAAGTAACAAGATAAGGTAATTCCTACATTTACATAGTACTATAATCACACAAGAGAACAGAGTACAAGACAATAACTGTTGGTCCCAAACAGGATTCATCGAAAGAGTTATGTAAGCACTCATCTTCCCACCTTATCATAGTCCTTAATCTAACACAACTATGATGTTATGTTCAGTGTAGAAATACATGAATATCTGTATTACTGTCGAAAGAGCATCTTGTAGTTTCTAAGTAAACTAACGTATTTGATTTTCATAAGACCATTTCCGAGTAGCAAGTGGTCCATTCTTCCATTTTTCATTAGAGCGTTGTGATAGGAGCTAAGAGCGGGAAAAAAAAGGAAACGGGAGTCATATCATCTACAATACACAAAAACCAATGTGTTGCAATATGTTTTCATTATAAAAAAAATCTCAGATCAATAACTATAAGAGTATTCTTTATTTTCGGTCTACATATCCATATATTTCTTATACGCAAACGAAAGGATGCTTACATCTTGACAGATTATATTTTCCTTCCATTAACCAACCTTCACATTGACAGCTGTGTAAAATTTCATGGAAAGTATTCGATATTTTTTTTCTGTCATTTGCATCATTTCATCTCATTTCTTTTTCCTCTCCATGATTTCTGTTTAGCTCGCTGTATTAAGAAAGGAAACTGTGTGCTTCTCTGATAATACGCTAATGATATATCAGTTATAAAAAGATCAAAGCAAACACCTGATCCACACATCCTCTACCACTTCTGAATCCACACTGCTCTTCCCCAATCGAATGCTCTGTACATGCCTTCACCCTCTCAATCAATACCCTCCCATATAATTTCCCAGGAATACTCAACAAACTTATACCTCTGTAATTTGAGCACTCACCTTTATCCCCTTTGCCTTTGTACAATGGCACTATGCATGCATTCCGCCAATCCTCAGGCACCTCACCATGAGTCATACATACATTGAATAACCTTTGAAGAATGTATGTGAGAAATACTTAGAAAAGCAAATGGATTTCTATGCAGCATTTAGGGATCTGGAGAAGGCAGATGATAGAGTTTATTGAGATGCTCTGTGGAAGGTATCATGAGTATATGGTGTGGGAGGCAAGTTGTTAGAAGCAGTGAAAAGTTTTTTATCCAGGATGTAAGACATGTGTAGGAGCAGGGAGAGAGGAAAGTGATTGGTTCCCAGTGAATGTCGGTTTGCGGCAGGGGTGCTTTATGTCTCCATGGCTGTTTCATTTGTTTATGGATGGGGTTGTTAGGGAGGTGAATGCTAGAGTTTTGGAGAGAGGGGTAAGTATGCAGTCTGTTGTGGATGAAAGAGCTTGGGAAGTGAGTCAGTTGCTGTTCGCTCATGATACAACGCTGATGGCTGATTCGGGTGAGAAACTGCAGAAGCTGGTGACTGAGTTTGGTAAAGTGTGTGAAAGAAGAAAGCTGAGAGTAAATGTGAATAAGAGCAAGGTTATTAGGTACAGTAGGGTTGAGAGACAAGTCAATTGGGAGGTAAGTTTGAATGGAGAAAAACTGGAGGAAGTGAAGTATTTTAGGTGTCTGAGAGTGGATTTGGCAGCGGAAGCTGAGGTGAGTCATAGGGTGGGGGAGGGGGCGAAAGTTCTGAGAGCGTTGAAAAATCTGTGGAAGGTGAGAACGTTATCTCGGAAAGCAAAAATGGGTATGTTTGAAGGAATAATGGTTCCGACAATGTTATGGGGTTGCGAGGCGTGGGCTATAGATAGAGTTGTGCGCAGGAGGGTGGATGTGCTGGAAATGAGATGTTTGAGGACAATGTGTGGTGTGAGGTGGTTTGATCGAGTAAGTAATGAAAGGGTAAGAGAGATGTGTGGTAATAAAAAGAATGTGGTTGAGAGAGCAGAAGAGGGTGTTTTGAAATGGTTTGGTCACATGGAGAAAATGAGTGAGGAAAGATTGACAAAGAGGATGTATGTGTCAGAGGTGGAGAGAACGAGGAGAAGTGGGAGACCTAATTGGAGGTGGAAAGATGGAGTGAAAAAGATTTTGAGTGATCGGGGCCTGAGCATGCAGAAGGGTGAAAGGCGTGCAAGGAATAGAGTGAATTGGAACGATGCGGTATACCGGTGGTCGACGTGCTGTAAATGGATTGAACCAGGGCATGTGAAGCGTCTGGGGTAAACCATGGAAAGTTTTGTGTAGCCTGGATGTGGAGAGGGAGCTGTGGTTTCGGTGCATTATAAATGACAGCTAGAGACTGAGTGTGAACGAATTTGACCTTTGTTGTCTTTTCCTAGCGCTACCTCGCGCACTTGCGGGGGGAGGGGGTTGTCATTTCATGTTTGGCGGGGTGGCGACGGGAATGAATACGGGCAAACAGTATGAATCATGTACATGTGTATATATGTATATGTCTCTGTGTGTATATATATATATGTATACGTTGAGATGAATAGGTATGTATATGTGTGTGTGTGGACGTGTATGTATATACATGTGTATGTGGGTGGGTTGGGCAATAAATAAAAAAAATGAGACATGAATCTTCAAGGAGCATAATGTTGCCCAAAATGTCAATGCCATGACAACAGGCAAAGAATACCTCACTGTATCTTTTATGTTCTACTCTACGACAAGAAAAGCAATCTACCATCATCAGTATTGATTCTTGCTCAGCCAGCCTATTAGGCCTATGAGGAACTGGTCGTTACTTTACATACATAAGGTTTAATTTATCCATAGATAAAAATACTCTAGGATGCAAAGCTACATCAAGCCGTTCCTATGAATGATGATGTTTTGTCTTCTCTTTTCAGCTCAAAGGCTCCAGTAACGGACAAGTCATCGCCAAGGCCATAGATCCAAAGCTTCTCCCTCACGTGACCGTACAAGTTGTACATCATATCCTCTGATAGTTTTACATATGTTTTCCGGTATGACTTTCCTTAAAACTAATTATTCCACAGGGCACGAGGATGTTGACACAGCGGAAAATCTTCATAGTGCCAGTACATTACATCATTTTCCCGGAGCGTGTAAAGCGAATTGACTTTACGTACATCTATGAATTTGTCCAAGCCACGTTCAGTATGGCCAAGCCTAGCCTGAAGCCTCGCTGGCAGAGCCTCTACTACCCGCTCACCAACCTGGTGTGGATCGCCGTGCTGGTGGCGCTGCTCCTTATGCCCGTCATCTTCTATGTGGTAAGACAGACTGATGATAATACATCACATCGCTCTTCTCAGTCATCTGTTCCAAATGTCTAAGCCATTTTAGCACACCTTTAGGTTTCTCATACATACTCCTCTTACCGCCACACATCTCTGTTACCTTTTCATACTTTCTTCATGTAAGGTTCACGCCTCGCATCCATACAACACTGTCAGGACCACTGTACTATCATCTACCATCTTAACTTCACAGACAGTGAACTCTTTTTCCACACACTCTTAATGCACCCAGAACCTTTGCTTGAACCACTGTGTCCTACTTCGACTATCTTAATGGCATGAGGAAGGTGGGAGGTGGGCAGATTAGAAAGGGTAGTGAGTGGTGAGATGAAGAAGTAAGATTGTTAGTGAAAGAGAAGAGAGGCGTTTGTAGGATTTTTGCAGGGAAGTAGTGCGAATAACTGAAAGATGTATAAAAGACAGAGGCAGGAGGTCAAGAGAAAGGTGCAAGAGGTGAAAAGAGGGCAAATGAGAGTTGGGGTGAGAGAGTATCAGCAAACTTTTGGGAGAATGAAAAGATGTTTTAGAAAGAGTTAATAAACTGCGTAAGACAAGAGAACAAATGGGAACATCGGTGAAGGGGGCTAATGGGGAGGTAATGACAAGTAATGGTGAAGTGAAAAGATGGCGTGAGTATTTTGAAGGTTTGTTCAATGTGCTTGATGATAGAGTGGCAGATACAGGGTGTTTTGGTAGAGGTAGTGTGCTAAGTGAGAGGGTAAGGGAGAATGGTTTGGTAAACAGAGATGAGATAGCAAAAACTTTGTGGAAGATGAAAGCTAACAAGGCGGCGGGTTTGGATGGTATTGCAGTGAACTTTATTTAGAAAGAGGGTGACTGTATTGTTGACTGGTTGGTAAGGTTATTTAATGTATGTATGACTCATGGTGAGTGCCTGAGAATTGGCGGAATGCTTGCATAGTGCCAATGTACAAAGGCAAAGGTGATAAAAGAGAGTGTTCAAATTACAGAGGTATATGTTTGTTGAGAATTCCTGAGAAATTACATGGGAGAGTATTGATTGAGAGGGTGAAGGCATGTACAGAGCATCAGATTAGGGAAGAGCACTGTGGTTTCAGAGGTGGTAGAGGATGTGTGGATTAGGTGTTTGCTTTGAAGAATGTATGTGAGAAATACTTAGAAAAACATGAATTTGTATGTAGCATTTATGGATCTGGAGAAGGCATTTGATAGAGTTGATAGAGATGCTCTGTAGAAGGTATTAAGAGTATGTGCTGTGGGAGGTAAGTTACTAGAAGCAGTGAAAAGTTTTTATCAAGGATGTAAGGCATGTAGAGTAGGAAGAGATAGAGGAAAGTGATTGGTTTCTCAGTGGACGTCGGTCTGCGGCAGGGGTGCGTGGTCTCCATGGTTGTTTAATTTCTTTATGGATGAGATTGTTAGGGAGGTGAATGCAGGAGTTTTGGAGAGAGGGGCAAGTATGCAGTCTGTTGTGTATGAGAGGGCTTGGGAAGTGAGTCAGTTGTTGTTCGCTGATAATGCAGCGCTGGTGGCTGATTCATGCGAGAAATAAAAAAAGATGGTGACTGAGTTTGTTAAAGTGTGTGAAAGAAATAAGATGAGAGTAAGTGTGCATATGAGCAAGGTTGTTAGGTTCAGCAGGGATGAGGGACAAGTGCAATGGGAGGTAAGTTTGAATGGAGAAAAACTGGGGGAAGTGAAGTGTTTTATATATCTGGGAGTGGATTTGGCAGCGGATGGAACCATGAAAGCGGAGGTGAGTCACAGGGTGGGGAAGGGGACGGTTCTGAGAGTGTTGAAGAATGTGTGGAAGGCGAGAACGTTATCTCGGAGAGCAAAAAATGGGTATGTTTGAAGGAATAGTGGTTCCAACAATGTTATTTGGCTGCGAGGCATGGGCTATAGATAGGTTTGTGTGGAGGAGGGTGGATGTGTTGGAAATGAAATGTTTGAGGACAAAATGTGGTGTGAGGTGGTTTGATTGAATAAGTAATGAAAGGGTAAGAGAGATGCGTGGTAATAAGAAGACTGTGCTAAATACAAATCCATCTGTTTTTCAAAGTATTTTTCACATACAGTCTTCAAAGTAAACACCTGATCCACACGTCCTCTACCAGATCATTCTCCCTGACCCTATCACTTCGCACACCACCTCGACCAAAATACCTTTATCTGACACTCTATCAACACATTCAACAAACTTTCAAAATACTCACTCCAACTCCCTCTCACTTCACCAATACTTGTTATTACCTCCTCATTTGCCTCCTTTCACCGATGTTTCTATTTGTTCTCTTGTCTTACGCACTTTTTCTACCTCCTTCCAAGACATTTTTTTATTCTCCCAAAAATTTAATGATACTTTCTAAGACCAACCTTTATTTACCCTCTTTTTCACCTCTTGCACCTTTCTCTTGACCTTTAGCCTCTTTCTTTTATAAACCTCCCATTCATTTGCACTATTTTCCTGCAAAAATCGTGCAGATGTCACTCTTTTCTCTTTCACTAACAATCTTCTCTCTTCATCCCACCACTCGCTGCCCTTTCTAATCAACCCACCTCCCACCTATCTTATGCCACAGGAATCTTTTGCGCAAGCAATCAGTGCTTCCCTAAATACATCCCATTCCTCCCCCAATCCCATTACGTCATTTGCACTCACCTTCTTCCATTCTACACTCAATCCCTCCTGGTACTTCGTAACACAATTCTCCTTTCCAAGCTCACTCACCCTCACCACTTTCTTCACCACAACATTCACTCTTCTTTTCTGATAACCTATATATATATATATATATATATATATATATATATATATATATATATATATATATATATATATATATATATATATATATATATATATATATATATATATATATATATATATATATATATATATATATATATATATATATATATTTATATATATATATATATATATATATATATATATATACATATATATATATATATATATATATTATTTTTATTTATTTTGCTTTGTCACTGTCTCCCGCGTTTGCGAGGTAGCGCAAGGAAACAGACGAAAGAAATGGCCCAACTCACCCCCATACACATATTGATAAACACACGTCCACACACAGCAAATAAACATACCTAAACATCTCAATGTACACATATAAACACACAACAGACACACCCGCAATAGCACATATCTACCGATGCCACACAATTCACCTGTCTCTTTATATTCATTCCGATCGCCACCTCCGCCACATATGGAATACCATCCCCCTCTCCCCTCATGTGTGCGGGGTAGCGCCAGAAAAAGACAACAAAGGCCTCATTCGTTCACAACTTCAGTTCTCTAAGCTGTCAT
>NC_092239.1:21883706-21893706 GCF_036320965.1 Panulirus ornatus
TATAATATATATATATATGTATATATACATAAAGAGTAAATATTGGGGTGAAGAGGGTGGTGAGAGTAAGTGAGCTTTGGAAGGAGGCTTGTGTGAGGAAGTACCAGGAGAGACTGAGTACAGAATGGAAAAAGGTGAGAACAATGGAAGTAAGGGGAGTGGGGAAGGAATGGGATGTATTTAGGGAATCAGTGATGGATTGCGCAAAAGATGCTTGTGGCATGTGAAGAGTGGGAGGTGGGTTGATTAGAAAGGGTAGTGAGTGGTGGGATGAACAAGTAAGATTATTAGTGAAAGAGAAGAGAGAGGCATTTGGACGATTTTTGCAGGGAAAAAAATGAAATTGAGTGGGAGATGTATAAAAGAAAGAGACAGGAGGTCAAGAAAAAAGTGCAAGAGGTGAAAAAAAGGGCAAATGAGAGTTAGGGTGAGAGAGTATCATTAAATTCTAGTGAGAATAAAAAGATGTTCTGGAATGAGGTAAATAAAGTGCGTAAGACAAGGGAGCAAATGGGAACTTCAGTGAAGGGCGCAAATGGGGAGGTGATAACAAGTAGTGGTGATGTGAGAAGGAGATGGAGTGAGTATTTTGAAGGTTTGTTGAATGTGTTTGATGATAGAGTGGCAGATATAGGGTGTTTTGGTCGAGGTGGTGTGCAAAGTGAGAGGGTTAGGGAAAATGATTTGGTAAATAGAGAAGGGGTAGTAAAATCTTTGCGGAAGATGAAAGCCAGCAAGGCAGCAGGTTTGGGTGGTATTGCAGTGGAATTTATTAAAAAAGTGAGTGACTGTATTGTTGACTGGTTGGTAAGGTTATTTAATATATGTATGACTCATGGTGAGGTGCCTGAGGATTGGCGGAATGCTTGCATAGTGCCATTGTACAAAGGCAAAGGGGATAAGAGTGAGTGCTCAAATTACAGAGGTATAAGTTTGTTGAGTATTCCCGGTAGATTATATGGGAGGGTATTGATTGAGAGGGTGAAGGCATGTACAGAGCATCAGATTGGGAAGAGCAGTGTGGTTTCAGAAGAGGTAGAGGATGTGTGGATCAGGTGTTTGCTTTGAAGAATGTATGTGAGAAATACTTAGAAAAGCAAATGGACATGTATGTTGCATTTATGGATCTGGAGAAGGCATATGATAGAGTTGATAGAGATGCTCTGTGGAAGGTATTAAGAATATATGGTGTGGGAGGAAAGTTGTTAGAAGCAGTGAAAAGTTTTTATCGAGGATGTAAGGCATGTGTACGTGTAGGAAGAGAGGAAAGTGATTGGTTCTCAGTGAATGTAGGTTTGCGGCAGGGGTGTGTGATGTCTCCATGGTTGTTTAATTTGTTTATGGATGAGGTTGTTAGGGAGGTAAATGCAAGAGTTTTGGAAAGAGGGGCAAGTATGAAGTCTGTTGGGGATGAGAGAGCTTGGGAAGTGAGTCAGTTGTTGTTCGCTGATGATACTGCGCTGGTGGCTGATTCATGTGAGAAACTGCAGAAGCTGGTGACTGAGTTTGGTAAAGTGTGTGGAAGAAGAAAGTTAAGAGTAAATGTGAATAAGAGCAAGGTTATTAGGTACAGTAGGGTTGAGGGTCAAGTGAATTGGGAGGTGAGTTTGAATGGAGAAAAACTGGAGGAAGTGAAGTGTTTTAGATATCTGGGAGTGGATCTGGCAGCGGATGGAACCATGGAAGCGGAAGTGGATCATAGGGTGGGGGAGGGGGCGAAAATTCTGGGGGCCTTGAAGAATGTGTGGAAGTCGAGAACATTATCTCGGAAAGCAAAAATGAGTATGTTTGAAGGAATAGTGGTTCTAACAATGTTACATGGTTGCAAGGCGTGGGCTATGGATAGAGTTGTGCGCAGGAGGATGGATGTGCTGGAAATGAGATGTTTGAGGACAATGTGTGGTGTGAGGTGGTTTGATCGAGTGAGTAACGTAAGGGTAAGAGAGATGTGTGGAAATAAAAAGAGCGTGGTTGAGAGAGCAGAAGAGGGTGTTTTGAAGTGGTTTAGGCACATGGAGAGAATGAGTGAGGAAAGATTGACCAAGAGGATATATGTGTCGGAGGTGGAGGGAACGAGGAGAAGAGGGAGACCAAATTGGAGGTGGAAAGATGGAGTGAAAAAGATTTTGTGTGATCGGGGCCTGAACATGCAGGAGGGTGAAAGGAGGGCAAGGAATAGAGTGAATTGGAGCGATGTGGTATACCGGGGTTGACGTGCTGTCAGTGGATTGAATCAAGGCATGTGAAGCGTCCGGAGTAAACCATGGAAAGCTGTGTAGGTATGTATATTTGCGTGTGTGGACATATGTATATACATGTGTATGGGGGGGGTTGGGCCATTTCTTTCGTCTGTTTCCCTGCGCTACCTCGCAAACGCGGGAGACAGCGATAAAGTATAATATAAAAAAAATAATAAATATATATATATATATATATATATATATATATATATATATATATATATATATATATATATAATGTTGATGATATGAGGAGCACACTAGTTCGTTATGATACGGATGAAGGTAGGATCGTACTTCAGATGTAGCTCAGATATTCATCTTCATTACAATACACAATATGATTTGCGGAGATAATTCGCCTCATCGGTGTAAACGATTCATAAAGTTTCAATCCAAATCCCAGTACAAAGGCTTGTATATCCTGGTACCGTCATGCCAGAGCAGACACTGTCCTGGCCGTTAAAAAAAAAAAATGTGGGGTGCCTTTAGTTTAGAGGAGTCGTGTCGGGGTGGTTGGTCTGGGTAGCTCGATGCGTGTTCAATTCCTCTTATGTTCTCTTGTCTTTGGTTGTGAAGGTCTACAGGGAGATCGTTTCCTTGCCAATGTTTAGCAACCGAATTACTGTGATCACCTCTGCGTACTGAATGACTGTACCTATAGCATCTCTCAGTTACTGCTTTGCCTGCCTGGCCAATAATAGATCTTTACAAGTCTTTCATTTAATGGCATAACCACTCCCAATTATCTGATAACTTGTTCTGCTTTTAATTAAGGTCTTACCGAAAGTGTTGCTGTACTGGAAGGTAACATTAAGAACGCTGTTTTTCAGTACCTGTGTTACATTAACTAAATTAGGAGAATAGGGCAACACTAAACATTTAGACATACCATCATTTTCCATATTTTTTTTGCTAGATGCATAGAATGTATCCCCGGCTTTCCAGTAAGCCTAGTTCATAAAGCACTTGGGATAACATAGAAGTCTAAAGGTTCGTCTCATATAGATACATTCATCTACCAGAATTGTGGGATCACATATCCGTAGCGCGCTTAAGAACATAGATATAACTAGACATTCTTACAGAAGAATAATACACTGAAAAATAATGAGTATTGCTCTTAGAGATGGTAGGTTTCGTGACGATCTTGAAGAACAGGTGATCTGGATCTGATGGTGAGGTGAATGTAGTTTAACTCATGAAAGAAAGCGTCGCAATCTTGGGAAGATACAAATGTGTATGCAAAGCGGAGGTTGTAGGGAGACGCAGGGAACTGCATACGAGATGGAAGGATGGAGTGAACGATGCTCTGGGTGATCGGCACATAAGGTGTGAAGTGTGCTGAAGATGTAGAGGAGTATATAGCAACTCAAACACCAACACACCGTTGGCTCCTTTCAAAGCTTTCTATGACAGAGTAAGAGATCTGGAACTCATAAATCAGTGTAGAAAAGTAGATGTTTCAACGAGAAAAATATTGTTAACTTTCCTGTAAATAAGGTTGCGCAAACAATGTCAGTCGTGGATCTAAAGCGAAATTATTTATTCCTCATAAGTTACTTGAAAATTTTACAGTATTTTTCCCTATGTAATATCCATGTCTTTTTATTAGAGCGAATTGAAGCGATGTAGTTCACAGGGCAGCCAACTTAGGCGACGTGCTGTCAGGGGATAAAAAAGGTCAGAAGAAACAATGGAGAGGTCTTTTGGGCTTGGCTCTGCTTAGGAGGGTCTTGTCTCGATGCATTACACGGGACTGTTCGAGAGTAGATGTGAGCAAATAAGGCCATTTCTTCGTCTCTACCTGACGCTAACGCGCACATAAGTTTATATTCTGTGTGTGTGTGTGTGTGTGTGTGTGTGTGTTATATGTTTCTGCATAGTGATCATGTGATCCATTTCAAACATGTTGTTTCGACCCAGATCGATAGCATAGGAAATAAGGGAGAAGCAGGCGTCAGGCTGTCAGTTGAGACGGTGGCGCTGGAGGTCGCGGGGATACTAGTGGGCCAGAACCTGCCGCTGCGGCTCTCAAACGTCAGTTCCAGTCGTCTGTTGTTGGCAGTATGGCTTGTGTTCGCCTTCATCATCGGGACGGTCTATCGTAGCAACCTCATCGCCGCCCTCACACTGCCCAAGTACCCACCTCGACCAGAGACCCTGGAGCAGATGGTCGATGTTGTTGACATGTAAGATCTAATCGTTTGTCTCTCATTCATGTAAACTCATGGTGAACAAGACTCTGAACGTAAGAACAAACAATGTAGAAAAGTTGTTTGTGATTATAAAAAGATATCAAAGCTAGTGAAAAATGATAATGATAAAAGAAAAATCACGGATTGATATCAGATAATACATTGCTAAGAAATATATGAAGATTCATTATAAACTTGGATCATTAATACTGCACTTGTATCCGATGGGTCATTGAGAAGTTCAGAAACATATCTCTTTTTGTCACCTATGAATTTAAATGGAAGAAATGATATTTCGTGTAAAGCCCAAAGCTACAGTACAGTTCACGTATTATTAGTCTATAGCTACTGCTTAATCTGTGAGTTCTCGCAGCTCGAATAGAGATAAGAGCTTGGATGATACAATGCTATTAAGAAGAGGAGAATCATGTCAAGGGTGACACACTAACCTTTTATCACAGTAGCTCGTGAGATGTGGGATATCAAGTTAAGTAGGAATAAAGATACATCTATTAGTATTGTTTCACCTGTACTGTATATATATTCAAGTCTTTTAAGATATTAAGAATTTTGAATGCTCGATATATATAATTCCTGTTCCTTCCGCTTAAAGATTAAGGTATCTCAACTCAAAGCTTTGGTGATCTGACACAGTCAATGAAAATGTAAGAATTCCCACAGCAGCCTCGTCGGTTATTTACCAAGGCAAATGATAAACCTTCAGACTACCTTTCATATCCTCGCAGAAATGGAGGAGGATTACACCTCTGCACCTGCTCTTATATGTTCGCTTCTCATGTATGACGAGCATAATGCGCATCACACAAGTACACTCAACATGCTATCACTTGAGGCATCACACAAGAGTTCGGCAAATTTGTTGTATCCTTCCCCTGTGATCAGTTGACTGGGATATTTGCCCATAATAATAAGTTTGGTCGGTTACCATAGAGCGGAAATTACATTGAACCCACACATGATCTGGCTGCTATTCATGTGTCGATCACTCTCTCCAGCGAGTAATACCTCCTCAGGCGCAATTGAACAAACCAAGTCACAGGAAAACCGGCCCTAATTCTCAACAAAGTTCTGTAGTGCAAAAAAGTTATTCAGAATAGAGGTATAGATGAATGATATTTATCCTCGCCTGTTGAAATCTGTTGCATAACCCTTGAAGGTACTTTGTGTCAATTGTCTGTTTTTCTTTGTGTTAGCTCGCTTGAGAAATTCCCTCTCTGTGGTCATTCATATATGTTGGACGACATACCACTGTTACTTCAAAATCTTAAACAAGTGTTCGTAAAGGATGCGTCTTGCAGTTGCGACTAAAAGTCCATCCACCTCTATCTACCATTATCACTAACCTTCATTATACTAACTTGGCAATAGAGACTGTTTAAATCACAATATACAGAAAACAGGTTTCACCTGGAAGTACTTCTTCGAAGAGAAATAAAAAGGCAAAAGATGACAAAATATTGTAAGAGAATTATGGGTTAGTAGGACGAATTGATCATAGAACTGGTAAATGTAGTCAGTGCAATGTTTATAAGTTAAGTTTATGTTTACGGGCCACTTAGCTATTATCACATCTTTATTATTTGATTATTTGTGTTTTTAAATGCTCTGATTACACGAAAGAAATATTTACCTAGGGACTGTAGAGATATCCATGTTATCCACTCATAATGACCAGTGAAACAAGCACCTGACGAATACTTAGTATTTTCCAGGGAGGGTCTTTCTTGTATGATGGTCCCTCTGATTGTGAGTTTCACATTTTTTTTATTTTTTTCCTAGGGCTACAATGCCACAGTATGGAGAAGCTTGGCGGACATTCTTTGCAGCCTCAGAGTCACAGGTCTACAAAAGACTGGCTAAACTTATGGTACTTGGTCCCGGAGCGAGGGAAGGACTACAGATGGCAGTGCAACAGAAGTAAGAACAGGTGTTCACGATGATGAGGCATTAGGCTCCAACAGTCTTTACCTACGTAGTTATATCTTGTTATTACATGTCACACACGGCCCAGAAGCAACATGTCACACACGGCCCAGAAGCATAATGTCACACACGGCCCAGAAGCAACATGTCACACACGGCCCAGAAGCAACATGTCACACACGGCCCAGAAGCAACATGTCACACACGGCCCAGAAGCAACATGTCACACACGGCCCAGAAGCAACATGTCACACACAGCCCAGAAGCAACATGTCACACACGGCCCAGAAGCATAATGTCACACACGGCCCAGAAGCAACATGTCACACACGGCCCAGAAGCAACATGTCACACACGGCCCAGAAGCAACATGTCACACACGGCCCAGAAGCAACATGTCACACACGGCCCAGAAGCATAATAACAGAGCAATGTTTATAACGATTCTGCAGATGTTGAACTTCTCTAATCGTATCAGTGAAAATTTCTGAGTTGTTTGGTAGCAGCTGTTTGCTAATAGATATAACATTATTCGACAGCTATCCTACATGACTTCTCCTTTATAAACTTATATTTGATTCATATTGTTACATCATCAGAAGGTAGGTGGAACACACACACACACACACACACACACACACACACACACACACACACACACACACACACAGTGATTTGCGCTGCGAGCCACCGATCAAACAGGCCAGAATTTGACTCCCGAATAGGGTAACCAGCTGAGGCAACCCAGCTGATGGCCCTTTCCTTTAGGTTGGGTCAATGAATAGGTACCTAGCGTAAGCTGGGATGTACTAATGTGTGTATATGTAGAAGATAAGGACATGGTATATATGCAGGGTTAAGTGATGGGGAATCAAGAGTGTAAAACTTTCTCTCATAAAACACATTTAGTAATCATGATGGTAGGCTCGCATCCACAGCCACGCAAAAGATATGGTTGTGTGGATTGTGTGTGAGTAAAGAAGTTGCATCTCCAGAGGGAAATACAGCTAAGACATCATCAGTGGATAGGAAACTACTTCAGTGAAAGAGAACGAAGGACGCAGGTCAGACGAGCCTTCTCAAAATGGGTTGAGGTCACTAGCGATTAATTCCACGACCGCTTAATATTTTTAAATGTGTTACCAGAAGGATTGAACTCATGCCTGCGTATGTTTTCGGGTGATGGCAAGGTCATTAGGGATGCAAGGGATGAGGAAGAATAACTTCAGATATGTTGTAATTCACCAGTGAGGAAATTCATCCAAAGTAAAAGTAGAAAAAAAAACGATAGGACACTGAAATAAGGTTTGATACTAATATAATCAAGAAGAAAAGAGTTATAGATTTGTTGACAAGGCCTTGATTATCAATGAAAAATATTCTCAGCCATAACGGAATGAAACATAGTTATAAGACTAGATATATATTGTTTGCTCTTTGATTTCGTTACAGCAGAAGATATCAGAAACTCAGAGATCAGTGTCCTTAAGAGTAGGAAAACATACAGATAAGGTAAATAGAAATATCAGTAAACTATACGTGTAACTATGAAACCGCAAATGATATAATTCCTGGACTTGAAGAGAAGTATGTATCAAGTATGATCTTCAACTTTGGTATGATATTGATAATCCTGCTGAAGTTGAAGTATTTTCTCTTATTTGGAGTAAATCGTTTGCCCACGGGTTTGTATTCATTACTACGGGTGAAATCGGTTAGATCTAACCTTAATTAGCTTCTTAGATTAATATCATCAAAGCCTTTCATAATACTACAAAATATGAAATGCTATATCACTTCTCAATCTATTTTTCTTAGGTAAATGAGTTTAAGGCGTCTTGTAGATTGGCCAGGTTCTTGTAAATTTTTCTCATCTTTTCTTTCATACTATTCGCCATTTCCCGCCTCAGCAAGGAAGTGTTAAGAACAGAGGACTGGGCCTCTGAGGGAATATCCTAACCCGGCCCCCTTCTCTGTTCCTTCCTTTGGAAAAAAAAATGAATAAATGAAATAAAATAAATACAAATATACAAATATACAAAATATACAAAATACGTATCAGTGACCTTGCAAACTTGAATTAAAGAAAAAATGAAATAAACAGGGACAAGATTTCACAGTAAGATAATTGAAAGAACTTACACAAGGAAAGCGAAATAGAATGAAAAGAGAGAAAGGACAAGGAAATATCATTTCATCGTCTTTTCTAATATAGTTGCAATTCGTACATCCTGCTAAGAAAACAAATGAAATATATTCAAAATGTAAATGAAATGATCACAATTTAATGGCTGTATTCTGCACCCACCACTGACACAGCGTTGCATCATTAAATGGTCGTCGCTACATGGCCAACATGATCGCTGAGCACTTCACACAAGTGGACGGCAGTACACCGTTGTATCTTGGCCAAGAGTCGATCTTCCCTGGGCCTGCAGGCTGGGCCCTCCCTCACGACGCACCTTACAAGCCACAGGTGGACCGATGTCTCATGGCTATCATTGAGGTAAGTAACACCATGTGCTGCACTTAAGGAATTAAAGACTTTATGTTGCAGTTGTTTATCATGAGGGAATTGGAAACATATTGCTGCTGTGTCTTCTGTTCCGTATTCAACCCCAAGCTTCATAGTGCTGATCATATCCTATATCATCTTCCTATTTCAATATGTACTTAATTCTGGCAACTAAGTAAGCTCACCCTGTCAGTGAGAAACATCTTTGCCTCCATTCCACTCTATTTTGAACAACTCTTCCTTTCCTCTAAATCTATCCAGTTACCCATTTCTATGTTTTGTTAAGTAATGTCATCTCTTCCTTTACCAAGATCTCTCTCCTGATTTTCCCTCAAGCAGTACAGATACATGCTAATAGTGTAATCAAATCATTCATTTTCTCCAGGCATCTAGATCGTCTCACATATACTTTGCTTTCATTTACCCACGATGGATCTTACTGAATTCTTTACTCCTGTTATCCATCAAATTAATGTCCAAGTTAAAACTACATATATTAATGATGGTATAAGTATAGCATTCACTGTAAATATTATCACTTATATATATATATATATATATATATATATATATATTTTCTTTTTTTTTTTTTTTGCCGCTGGCTCCCGCGTTTGCGAGGTAGCGCAAGGAAACAGACGAAAGAAATGGCCCAACCCACCCCCATGCACATGTATATACATACGTCCACACACGCAAATATACATACCTACACAGCTTTCCATGGTTTACCCCAGACGCTTCACATGCCTTGATTCAATCCACTGACAGCACGTCAACCCCGGTATACCACATGACTCCAATTCACTCTATTCCTTGCCCTCCTTTCACCCTCCTGCATCTTCAGGCCCCGATCACACAAAATCTTTTTCACTCCATCTTTCCACCTCCAATTTGGTCTCCCTCTTCTCCTCGTTCCCTCCACCTCCGACACATATATCCTCTTGGTCATTCTTTCCTCACTCATTCTCTCCATGTGCCCAAACCATTTCAAAACACCCTCTTCTGCTCTCTCAACCACGCTCTTTTTATTTCCACACATCTCTCTTACCCTTACGTTACCTACTCGATCAAACCACCTCACACCACACATTGTCCTCAAACAT
>NC_092239.1:21898706-21933706 GCF_036320965.1 Panulirus ornatus
ACAGATCCACTCCCAGATATCTAAAACACTTCACTTCCTCCAGTTTTTCTCCATTCAAACTCACCTCCCAATTGACTTGACCCTCACCCCTACTGTACCTAATAACCTTGCTCTTATTCACATTTACTCTCAACTTTCTTCTTCCACACACTTTACCAAACTCAGTCACCAGCTTCTGCAGTTTCTCACATGAATCAGCCACCAGCGCTGTATCATCAGCGAACAACAACTGACTCACTTCCCAAGCTCTCTCATCCCCAACAGACTTCATACTTGCCCCTCTTTCCAGGACTCTTGCATTTACCTCCCTTACAACCCCATCCATAAACAAATTAAACAACCATGGAGACATCACACACCCCTGCCGCAAACCTACATTCACTGAGAACCAATCACTTTCCTCTCTTCCTACACGTACACATGCCTTACATCCTCGATAAAAACTTTTCACTGCTTCTAACAACTTGCCTCCCACACCATATATTCTTAATACCTTCCACAGAGCATCTCTATCAACTCTATCATATGCCTTCTCAAGATCCATAAATGCTACATACAAATCCATTTGCTTTTCTAAGTATTTCTCACATACATTCTTCAAAGCAAACACCTGGTCCACACATCCTCTACCACTTCTGGTATATATATATATATATATATATATATATATATATATATATATATATATATATATATATATATATATATATATATATATAAACATATATATATATATATATATATCAAGTAAACAGACGAAAGAATGGACCAACACAAATGTATACACATACACGTCCACACACGCACGTATACATACCTATAAATTTCAACGTATACATATATATACATACATAGACATACACATATATACTCATGGACATTATTCATACTTGCTGCCTTTATTCATTCCGGTCTCCAACCCACCACACATGAAATGACAACCCCTTACCCCCGCACGCGCGCTAGGTAGCGCCAGGAAAAGACAAAAAAGGCTACATTCGTTCACACCTACTCCTTAGCTGTCATGCATAATGCAACGAAACCACAGCTCCGTTTCCACATCCAGGCCCCACAAAACTTTCCATGGTTTACCCCAGACGCTTCACATGCCGCGGTTCAATCCACTGACATCGTTCCAATTCACTCTATTTTTTGAACGTCTTTCACCCTCCTTCATGTTCAGGCCCCGATCACTCAAAATCTTTCTTCACTCCATCCTATCCTTTTTGTCAATCTTTCCTCACTCATTCTCTCCATTTGACCAAACTATTTCAATACACTCTCTTCTGCTCTCTCAACCACACTCTATTAATTACCACACATCTCTCTTACCCTCTCATTACTTACTCGATCAAACCACCTCACACCACATATTGTCCTCAAACATCTCATTTCCAACACATCTACCCTCCTCCGCACAACCCTATCTATAGCCCACGCCTCACAACCATATAACATTGTTGAAACCAATATTCCTTCAAACATGTCCATTTTTACTTTTCGAGATAATGTTCTCGCTTTCCACACATTTTTCAACGCTCCCAGGACTTTCGCCCCATCCCCCACTCTGTGACTCAATTATGCTTCCATTATTTTATCCGCTGCCAAATCCGCTCCTAGATATTTAAAGCACTTCACTTCCTCCAGTTTTTCTCCATTCAAACTTACCTCCCAGTTGACTTCTCCCTCAACCCTAATGTACCTAATAACCTTGCTCTTATTCACATTTACTTTCAGCTTTCTTCTTTCGCACACTTTACCTAACTCAGTCACCAGCATCTGCAGTTTCTCACCCGAATCATGCACAATCGCTGTATCATCAGCGAACAACAAGTGACTCACTTCCCAAGCCCTCTCATCCACAACAGAATGCATACTTGCCCCTCTCTCCAAGACACTTGCATTCACCTCTTTATCAACCCCATCCATAAACAAATTAAACAACCGTGGAAACATCACGCACCCCTGCCGCAAACCGACAATCACTGAGAACCAATCACTTTCCTCTCTTCCTATTCGTATACATGCTTCAGATCCTCGAAAAAAAACATTTCACTGCTTCCAGCAACCTGCTTCCCACACCATATACTCTTAATACCTTCCACAGAGCATCTCTACTAACTCTATCATATGCCTTCTCCAGATCCATAAATGCCATACACACATCCATTTCTTTTTCTAAGTATTTCTCACAGACATTCTTTAGAGCAAACACCTGATCCACACATCCTCTACCACACTACCACACTGCTCTTCCCCAATCTGATGTTCTGTACATGCCTTCACCCTCTCAGTCAATACCCTACCATATAATTTCCCTAGAATACTCAACAAACTTATACCTCTATAATCTGAACACTCATCTTTGTCCCCTTTGCATTTGTATAATGGCACTATGCATGCATTCCGCCAATCCTCACACACTTCACCATGAGCCATACATACAGTATATTTCCTAACCAGCCAGTCAACGACACAGCCATCCCCTTTTTTAATATATTCCACTGCATACCATCCAAACCCGCCGCCTTGCTGGCTTTCATGTTTCGCAAAGCTTTCACTGCCTCTCCCCTGTTTACCAGATCATTTTCACTGACCTTCTCACTTAGCACACCACCTCAACCAAAACACCCTATATCTACCACTCTATCATCTGACACATTCAACAGACCTTCAAAATACTCACTACATCTTCTCACATCACCACTACTTGCTATTACCTCCCCATTAGCCCCCTCCACCGATATTCCCATTTGTTCTCTTGTCTTAAGCACTTTCTTTACCTCCTTACAAAACATCTATTTATTCTTCCTAAAATTTGATGACACTCCTTTACCCCAACTCTCATTTGCCCTCTTTTTCACCTCTTCCACCTTTCTCTTGACCTCCTGCCTCTTTCTGTTATACATTTCCATTCATTTGCACTATTTCCCTGCAAAAATCGTCCAAATGCCTCTCTCTTCTCTTTCACTAATAATCTTACTTCTTCATCCCACCACTCACTACCCTTTCTAATCTGTCAACCTCCCACGCTTCTCATGCCACAAGCATCTTTTGCACAAGTCATCACTGCCTCCCTAAATACATCCCATTCCTCCCCTACTCCCCTTACGTCCATTGGTCTCACCTTTTTCAATTCTGCACTCAGTCTCTACTGGTAATTCCTCACACAAGCCTCTTTCCCAAGCTCACTTACTTTCACCACTCTCTTCACCGAAACATTCTCTCTCCTTTTCTAAAAACCTCTACAAATCTTAACTTCCGCCTCCACAAGATAATGATCAGACATCCCTCCAGTTGCACCTCTCAGCACTTTAACATCCAAAAGTCTCTCTTTCACGCGCCTATCGATTAACACGTAATCCAGTAAAGTTCTCTGGCCATCTCTCCTATTTATATACTTATACTTATGTACATCTCTCTTTTTAAACCAGATATTCCGAATCACCAGTCCTTTTTCAGCAAACAAATCTACAAGCTATTCAACATTCTCATTTACAACACTGAACACCTCATGTACATCAATTATTCCCTCAACTGCCATATTACTCCCACTTACATTCAAATCACCCGTCACTATAACCCGATCTCGTGCATCAATATATATATATATATATATATATATATATATATATATATATATATATATATATATATATATATATATATATATATATATATATATATTATCCCTGGGGAGAGGGGATTAAGAATAGTTCCCACGTATTCCCTGCGTGTCGTAGAAGGCGACTAAAAGGGGAGGGAGCGGGGGGCTGGAAATCCTCCCCTCTCGTTCTTTTTTTAATTTTCCAAAAGAAGGAACAGAGGGGGTCAGGTGAGGATATTCCAAAAAAGGCCCAGTCCTCTGTTCTTAACGCTACCTCGCTAACGCGGGAAATGGCGAATAGTTTAAAAGAAAGAAAAAGAATATATATATATATATATATATATATATATATATATATATATACATATATATGTATATATATATATATATATATATATATATATATATATATATATATATATATATATATATATATATATATATATATACATATTTTATCTATTTATTTTGCTTTGTCGCTGTCCCCGCGTTTGCGAGGTAGCGCAAGGAAACAGACGAAAGAAATGGCCCAACCCATCCCCATACACATGTATATACACACACGTCCACACACGTAAATATATATACCTATACATCTCAATGCACACATATATATACACACAGAGACACATACATATATACCCAAACACAAAAAATTCACACTGCCTAAATTCCTATGAGTCCACGGGAAAAAAGAAACACGAAAAGTTCCCAAGTGCACTTTCGTGTAATAATCACATCATCAGGGGAGACACAGGAGAGAAATATAACAGTCAGTTCATTTTCATCGAAGAGACAAAGCTAGGACGCCATTTGGTAAACATGTGATTGTCAAAAAAAAAAAAAAAAAAATATATATATATATATATATATATATATATATATATATATATATATATATATATATATATATATATACCTCTGTGGAAGGTATTAAGAATATATGGTGTGGGAGGCAAGTTGTTAGAAGCAGTGAAAAGTTTTTATCGAGGATGTAAGGCATGTGTACGTGTAGGAAGAGAGGAAAGTGATTGGTTCTCAGTGAATGTAGGTTTGCGGCAGGGGTGTGTGATGGCTCCATGGTTGTTTAATTTGTTTATGGATGGGGTTGTTAGGGAGGTAAATGCAAGAGTTTTGGAAAGAGGGGCAAGTATGAAGTCTGTTGGGGATGAGAGAGCTTGGGAAGTGAGTCAGTTGTTGTTCGCTGATGATACAGCGCTGGTGGCGGATTCATGTGAGAAACTGCAGAAGCTGGTGACGGAGTTTGGTAAAGTGTGTGGAAGAAGAAAGTTAAGAGTAAATGTGAATAAGAGCAAGGTTATTAGGTACAGTAGGGTTGAGGATCAAGTCAATTGGGAGGTGAGTTTGAATGGAGAAAAACTCGAGGAAGTGAAGTGTTTTAGATATCTGGGAGTGGATCTGCCAGCGGATGGAACCATGGAAGCGGAAGTGGATCATAGGGTGGGGGAGGGGGCGAAAATTTTGGGAGCCTTGAAAAATGTGTGGAAGTCGAGAACAGTATCCCGGAAAGCAAAAATGGGTATGTTTGAAGGAATAGTGGTTCCAACAATGTTGTATGGTTGCGAGGCGTGGGCTATGGATAGGGTTGTGCGCAGGAGGATGGATGTGCTGGAAATGAGATGTTTGAGGACAATGTGTGGTGTGAGGTGGTTTGATCGAGTAAGTAACGTAAGGGTAAGAGAGATGTGTGGAAATAAAAAGAGCGTGGTTGAGAGAGCAGAAGAGGGTGTTTTGAAGTGGTTTGGGCACATGGAGAGAATGAGTGAAGAAAGATTGACCAAGAGGATATATGTGTCGGAGGTGGAGGGAACGAGGAGAAGAGGGAGACCAAATTGGAGGTGGAAAGATGGAGTGAAAAGGATTTTGTGTGATCGGGGCCTGAACATGCAGGAGGGTGAAAGGAGGGCAAGGAATAGAGTGAATTGGAGCGATGTGGTATACAGGGGTTGACGTGCTGTCAGTGGATTGAATCAAGGCATGTGAAGCGTCCGGGGTAAACCATGGAAAGCTGTGTAGGTATGTATATTTGCGTGTGTGGACGTGTGTATGTACATGTGTATGGGGGGGGGTTGGGCCATTTCTTTCGCCTGTTTCCTGCGCTACCTCGCAAACGCGGGAGACAGCGACGAGGTATAAAAAAAAAAAAAAAAATATATATATATATATATATATCAGCGAACAACAACTGACTCACTTCCCAAGCTCTCTCATCCCCAACAGACTTCATACTTGCCCCTCTTTCCAAAACTCTTGCATTTACCTCCCTAACAACCCCATCCATAAACAAATTAAACAACCATGGAGACATCACACACCCCTGCCGCAAACCTACATTCACTGAGAACCAATCACTTTCCTCTCTTCCTACACGTACACATGCCTTACATCCTCGATAAAAACTTTTCACTGCTTCTAACAACTTGCCTCTCACACCATATATTCTTAATACCTTCCACAGAGCATCTCTATCAACTCTATCATATGCCTTCTCCAGATCCATAAATGCTACATACAAATCCATTTGCTTTTCTAAGTATTTCTCACATACATTCTTCAAAGCAAACACCTGATCCACACATCCTCTACCACTTCTGAAACCACACTGCTCTTCCCCAATCTGATGCTCTGTACATGCCTTAACCCTCTCAATCAATACCCTCCCATATAATTTACCAGGAATACTCAACAAACTTATACCTCTGTAATTTGAGCACTCACTCTTATCACCTTTGCCTTTGTACAATGGCACTATGCACGCATTCCGCCAATCCTCAGGCACCTCACCATGAGTCATACATACATTAAATAACCTTACCAACCAGTCAACAATACAGTCACCCACTTTTTTAATAAATTCCACTGCAATACCATCCAAACCTGCTGCCTTGCCGGCTTTCATCTTCCGCAAAGCTTTCACTACCTCTTCTCTGTTTACCAAATCATTTTCCCTAACCCTCTCACTTTGCACACCACCTCGACCAAAACACCCTATATCTGCCACTCTATAATCAAACACATTCAACAAACCTTCAAAATACTCACCCCATCTCCTTCTCACATCACCACTACTTGTTATCACCTCCCCATTTGCGCCCTTCACTGAAGTTCCCATTTGCTCCCTTGTCTTACGCACTTTATTTACCTCCTTCCAGAACATCTTTTTATTCTCCCTAAAATTTAATGATACTCTCTCACCCCAACTCTCATTTGCCCTTTTTTTCACCTCTTGCACCTTTCTCTTGACCTCCTGTCTCTTTCTTTTATACATCTCCCACTCAATTGCATTTTTTCCCTGCAAAAATCGTCCAAATGCCTCTCTCTTCTCTTTCACTAATACTCTTACTTCTTCATCCCACCACTCACTACCCTTTCTAATCAACCCACCTCCCACTCTTCTCATGCCACAAGCATCTTTTGCGCAATCCATCACTGATTCCCTAAATACATCCCATTCCTCCCCCACTCCCCTTACTTCCATTGTTCTCACCTTTTTCCATTCTGTACTCAGTCTCTCCTGGTACTTCCTCACACAGGTCTCCTTCTCAAGCTCACTTACTCTCACCACCCTCTTCACCCCAACATTCACTCTTCTTTTCTGAAAACCCATACAAATCTTCACCTTAGCCTCTACAAGATAATGATCAGACATCCCTCCAGTTGCACCTCTCAGCACATTAACATCCAAAAGTCTCTCTTTCGCACGCCTGTCAATTAACACGTAATCCAATAACGCTCTCTGGCCATCTCTCCTACTTACATAAGTATACTTATGTATATCTCGCTTTTTAAACCAGGTATTCCCAAACATCAGTCCTTTTTCAGCACATAAATCTACAAGCTCTTCACCATTTCCACTTACAACACTGAACACCCCATGTATACCAATTATTCCCTCAACTGCCACATTACTCACCTTTGCATTCAAATCACCCATCACTATAACCCGGTCTCGTGCATCAAAACCACTAACACACACATTCAGCTGCTCCCAAAACACTTGCCTCTCTTGATCTTTCTTCTCATGCCCAGGTGCATATGCGCCAATAATCACCCACCTCTCTCCAGCGCTGGTGGCTGATTCATGTGAGAAACTGCAGAAGCTGGTGACTCAGTTTGGTAAAGTGTGTGGAAGAAGAAATTTAAGAGTAAATGTGAATAAGAGCAAGGTTATTAGGTACAGTAGGGTTGAGGGTCAAGTCAATTGGGAGGTGAGTTTGAATGGAGAAAAACTGGAGGAAGTGAAGTGTTTTAGATATCTGGGAGTGGATCTGGCAGCGGATGGAACCATGGAAGCGGAAGTGGATCATAGGGTGGGGGAGGGGGCGAAAATTCTGGGGGCCTTGAAGAATGTGTGGAAGTCGAGAACATTATCTCGGAAAGCAAAAATGGGTATGTTTGAAGGAATAGTGGTTCCAACAATGTTGTATGGTTGCGAGGCGTGGGCTATGGATAGAGTTGTGCGCAGGAGGATGGATGTGCTGGAAATGAGATGTTTGAGGACAATGTGTGGTGTGAGGTGCTTTGATCGAGTGAGTAATGTAAGGGTAAGAGAGATGTGTGGAAATAAAAAGAGCGTCGTTGAGAGAGCAGAAGAGGGTGTTTTGAAGTGGTTTGGGCACATGGAGAGGATGAGTGAGGAAAGATTGACCAAGAGGATATATGTGTCGGAGGTGGAGGGAACAAGGAGAAGAGGGAGACCAAATTGGAGGTGGAAAGATGGAGTGAAAAAGATTTTGTGTGATCGGGGCCTGAACATGCAGGAGGGTGAAAGTAGGGCAAGGAATAGAGTGAATTGGAGCGATGTGGTATACCGGGGTTGACGTGCTGTCAGTGGATTGAATCAAGGCATGTGAAGCGTCTGGGGTAAGCCATGGAAAGCTGTGTAGGTATGTATATTTGCGTGTGTGGACGTATGCATATACATGTGTATGGGGGGGGTTGGGCCATGTCTTTCGTCTGTTTCCTTGCGCTACCACGCAAACGCGGGAGACAGCGAGAAAGTATAATAAAAATAAAAAAAAAAAAAAAATATATATATATATATATATATATATATATATATATTTATATATATATATATATATATATATATATATATATATATATATATTTCTTTCTTTCTTTTTGGCTTTGTCGCTGTCTCCCGCGTTTGCGAGGTAGCGCAAGGAAACAGACGAAAGAAATGGCCCAACCCACCCCCATGCACATGTATATACATACGTCCACACACGTAAATATACATACCTACACAGCTTTCCATGGTTTACCCAGACGCTTCACATGCCCTGATTCAATCCATTGCCAGCACGTCAACCCCGGTATACCTCATCGATCCAATTCACTCAATTCCTTGCCCTCCTTTCACCCTCCTGCATGTTCAGGCCCCGATCACACAAAATCTTTTTCACTCAATCTTTCCACCTCCAATTTGGTCTCCCACTTCTCCTCGTTCCCTCCACCTCCGACACATATATCCTCTTGGTCAATCTTTCCTCACTCATTCTCTCCATGTGCCCAAACCATTTTAAAACACCCTCTTCTGCTCTCTCAACCACGCTCTTTTTATTTCCACATATCTCTCTTACCCTTACGTTACTTACTCGATCAAACCACCTCACACCACACATTGTCCTCAAACATCTCATTCCCAGCACATCCATCCTCCTGCGCATAACTCTATCCATAGCCCACGCCTCGCAACCATACAACATTGTTGGAACCATTATTCCTTCAAACATACCCATTTTTGCTTTCCGAGATAATGTTCTCGACTTCCACACATTCTTCAAGGCTCCCAGAATTTTCGCCCCCTCGCCCACCCTATGATCCACTTCCGCTTCCATGGTTCCATCCGCTGCCAGATCCACTCCCAGATATCTAAAACACTTTACTTCCTCCAGTTTTTCTCCATTCAAACTTATCTCCCAATTGACTTGACCCTCAACCCTACTGTACCTAATAACCTTGCTCTTATTCACATTTACTCTTAACTTTCTTCTTTCACACACTTTACCAAACTCAGTCACCAGCTTCTGCAGTTTCTCACATGAATCAGCTACCAGCGCTGTATCATCAGCGAACAACAACTGACTCACTTACCAAGCTCTCTCATCCCCAACAGACTTCATACTTGCCCCTCTTTCCAAAACTCTTGCATTCACCTCCCTAACAACCCCATCCATAAACAAAGAAAACGACCATGGAGACATCACACACCTCTGCCGCAAACCTACATTCACTGGGAACCAATCACTTTCCTCTCTTCCTACACGTACACATGCCTTACATCCTCGATAAAAACTTTTGACTGCTTCTAACAACTTGCCTCCCACACCATATATTTATTCTTAATACCTTCTACAGAGCATCTCTATCAACTCTATCATACGCCTTCTCCAGATCCATAAATGCTACATACAAATCCATTTGCTTTTCTAAGTATTTCTCACATACATTCTCCAAAGCAAACACCTGATCCACACATCCTCTACCACTTCTGAAACCACACTGCTCTTCCCCAATCTGATGCTCTGTACATGCCTTCACCCTCTCAATCAATACCCTCCCATATAATTTACCAGGAATACTCAACAAACTTATACCTCTTTAATTTGAGCACTCACTCTTATCCCCTTTGCCTTTGTACAATGGCACTATGAACGCATTCCGCCAATCCTCAGGCACCTCACCATGAGTCATACATACATTAAATAACCTTACCAACTGGTCATTAATACAGTCACCCCCTTTCTTAATAAATTCCACTGCACTACCATCCAAACCTGCTGCCTTGCCGGCTTTCATCTTCCGCAAACCTTTTACTACCTCTTGTCTGTTTACCAAATCATTTTCCCTAACCCTATCACTTTGCACTCCACCCCGACCAAAACACCCTATATATATATATATATATATATATATATATATATATATATATATATATATATATATATATATATATATATATATATATATATATATATATATATATATATATATATATATATATATATATATATATATCTTTTCTATCTTTCATACTATTCGCCATTTCCCGCATTAGCGAGGTAGCGTTAAGAACAGAGGACTGGGCCTTTGAGGGAATATCCTCACCTGGCCCCATTTCTCTGTTCTTTCTTTTGGAAAATTGAAAGAAAAACGAGAGAGGAGGATTTCCAGCCACCCGCTCCCTCCCCTTTTAGTCGCCTTCTACGACACGCTCTTTTTATTTCCACACATCTCTCTTACCCTTACGTTACTCACTCGATCAAACCACCTCACACCACACATTGTCCTCAAACATCTCATTTCCAGCACATCCATCCTCCTGCGCACAACTCTATCCATAGCCCACGCCTCGCAACCATACAACATTGTTGGAACCACTATTCCTTCAAACATACCCATTTTTGCTTTCCGAGATAATGTTCTCGACTTCCACACATTCTTCAAGGCTCCCAGAATTTTCGCCCCCTCCCCCACCCTATGATCCACTTCCGCTTCCATGGTTCCATCCGCTGCCAGATCCACTCCCAGATATCTAAAACACTTCACTTCCTCCAGTTTTTCTCCATTCAAACTCACCTCCCAATTGACTTGACCCTCAACCCTACTGTACCTAATAACCTTGCTCTTATTCACATTTACTCTTAACTTTCTTCTTCCACACACTTTACCAAACTCAGTCACCAGCTTCTGCAGTTTCTCACATGAATCAGCCACCAGCGCTGTATCATCAGCGAACAACAAATGGATTTGTATGTATATATATTTGTTTGTATATATATATATACATATATATATATATATATATATATATATATATATATATATATATATATATATATATATATATATTATATATATATATATATATATATATATATATATATATATATATATATATATATATATATATATATATATATATATATATATATATATATATATATATATATATATATATATATATATATATATATATATATATATATATATATATATATATATATATATATATATATATAGGTATGTATGTATGTAGGTATGTATATTTGCGTGTGTGGACGTATGTATATACATGTGTATGGGGGTGTTGGGCCATTTCTTTCGTCTATTTCTTTGCGCTACCTCGCAAACGCGGGAGACAGCGTCAAAGCAAAAAAAAAAAATATATATATATATATATATATATATATATATATATATATATATATATATTATTTTATTTTTTTGCTTTGTCGGTGTCTCCAGAGTTTACGAGGTAGCGGAAGGAAACAGACGAAAAAAATGGCCCAACCCACCCCCATACACATGTATATACACACACGTCCACACACGCAAATATGCATTCCTATACATCTCAATGTACACATATATATACACACACAGACACATACATATATACCCATGCACACAATTCACACTGTCTGCCTTTATTCATTCCCATCGCCACCTCGCCACACATGGAATACCATCCCCCTTCCCCCTCATGTGTGCGAGGTAGCGCAAGGAAAAGTTAACAAAGGCCCCATTTGTTCACTCTCAGTCGCTAGCTGTCATGCAATAATGCCCGAAACCACAGCTCCCTTTCCACATCCAGGCCCCACACAACTTTCCATGGTTTACCCCAGACGCTTCACATGACCTGATTCAATCCACCGACAGCACGTCAACCCCAGTATATCACATCGATCCAATTCACTCTATTCCTTGCCCGCCTTTCACCCTCCTGCATGTTCAGGCCCCGATCACTCAAAATATTTTTCACTACATCTTTCCACCTCCAATATGGTCTCCCACTTCTCCTCGTTCCCTCCAACTCCGACACATATATCCTCTTGGTCAATCTTTCCTCACTCATTCTCTCCATGTGCCCATACCATTTCAAAACACCCTCTTCTGCTCTCGCAACCACGTTCTTTTTATTTCCACACATCTCTCTTACCCTTACATTACTTACTCGATCAAACCACCTCACACCACACATTGTCCTCAAACATCTCATTTCCAGCACATCCATCCTCCTGCGCACAACTCTATCCATAGCCCACGCCTCGCAACCATACAACATTGTTGGAACCACTATTCCTTCAAACATACACATTTCTGAATTTCCGAGATAATGTTCTCGACTTCCACACATTCTTCAAGGCTCCCAGGATTTTCGCCCCCTCGCCCACCCTATGATTCACTTCCGCTTCCATGGTTCCATCCGCTGCCAGATCCACTCCCAGATATCTAAAACACTTTGCTTCCTCCAGTTTTTCTCCATTCAAACTTACCTCCCAATTGACTTTACCCTCAACCCTACTGTACCTAATAACCTTGCTCTTATTCACATTTACTCTTAACTTTGTTCTTTTACACACTTTACCAAACTCAATCACCAGCTTCTGCAGTTTCTCACATGAATCAGCCACCAGCACTGTATCATCAGCGAACAACAACTGACTCACTTCCCAAGCTCTCTCATCCACAACAGACTTCATACTTGCCCCTCTTTCCAAAACTATTGCATTCACGTCCCTAACAACCCCATCCATAAACAAATTAAACAACCATGGAGACATCACACACCCCTGCCGCAAACCTACATTCACTGACAACCAATCACTTTCTTCTCTTTTTACCCATATTATATATATATATATATACATATATATATATATATATATATATATATATATATATATATATATATATATATATATATATATATATATATATATATATATATATATATATATATATATATATATATATATATATATATATATATATATCATTCCATGTGTGGCGAGGTGGCGATGGGGTTGAGTAGGGGCAGACAGTGTGAATTGTTTGTATGTGTATATATGTGTGTGTCTGTGTGTGTATATGTATGTGTACGTTGGGAGTTATGGGTGTGTACGTTTCCGTGTGGGGACGTGTATGTGTATACATGTGTGTGGGGTTGAGTTGGGCCATTTCTTTCGTCTGTTTCCTTGCGCTACCTCGCAAACGAGGGAGACAGCGACAAAGTAAATAAATGAATATATATATATATATATATATATATATATATATATATATATATATATATATATATATATATATATATATATATATATATATATATATATATATATATATATATATATATATATATATATATATATATATTATTTTTTTTCATACTATTCACCATTCCCGCGTTAGTGAGGTAGCGTTAAGAACAGAGAACTGAGCCTTTGAGGGAATATCCTCACTTGGGCCCCTTCTCTGATCCTTCTTTTGAAAAGTTAAAAACGAAAGGGGAGGATTTCCAACCCCTCGCTCCCTTCCCTTTTAGTCGCCTGTTACGCCTGTTTTCTCCCCTATCACCAGGAATAATATATATATATATATATATATATATATATATATATATATATATATATATATATATATATATATATATATATATAATATATATATATATATATATATATATATATATATTCCCCATTCGTTCACACTCAGTCTCCAGCCGTCATGCAATAATGCCCGAAACCACAGCTCCCCCTCCACATCCAGGCCCCACAGAACCCTCCATGGCCCACCGCAGACGCTTCACATGCCCTGATTCAATCCATTGACAGCACGCCGACCACGGTATACCACATCAATCCAATTCACTCTATTCCTTGCCCGACTTTCACGCTCCTGCATGTTCAGGCCCCGATCACTCAAAATCTTTTTCACTCCAACTTTTCACCTCCAATTTGGTCTCCCATTTATCCTCGTTCCCTCTAACTCCGACACATATATCCTCTTGGTCAATCTTTCCTCACTCATTCTCTCCGTGTGCCCAAATCATTTCAAAACACCCTCTTCTGCTCTCTCAACCACGCTCTTTTTATTTCCACACATCTCTCTTACCCTTACATTACTTTCTCGATCAAACCACCTCACACCACATATTGTCCTCAAACATCTTATTTCCACACATCCACCCTCCTGCGCACAACTCTATCCATAGCCAACGCCTCGCAACCATACAACATTGTTGGAACCACTATTCCTTCAAACATACCCATTTTTGCTTTCCGAGATAATGTTCTCGACTTCCACACATTCTTCAAGGCTCCCAGGATTTTCGCCCCCTCCCCCACCCTATGATTCACTTCCGCGTCCATGGTTCCATCCGCTGCCAGATCCACTCCCAGATATCTAAAACACTTTACTTCCTCCAGTTTTTCTACATTCAAACTTACCTCCCAATTGATTTCACCCTCAACCCTATTGTACCCAATAACCTTGCTCTTATTCACATTTACTCTTAACTTTCTTCTTTCACACACTTTACCAAACTCAGTCACCAGCTTCTGCAGTTTCTCACATCAAACAGCCACCAGCCCTGTATCATCAGCGAACAACAACTGACTCACCTCCCAAGCTCTCTCATCCCCAGCAGACTGCATACTTGCCCCTCTTTCCAAAACTCTTGCATTCACCTCCCTAACAACCCCATCCATAAACAAATTAAACAACCATGGAGACATCACACACCCACGACGCAAACCTACATTCACTGAGAACCAATCACTTTCCTCTCTTCCTACACGTACTTTTCACTGTTTCTAACAACTTGCCTCCCACACCATATATTCTTAGTACCTTCCACAGAGCATCTCTATCAACTCTATCATATGCCTTCTCCAGATCCATAGATCCTACATACAAATTCATTTGCTTTCCTAAGCATCTCCCACATACACCCTTCAAAGCAAACACCTGATCCACACACATTTATATATATATATATATATATATATATATATATATATATATATATATATATATATATATATATATATATATATATATATTTCTTTTTTTTTTTTTCATACTTTGTCGCTGTCTCCCGCGTTTGCGAGGTAGCGCAAGGAAACAGACGAAAGAAATGGCCCAACCCCCCCCCCCCCATACACATGTACATACGTCCACACACGCAAATATACATACCTACACAGCCTTCCATGGTTTACCCCAGACGCTTCACATGCCTTGATTCAATCCACTGACAGCACGTCAACCCCTGTATACCACATCGCTCCAATTCACTCTATTCCTTGCCCTCCTTTCACCCTCCTGCATGTTCAGGCCCCGATCACACAAAATCTTTTTCACTCCATCTTTCCACCTCCAATTTGGTCTCCCTCTTCTCCTCGTTCCCTCCACCTCCGACACATATATCCTCTTGGTCAATCTTTCCACACTCATTCTCTCCATGTGCCCAAACCACTTCAAAACACCCTCTTCTGCTCTCTCAACCACGCTCTTTTTATTTCCACACATCTCTCTTACCCTTACGTTACTCACTCGATCAAACCACCTCACACCACACATTGTCCTCAAACATGGATATATATATATATGTATATATATATATGCCTTCACCCTCTCAATCAATACCCTCCCATATAATTTACCAGGAATACTCAACAGATTGGGGAAGAGCAGTGTGGTTTCAGAAGTGGTAGAGGATGTGTGGATCAGGTGTTTGCTTTGAAGAATGTATGTGAGAAATACTTAGAAAAGCAAATGGATTTGTATGTAGCATTTATGGATCTGGAGAAGGCATATGATAGAGTTGATAGAGATTCTCTGTGGAAGGTATTAAGAATATATGGTGTGGGAGGAAAGTTGTTAGAAGCAGTGAAAAGTTTTTATCGAGGATGTAAGGCATGTGTACGTGTAGGAAGAGAGGAAAGTGATTGGTTCTCAGTGAATGTAGGTTTGCGGCAGGGGTGTGTGATGTCTCTATGGTTGTTTAATTTGTTTATGGATGGGGTTGTTAGGGAGGTAAATGCAAGAGTTTTGGAAAGAGGGGCAAGTATGAAGTCTGTTGGGGATGAGAGAGCTTGGGAAGTGAGTCAGTTGTTGTTCGCTGATGATACAGCGCTGGTGGCTGATTTATGTGAGAAACTGCAGAAGCTGGTGACTGAGTTTGGAAAACTGTGTGGAAGAAGAAAGTTAAGAGTAAATGTGAATAAGAATAAGGTTATTAGGTACAGTAGGGTTGAGGGTCAAGTCAATTGGGAGGTGAGTTTGAATGGAGAAAAACTGGAGGAAGTGAAGTGTTTTAGATATCTGGGAGTGGATCTGGCAGCGGATGGAACCATGGAAGCGGAAGTGGATCATAGGGTGGGGGAGGGGGCGAAAATCCTGGGGGCCTTGAAGAATGTGTGGAAGTCGAGAACATTATCTCGGAAAGCAAAAATGGGTATGTTTCAAGGAATAGTGGTTCCAACAATGTTGTATGGTTGCGAGGCGTGGGCTATGGATAGAGTTGTGCGCAGGAGGATGGATGTGCTGGAAATGAGATGTTTGAGGACAATGTGTGGTGTGAGGTGGTTTGATCGAGTCAGTAACGTAAGGGTAAGAGAGATGTGTGGAAATAAAAAGAGCGTGGTTGAGAGAGCAGAAGAGGGTGTTTTGAAGTGGTTTGGGCACATGGAGAGGATGAGTGAGGAAAGATTGACCAAGAGGATATATGTGTCGGAGGTGGAGGGAACAAGAAGAGGGAGACCAAATTGGAGGTGGAAAGATGGAGTGAAAAAGATTTTGTGTGATCGGGGCCTGAGCATGCAGGAGGGTGAAAGGAGGGCAAGGAATAGAGTGAATTGGAGTGATGTGGTATACCGGGGTTGACGTGCTGTCAGTGGATTGAAGCAGGGCATGTGAAGCGTCTGGGGTAAACCATGGAAAGCTGTGTAGGTATGTATATTTGCGTGTGTGGACGTATGTATATACATGTGTATGGGGGGGGTTGGGCCATTTCTTTCGTCTGTTTCCTTGCGCTACCTCGCAAACGCGGGAGACAGCGACAAAGTATAATAAAATAAAATAGATAAATAATATATATCTATACATATATATATATATATATATATATATATATATATATATATATATATATATATATATATATATATATATATATATATATATATACATAAGTATACATATACATAAGTATACGTATGTAAGTAGGAGAGATGGCCAGAGAGCGTTATTGGATTACGTGTTAATTGACAGGCGTGCGAAAGAGAGACTTTTGGATGTTAATGTGCTGAGAGGTGCAACTCGAGGGATGTCTGATCATTATCTTGTGGAGGCTAAGGTGAAGATTTGTATAGGTTTTCAGAAAAGAGTAGTGCATGTTGGGGTGAAGAGGGTGGTGAGAGTAACTGAGCTTGGGAGGGAGACTTCTGTGAGGAAGTACCAGGAGAGACTGAGTAGAGAATGGAAAAAGGTGAGAACAATGGAAGTAAGGGGAGTGGGGGAGGAATGGCATGTATTTAGGGAATCAGTGACGGATTGCGCAAAAGATGCTTGTGGCATGAGAAGCGTGGGAGGTGGGTTGATTAGAAAGGGTAGTGAGTGGTGGGATGAAGAAGTAAGATTATTAGTGAAAGAGAAGAGAGAGGCATTTGGACGATTGTTGCAGGCAATAAAAATGCAATTGAGTGGGAGATGTATAAAAGAAAGAGACAGGAGGTCAAGAGAAAGGTGCAAGAGGTGAAAAAGAGGGCAAATGAGAGTTGGGGTGAGAGAGTATCATTAAGTTTTAGGGAGAATTAAAAGATGTTCTGGAAGGAGGTAAATAAAGTGCGTAAGACAAGGGAGCAAATGGGAACTTCAGTGAAGGGCGCTAATGGGGAGGTGATAACAAGTAGTGGTGATGTGAGAAGGTGATGGCGTGAGTATTTTGAAGGTTTGTTGAATGTGTTTGATGATAGAGTGGCAGATATAGGGTGTTTTGGTCGAGGTGGTGTGCAAAGTGAGAGGGTTAGGGAAAATGATTTGGTAAACAGAGAAGAGGTAGTAAAAGCTTTGCGGAAGATGAAAGCCGGCAAGGCAGCAGGTTTGGAAGGTATTGCAGTGGAATCTATTAAAAAAGGGGGTGACTGTATTGTTGACTGGTTGGTAAGGTCATTTAATGTATGTATGACTCATGGTGAGGTGGCTGAGGATTGGCGGAATGCGTGCATAGTGCCATTGCACAAAGGCAAAGGGGATAAGAGTGAGTGCTCAAATTACAGAGGTATAAGTTTGTTGAGTATTCCTGGTAAATCATATGGGAGGGTATTGACTGAGAGGGTGAAAGCATGTACAGAGCATCAGATTGGGGAAGAGCAGTGTGGTTTCAGAAGTGGTAGAGTATGTGTGGATCAGGTGTTTGCTTTGAAGAATGTATGTGAGAAATACTTAGAAAAGCAAATGGATATGAATGTAGCATTTATGGATCTGGAGAAGGCATATGATAGAGTTGATAGAGATGCTCTGTGGAAGGTATTAAGAATATATGGTGTGGGAGGAAAGTTGTTAGAAGCAGTGAAATGTTTTTATCGAGGATGTAAGGCATGTGTACGTGTAGGAAGAGAGGAAAGTGATTGGTTCTCAGTGAATGTAGGTTTGCGGCATGGGTGTGTGATGTCTCCATGGTTGTTTAATTTGTTTATGGATGGGGTTGTTAGGGAGGTGAATGCAAGAGTTTTGGAAAGAGGGTCAAGTATGAAGTCTGTTGTGGATGAGAGACCTTGGGAAGTGAGTCAGTTGTTGTTCGCTGATGATACAGCGCTGGCGGCTGATTCATGTGAGAAACTGCAGAAGTTGGTGACTGAGTTTGGTAAAGTGTGTGAAAGAAGAAAGTTAAGAGTAAATGTGAATAAGAGCAAGGTTATTAGGTACAGTAGGGTTGAGGGTCAAGTCAATTGGGAGGTAAGTTTGAATGGAGAAAAACTGGAGGAAGTAAAGTGTTTTAGATATCTGGGAGTGGATCTGGCAGCGGATGGAACTATGGATGCGGAAGCGAATCATAGGGTGTCGGAGGTGGAGGGAACGAGGAGAAGTGGGAGACCAAATTGGAGGTGGAAAGATGGAGTGAAAAAGATTTTAAGTGATTGGGGCCTGAACATGCAGGAGGGTGAAAGGCGGGCAAGGAATAGAGTGAATTGGATCGATGTGGTATACCGGGGTTGACGTGCTGTCAGTGGATTGAATCAGGGCATGTGAAGCGTCTGGGGTAAACCATGGAAAGTTGTTTGGGGCCTGGATGTGGAAAGGGAGCTGTGGTTTCGGGCATGATTGCATGACAGCTAGAGACTGAGTGTGAACGAATGGGGCCTTTGTTGTCTTTTCCTAGCGCTACCTCGCACACCTGAGGGGGGAGGGGGATTGTATTCCATGTGTGGCGAGGTGGCGATGGGAATGAATAAAGCCAGACAGTGTGAATTATGTGCATGGGTATATATGTATGTGTCCCTGTGTGTATATATATGTGTACATTGAGATGTATACGTATATATATTTCCGTGTGTGGACGTGTATGTATATACATGTGTATGGGGGTGGGTAGAGCCATTTCTTTCGTCTGTTTCCTTGCGTTACCTCGCAAACGCGGGAGACAGCGACAAAGCAAAATAATAATAATAATAATCATATATATATATATATATATATATATATATATATATATATATATATATATATATATATATATATATATATATATATATATATATATGTTCCTATGAGTCCACGGGACTCATATAGAGTTGAACCCAAACCTTCCATTGACACCAAGAATCTTTTAGTACTCCCTTTTAATGATAATTTCACTTTGCTTCCCATGTTGCTTAAATCCTTTAATGTAAATGTTGCCTTTAGCAACAATAATACTATAAAGAATATCTTAATCAGGAATTCACCAGAAAATTCTCTTGGTTGCATCTATAAAGTTCCTTGTGGAAACTGTGATAAATTTTATGTTGGTCAGACTGGTAAGGATCTTTCTGTTAGACTTAAGCAACATAAATATAGTATAAGAACGGGACAAGAATCAAATGCCTTGTTTAATCATGTTAAAGACTATGATCATTGTATTGACTGGAGTAACGCCATCTCAGTTGTTAACTCTAACTCTATTACCAACAGAAATATCATTGAATCTTCTATCATTAGATACACAAAGAATCATAATCTTAATATTAGTGATGTCTATACAAATTAGATAACTTTATTGTTATAAGATTTGTAAAATGATAAGTTTATGAACGCTCGTTGTATGTTTTGGACAATCACGTTTACCAAATGGCGTCCTAGCTTCGTCTCTTCGATTTATATGAACTGACTGTTATATTTCTTTCTTGTGTCTCCCCTGATGATGTGATTATTACACGAAAGTGCCCTTGGGAACTTTTCGTGTTTCATTTTTCCCGTGGACTCATAGGAATATCTTGATCACGCGCAAAATTATGATCCTTTCCAATATATATATATATGTATGTATATATATGTATGTATGTGTATATATATATATATATATATATATATATATATATATATATATATATATATATATATATATATATATATATATATATATATATATATATATATATATATATATATATATATATATACATATATCTTTTTCTTTTAAACTATTCGCCATTTCCCGCGTTAGCGAGGTAGCGTTAGGAACAGAGGACTGGGCCTTTTTTGGAATATCCTCACCTGGCCCCCTCTGTTCCTTCTTTTGAAAAAAAAAAAAAAAAAAAAGAGAGGGGAAGATTTCCAGCCCCCCGCTCCCTCCCCTTTTAGTCGCCTTCTACGACACGCAGGGAATACGTGGGAAGTATTCTTAATCCCCTACCCCAGGGATATATATATATATATATATATATATATATATATATATATATATATATATATATATATATATATATATATATATATACATATACCAGCCAGTCAACAGATGCTGAGTGAAGCTACATCTCAACCCTACGAATTGAGCCTAAAGTGATAATGTCTAATGTAGAGGAAAATTTTTCAACTGAGAAATATAGGGAATTATGTTCTCAGGAGGATCATCTCCAGAGGTGTATGCTTTTTCACAGTGGTTTGGAAAAAACTGGCAGAACTGAAATTGGGAAACTGTTTTCATGTCAGAGACATCTTCACAAGTATCTCCTCATACCGAGTGAGGTAGAAAATATTGGGCTTGAGAAAAAATTTAGTTGTGATGAATGTGGGGAACTGTTTCCACATAAGGAAGTTCTTAAAACACATTCGCTGGTGCAAAAGAGAGTGAAAAAGCTTGGATGTGATGAATGTGGGAAATTATGTATGCATAAAAGTCCAGATAAAATTCTGGTCTGTCAAGGCTTTATTATGGCGGATGACCAACTACCTACCCTCATGTATCCAAGATATGGTTGTACTTTGTGTAATGAAGACAATTGAGAACTATCATAAGCCAATATTCCAGTTTCATGATAAGAGAAGTGGACCAGGCAGTATGATACAGTGGTTAAATTGATGAAAACTACTATTGACGTTTGTGTAAATAAATTATACATTTCCCTTTTCCATAGCCAGAGGTTGAACCATTATGTGACATTCATTTTTCATTTCATTTCAAGCTGGAAGTCTCAGTTTTCTAAATTATTTCTTACAATTTTCATATGTATATATATATATGTATGTGTGTATATGTGTGTATGTGTGTATATTTATGTATATGTGTGTATATATATATATATGTATATTATCCCTGGGGATAGGGGTGAAAGAATACTTCCCACGCATTTCTCACGTTTCGTAAAAGGCGACTAGAGGGGACGGGAGCGGGGGGCCAGAAATCCTCCCCTCCTTGTATTTTAACTTTCTAAAAACGGGAAACAGAAGGAGTCACGCGGGGAGTGCTCATCCTCCTCGTAGACTCAGACTGGGGTGTCTAAATGTGTGTGGATGTAACCAAGATGTGAAAAAAGGAGAGGTAGGTAGTATGTTTGAGGAAAGGAACATGGATGTTTTGGCTCTGAGTGAAACGAAGCTCAAGGGTAAAGGGGAAGAGTGGTTTGGGAATGTCTTGGGAGTAAAGTCAGGGGTTAGTGAGAGGACAAGAGCAAGGGAAGGATTAGCAGTACTCCTGAAACAGGAGTTGTGGGAGTATGTGATAGAATGTAAGAAAGTAAATTCTCGATTAATATGGGTAAAACTGAAAGTTGATGGAGAGAGATGGGTGATTATTGGTGCATATGCACCTGGGCATGAGAAGAAAGATCATGAGAGGCAAGTGTTTTGGGAGCAGCTGAATGAGTGTGTTAGTGGTTTTGATGCACGACACCGAGTTATAGTGATGGGTGATTTGAATGCAAAGGTGAGTAATGTGGCAGTTGAGGGAATAACTGGTATACATGGGGTGTTCAGTGTTGTAAATGGAGATGGTGAGGAACTTGTAGATTTATGTGCTGAAAAAGGACTGGTGATTGGGAATACCTGGTTTAAAAAGCGAGATATACGTAAGTATACGTATGTAAGTAGGAGAGATGGCCAGAGAGCTTGACAGGCGCGCGAAAGAGAGACTTTTGGATGTAAATGTGCTGAGAGGTGCAACTGGAGGGATGTCTGATCATTATCTTATGGAGGCTAAGGTGAAGATTTGTATGGGTTTTCAGAAAAGAAGAGTGAATGTTGGGGTGAAGAGGGTGATGAGAGTAAGTGGGCTTAGGAAGGGGACTTGTGTGAAGGAGTACCAGGAGAGACTGAGTACAGAATGGAAAAAGGTGAGAACAATGGAAGTAAGGGGAGTGGGGGAGGAATGGGATGCATTTAGGGAATCAGTGATGGATTGCGCAAAAGATGCTTGTGGCATGAGAAGAGTGGGAGGTGGGTTGATTAGAAAGGGTAGCGAGTGGTGGGATGAAGAAGTAAGATTATTAGTGAAAGAGAAGAGAGAGGCATTTGGACGATTTTTGCAGGAAAAAAATGCAATTGAGTGGGAGATGTATAAAAGAAAGAGACAGGAGGTCAAGAGAAAGGTGCAAGAGGTGAAAAAGAGGGCAAATGAGAGATGGGGTGAGAGAGTATCATTAGATTTTAGGGAGAATAAGAAGATGTTCTGGAAGGAGGTAAATAAAGTGCGTAAGACAAGGGAGCAAATGGGAACTTCAGTGAAGGGCGCAAATGGGGAGGTGATAACAAGTAGTGGTGATGTGAGGAGATGGAATGAGTATTTTGAAGGTTTGTTGAATGTGTTTGATGATAGGGTGGCAGATATAGGGTGTTTTGGTCGAGGTGGTGTGCAAAGTGAGAGGGTTAGGGAAAATGATTTGGTAAACAGAGAAGAGGTAGTAAAAGCTTTGCGGAAGATGAAAGCCGGCAAGGCAGCAGGTTTGGATGATATTGCAGTGGAATTTATTAAAAAATGGGGTGACTGTATTGTTGACTGGTTGGTAAGGTTATTTAATGTATGTATGACTCATGGTGAGGTGCCTGAGGATTGGCGGAATGCGTGCATAGTGCCATTGTACAAAGGCAAAGGGGATAAGAGTGAGTGCTCAGATTACAGAGGTATAAGTTTGTTGAGTATTCCTGGTAAATTATATGGGAGGGTATTGATTGAGAGGGTGAAGGCATGTACAGAGCATCAGATTGGGGAAGAGCAGTGTGGTTTCAGAAGTGGTAGAGGATGTGTGGATCAGGTGTTTGCTTTGAAGAATGTATGTGAGAAATACTTAGAAAAGCAAATGGATTTGTATGTAGCATTTATGGATCTGGAGAAGGCATATGATAGAGTTGATAGAGATGCTCTGTGGAAGGTATTAAGAATATATGGTGTGGGAGGCAAGTTGTTAGAAGCAGTGAAAAGTTTTTATCGAGGATGTAAGGCATGTGTACGTGTAGGAAGAGAGGAAAGTGATTGGTTCTCAGTGAATGTAGGTTTGCGGTAGGGGTGTGTGATGTCTCCATGGTTGTTTAATTTGTTTATGGATGGGGTTGTTAGGGAGGTGAATGCAAGAGTTTTGGAAAGATGGGCAAGTATGAAGTCTGTTGGGGATGAGAGAGCTTGGGAAGTGAGTCAGTTGTTGTTCGCTGATAATACAGCGCTGGTGGCTGATTCATGTGAGAAACTGCAGAAGCTGGTGACTGAGTTTGGTAAAGTGTGTGAAAGAAGAAAGTTAAGAGTAAATTAGGTACAGTAGGGTTGAGGGTCAAGTCAATCGGGAGGTAAGTTTGAATGGAGAAAAACTGGAGGAAGTAAAGTGTTTTAGATATCTGGGAGTGGATCTGGCAGCGGATGGAACCATGGAAGCGGAAGTGGATCATAGGGTGGGGGAGGGGGCGAAAATCCTGGGAGCCTTGAAGAATGTGTAGAAGTCGAGAACATTATCTCGGAAAGCAAAAATGGGTATGTTTGAAGGAATAGTGGTTCCAAAAATGTTGTATGGTTGCGAGGCGTGGGCTATGGATAGAGTTGTGCGCAGGAGGATGGATGTGCTGGAAATGAGATGTTTGAGGACAATGTGTGGTGTGAGGTGGTTTGATCGAGTAAGTAATGTAAGGGTAAGAGAGATGTGTGGAAATAAAAAGAGCGTGGTTGAGAGAGCAGAAGAGGGTGTTTTGAAATGGTTTGGGCACATGGAGAGAATGAGTGAGGAAAGATTGACCAAGAGGATATATGTGTCGGAGGTGGAGGGAACGAGGAGAAGAGGGAGACCAAATTGTAGGTGGAAAGATGGAGTGAAAAAGATTTTGTGTGATTGGGGCCTGAACATGCAGGAGGGTGAAAGGCGGGCAAGGAATAGAGTGAATTAGATCGATGTGGTATGCCGGGGTTGACGTGCTGTCAGTGGATTGAATCAGGGCATGTGAAGCGTCTGGGGTAAACCATGGAAAGCTGTGTAGGTATGTATGTTTGCGTGTGTGGACGTATGTATATACATGTGTATGGGGGTGGGTTGGGCCATTTCTTTCGTCTGTTTCCTTGCGCTACCTCTCAAACGCGGGAGACAGCGACAATGCAAAAAAAAAAAAAAAAAATATATATATATATATATATATATATATATATATATATATATATATATATATATATATATATATATATATATATAAAGTGAAGCAATATCAAAAGATATTTGTTTGTAAGGAACATTTTATTTGTATCCCTTTTTGTAAGTTTTCTCCATACCACATATAATGCACCTTCACTTGTTATCCTACTGTCTGTTCCCTGAGGGAACATATACCCATCTCTCATTGTACAATGTTATCCTGTATAGACAGTCACGTTTTACAGTTCGGATGTAGAGAACAGATATTCTGGAAACGCTGGCATTCCTGTCCACTTCCAGGCTGGTCTATACGAGAAATGGAGCGAGGAAAGTTTAAGTGAAACCCGTCGGAGGAGCCAACAGAGGATGAAGAAGTATCTAGCTCAGCAGCAGCTGCTAGAGAGTTCGGGAGACAAGACACATCCTGGAAGCAGAATTACGGCCTTGACCTTCACACACATGCAAGGACCCCTCTTACTCATCTGCGCAACTCTCGCCGTCGCTGGAATGACGTTCATTGGAGAGATCTTCATCATAAGGCACACTGGAATACGTGCCAGGGCTGTCCAATAACAAGGAGAGGCAAGCTGAAAAACTGAAGATCTTGAGTAACGATGTTTTTATTCTACAAATTTCACAACCATATCACCTTGTTCCATCAAGGTTTTGCACCTGATGTCCCTCTGTCACCTACATTATCATAAGTAAACTTAAAGATATGACATGGTTTCTCCTTTATTTATCCAATGGTCTTGATAGACAGTCATCTCACGCCTAGTACTGTATTCCCACATTTGGTACATGATCATATGTATATATGACACAAAGGAAGTCCAACACCAACAGAGGAAATCGTCATTATTGTTCCTATGCTTTTCAAACCTTATTGTATTGTTGGAGGGCCTGGATATTCACATGAACATTCGGTTAGCTGTGATTTTTATTTATGTGTTGTGAACATCCTTTTCTATGTACCCAATCGCTTCTGCAACCTTAACGAGGTAACGCCAGAAACAGAAAATTACGGGCAAATTTGCAGTCATCCACTATCTAGCTGTCATGTACAATATGCTGAAACCTTAGCCTTCTTTCATAGACAAGTCCTGCAGACTAACCCATGGTTAACCTTGGCCGCCTCATCTGCACCGCCTCAACCCCCTGGCAGCATGTCATCCCTGACATCCAATGAATTTTATCTTATACACGCCTCTCGTCCTCCTGAATATTCAGTGTCAGTAACTTTCCATTCACCCCATGTACTCATAATACCTTTCACAAGGCTCCTCTCTGAATCTTAGCTTAAGTTTTATCCAGATCTATAGAGATGGCATGTAATTCATTCTCTTTCTTCAAATATTTTTCACCTAAATTCTAGTCCATACATCCTCTACTTCTGCTAAGCTCTTCATTGCTTCCACATAATAAAATGCTCAGTGCATACTACCACCCTTTCAGGCATTGTTCTACTCTCCTATACAACTTACTCAATATACTTAGCAGACTTGTTTCTCTGTGATTCGAACATATAAAGTCATTATATCTGCATTTTCTCACTTCTTAGACACGTCACCTAATGTCGTACAAATGCTAAATAGGCTGGGTAATCAATTAACAACACTGTCATCCTCTATTCTTTTAATCATCCAATTCACCAGGACTTTCTCACTCATCCTCCCACCTCATCTAATCAAATCATATCCGCCACCCTAACATCTAACACATTCTGCTGTCCTTTAAAATACTTACTCCAACTCTTTTCTCACCTTTTTATTGGTTACCACTTCTCCGTCTTCTTTCATTATTGCTCCTGTTTTTTCTCTTCTTTTCACAGTGTTTACCTCCTTCCAATGCATTTTGTCATTCTCTAAAACCCATCGGTATCTTCTAACCCCATTTTTTATTTGCCGTCTTTTTCAGCTCATGCCTAACTCTTGACCTCCTGACGCTATCGCTTGTGCTCCCCTTAATCACTTGCTTTCTTTCTTGCATTTTCCGACAGTAGACCTTTCTCTTTCTTTAAATTCGTTATCCGATCACTTACTACCCCTTTTCATACGTCTGCATCTCATCTTTTGAATGCAACTTACCTCAATTGTATACGCAAGCACAGCTTCCCTAAATATCTTCCACTTACAGCTTCAATTCTGTTGTTTCATTCACTCTCACCAGATACTAATTTCAGGCATTCTCTCTGGTCACTCACTTTTACCTCTTCTTTCTCACGCATGTCATTTCTTCTTCTCCTAAAATCACTACAAAATTTTACATTCGCCTCCAGTAAAAAATAATCAAACATCCCATCTGTCTCCGCCTTCAATATGTTCTCATCCAACAACCCTTCCTTTTCGCGTCTGTCATTCAACATACAATTAAATGATGCTCACTGACCCCAAACTCACTTACTTACGTACAATCATGTATGCAGCTTTTTAAGTCAAATCATCTTAATCACCGTCGCTTTTCAGCACACAACTGAACAACCTTTTCCCCACATTCATTTGCACCGAAGACTCCGAACTCTTCAGTTACACCCAGTGATTCACTTCCGCCCCCTTGGTTCCACTTGTTGTCAAGTCCACTCCCAGATATCTAAAACACTTCACTTCATCCAGTTTTTCTCCTTCAAACTTACACCCTGACTAACTTTTCCCTCAACCCTGTGAAAACTAAGAACCTTGCTTTTTTCACATTTAGTTTCAACTTTTTCCTTTCAAACACCCTTCCAAACTCAGTCACCAACTTCTGCAGTTTCTCACTCGAATCAGCTAGCTACCAGTGCTGTACCATCAGCGAACAACAATTGACTCACTTCCCAAGCCCTCTCATCCCCAACATACTGCATACTAGCCCCTCTCTCCAAAACTCTTGCATTTACCTTCCTAACCATCCCATCCATAAACAAACCATAAACAACCATGGAAACATCACACACAACTGCCGCAAACCTGAGAACCATCCACTCTCCTCTCTTCTTACTCGAGAACACGCCTTACACCCTTGAGAAAAAATTCTCACTGCTTCTACCAGCTTACCTCCCACACTATATATTCTCAAACCTTCCCACAAAGAATCTCTATCAACCCAATCAAGGCCTTCTCCAGATCCATAAATGTCACAAACAAATCAATATGTTTAACCTTTTTTACTCACATTCTTTGCAGTAAACACCTGATCCATATACATTCTACCATTTCTGAAACCACACTGCTCCTCCCCAGTCTGATGCTCTGTGCATGCCTTCATCCTCTCAATCAATACCCTCCTGGACAATTTTCCAGGTATACTCAACAGACTTATGCCTCTGTAATATGAACACTCACCTTTATCCCCTTTGCCTTTACACAGTGACACTGTGCATCCATTCCGCCAATCCTCAGCCACTTCACGATGATCCATATGCGCACTGAATATCCTTACTAACTAATCAACAACACATTCATCCACTTTCTTAATTAATTCAACTGCAATACCATCAACTCTGGCCGCCTTGCAGCATTTCATCTTGCACAAGGCTTTCACCAGCTCTTCTCTTTTCACGAAAACACTCTTCATGACTCTCTCCCTTCGTATACCACCCCGATCACAACACTCAGTCATAAAACACATTCAACAGTCCTTCAAAATGCTCACTCCATCTCGTCCTTACTCCATCACTACCGTTATCACTTCACTTTTTGCCCTCTTCACCGATGTTCCCATTTGTTCTCTTGTCTTTCGCACATTATTTACCTACTTTCAAAACATTATTTTATCATATGTAAAGTTTCATGATACTCTCTCACCCAACTCTCATTTGACCTCTTTTTCAACCCCTGCACCTTCCTCTTGATCTGCTGCAGCTTTTTTCTTATATATTTTCCAGTCCTTTCCACTCCTTTATTGTAAGTACTCGTCAAAGCCTCTATTTTCCCTTGCATAAGGAACTTTACTTCATTCTACCACTCACTACCCTTTCTAATCTGCCCACCTCTCACCTTTCACATGCCACATACATCTCTTACACATGCCAGCACTGATTCCCTAAATGCATGCTTTACCTCAACCACTCCCTTCACTTCATTTGTTCTCGCATTTTACCATTCTACATTCAATCTCTCTTGGTAATTCTTCCTACAAGTCTCCTTTCCAAGTTCAGTTACTCTCATCAATCTCTTCTCCAAGACATGCTCTCCACTTTATCGAAAACCTCAGCAAATCTTCACCTTTGGGTCCACAAGATAGTGATCAGGCATCTCACCAGCTGCGCCTCTTAGCTCACTTACATCCAAAAGTCTCTCTTTCACACGCCTGTCAATCAGTACGTAATATAATAATGCCCGTTGATCATCTCTTCCACTCACATACGCATACTTGTGTATATCTCTCTTTTTAAACCATGTAATTCCAATCACCAGTCTTTTTTTCAGCACACAGCTCCACAAGTTCTTTACCATTTCCATTCATAAATATGAATACATCATGCGCACCAATTATACCATCAACTGCCACATTACTTTCCTTCGCATTTAAATCACCCGTTACTAATGCCCGGTTTGGTGTACCAAAACTGCTGACAAACTCACTCATGTGCCTCCAAAACATTTGCCTCTCATGATCTTTCTTCCCATGGCCGTGTGTGTAAGCACCAATAATCACCCAACTATCGCCATGCACTTTCAGTTTTACCCACATCAATCTAAAATTTATTCCATGCACTGTATCACACACTCTCACAACTCCTGCTTCAGGAGTAGTGCTACTCCTTCCTTAGCTCTTTTCCTCTCACCAACCACTCATTGTACTCCCAAGATGTTTCCAAACCATTCTTCCTCTTGACCCGTTAGCTTCGTTTCACTCACAGCCAGAACACACAGGTTTCTCTTCACAAATATACAACCTATTTGTCTCTTCTCATCTTGGTTACATCCATATACATTCCTGGCGATATTATCTCTGTGTAAATCAGAAAAAAATGGGTGGGAGCTGAAGCTGGAATTCATACCCTGCAGTTTTACTTTTCCAAGAGATGAAACAAAGAAGAGTGCCAAGTGAAGAGTTTTCCCTCATAAGCTCAGTCATCTGGGCTTGAACGTGCCTGCTCTAAGTCTTCTATCTCATTCTTGTATCCTTGGCGATAAGATCATTATATAAATATATCTATATTTATTCATGTTTATTTATTTATTATACTTTGTCGCTGTCTCCCGCGTAAGCGAGGTAGCGCAAGCAAACAGACGAAAGACTGGCCCAAACCACCACATACACATATATATACATACACGTCCACACACGCAAATATACATACCTATACATCTCAACGTATACATATATATACAAACACAGACATATACATATATACACATGTACATAATTCATACTGTCTGCCTTTATTTATTCCCATCGCCACCTCGCCACACATGGAATAACAACCCAATCCCCCCTCACGTGTGCGAGGTAGCGCTAGGAAAAGACAACAAAGGCCCCATTCGTTCACACTCAGTCTCTAGCTGTCATGTAATAATGCACCGACACCACAGCTCCCTTTCCACATCCAGGCCCCACACAACTTTCCATGGTTTACCCCAGACACTTCATATGCCCTGATTCAATCCATTGACAGCACGTCGGCCCCGGTATACCACATCGTTCCAATTCACTCTATTCATTGCACGCCTTTCACCCTCCTGTATGTTCAGGCCCCGATCACTCAAAATCTTTTTCACTCCATCTTTCCACCTCCAATTTGGTCTCCCACTTCTCCTCGTTCCCTCCACCTCTGACACATATATCCTCTTGGTCAATCTTTCCTCACTCATCCTCTCGATGTGACCAAACCATTTCAAAACACCTTCTGCTCTCTGATTCACACTCTTTTTATTTCCACACATCTCTCTTACCTTTACATTACTTACTCGATCAAACCACCCCACACCACATATTGTCCTTAAACATCGCATTTCCAGCACATCCACCCTCCTCCGCACAACTCTATCCATATTCCACGCCTCGCAGCCATACAACATTGTTGGAACCAGTGTTCCTTCAAACATACCCATTTTTGCTTTCCGAGATAATGTTCTCGACTTTCACATATTCTTCAAGGCTCCCAGGATTTTCGCCCCCTCCCCCACCCTCTCATTCACTTTCGCTTCCATGGTTCCATCCGCTGCCAGATCCACTCCCAGATATCTAAAACACTTTACTTCCTCCAGGTTTTCTCCATTCAAACTTACCTCCCAATTGACTTATCCCTACACCCTACTGTACCTAATAACCTTGTTCTTATTCTCATTTACTTTAACTTTCTTCTTTCACACACTTTACCAAACTCAGTCACCAGCTTCTGCAGTGTCTCAGATGAATCAGCCACCAGTGCTGTATCATCAGCGAACAACAACTGACTCACTTCCCAAGCTCTCTCATCCCCAACAGACTTCATACTTGCCCCTCTTTCCAAAACTCTTGCATTCACCTCCCTAACAACCCCATCCATAAACAAATTAAACAATCATGGGGACATCACACACCCCTGCCGCAAACCTACATTCACTGAGAACCAATCACTTTCCTCTCTCCCTACACGTACACGTGCCTTACATCCTCGATAAAAACTTTTCACTGCTTCTAACAACTTGCCTCCCACACCATATATTCTTAATACCTTTCACAGAGCTTCTCTATCAACTCTATCATATGCCTTCTCCAGATCCATAAATGCTACATACAAATCCATCTGCTTTTTCTAAGTATTTCTCACATACATTCTTCAAAGCAAACACCTGATCCACACATCCTCTACCACTTCTGAAACCACACTGCTCTTCCCCAATCTGATGCTCTGTGCACGCCTTCACCCTCTCAATCAATACCCTCCCATATAATTTACCAGGAATACTCAACAAACTTATACCTCTGTAATTTGAGCACTCACTCTTATCCCCTTTGCCTTTGTACAAAGGCACTATGCACGCATTCCGCCAATCCTCAGGCACCTCACCATGAGTCATACATACATTAAATAACCTTACCAACCAGTCCACAATACAGTCACCCCATTTTTTAATAAATTCCACTGCAATACCATCCAAACCTGCTGCCTTGCCGGCTTTCATCTTCCGCAAAGCTTTTACAACCTCTTCTCTGCTTACCAAATCATTTTCCCTAACCCTCTCACTTTGCACACCACCTCAACCAAAACACCCTATATCTGCCACTCTATCATCAAACACATTCAACAAACCTTCAAAATACTCACTCCATCTCCTTCTCACATTACCACTACTTGTTATCACCTCCCCATTAGCGCCCTTCACTGATGTTCCCATTTGCTCTCTTGTCTTACGCACTTTATTTACCTCCTTACAAAACATCTTTTCATTCTCCCTAAAATTTAATGATACTCTCTCACCTCAACTCTCCTTTGCCCTCTTTTTCACCTCTTGCACCTTTCTCTTGACCTCCTGCCTCTTTCTTTTATACATCTCCCACTCAATTGCATTTTTTCCCTACAAAAATCGTCCAAATGCCTCTCTCTTCTCTTTCCCTAATAATCTTACTTCTTCATCCCACCACTCACTACCCTTTCTAATCTGCCCACCTCCCACGCTTCTCATGCCACAAGCATCTTTTGCGCAAGCCATCACTGATTCCCTAAATACGTCCCATTCCTCCCCCACTCCCCTTACCTCCTTTGTTCTCACCTTTTTCCATTCTGTACTCAGTCTCTCCTGGTACTTCCTCACACAAGTCTCCTTCCCAAGCTCACTTACTCTCACCACCCTCTTCACCCCAACATTCTCTCTTCTTTTCTGAAAACCCATACAAATCTTCACCTTCGCCTCCACAAGATAATGATCAGATATCCCTCCAGTTGCACCTCTCAGCACATTAACATCCAAAAGTCTCTCTTTCGCGCGTCTATCAATTAACACGTAATCCAATAACGCTCTCTGGCCATCTCTCCTACTTACATACGTATACTTATGTATATCTCGCTTTTCAAACCAGGTATTCCCAATCACCAGTCCTTTTTCAGCACATGAATCTACAAGCTCTTCACCATTTCCATTTACAACACTGAACACCCCATGTATACCAATTATTCCCCCAACTGCCACATTACTCACCTTTGCATTCAAATCACCCATCACTATAACCCGGTCTTGTGCATCAAAACTACTAACACACTCATTCAGCTGCTCCCAAAACACTTGCCTCTCATTATCTTTCTTCTCATGCCCAGGTGTATATGCACCAATAATCACCCATCTCTCTCCATCAAATTTCAGTTTTACCCATATTAATCGAGAATTTACTTTCTTACATTCTATCACACACTCCCACAACTCCTGTTTCAAGAGTAGTGCTACTCCTTCCCTTGCTCTTGTCCTCTCCCTAACCTCTGACTTTACTCCCAAGACATTCCCAAACCACTCTTCCCCTTTACCCTTAAGCTTCGTTTCACTCAGAGACAAAACATCCAGGTTTCTTTCCTCAAACATACTTCCTATCTCTCCTTTTTTCACATCTTGGTTACAATCACACACATTTAGACACCCTAATCTGAGCTTACGAGGAGGATGATTACTCCCCGCGTGACTTCTTCTTCTGTTTCCCATTTTAGAAAGTTAAAATACAAGGAGGGGAGGATTTCTGGCCCCCCGCTCCCGTCCCCTCTAGTGGCTTTCTTCGACACGTGAGGAATGCGTGGGAAGTATTCTTTCTCTCCTATCCCCAGGGATAATATATATATATATATATATATATATATATATATATATATATATATATATATATATATATATATATATATATATATATATATATATATATATATATATATATGTATATATATATATATATATATATATATATATATATATATATATATATATATATATATATATATATATATATATATATATATATATATATTTGGAAAGGATCACAATTTTGCGCGTGATCAAGATATTCCTATGAGTCCACGGGGAAAATGAAACACGAAAAGTTCCCAAGTGCACTTTCGTGTAATAATCACATCATAAGGGGAGACACAAGAGTTTATTGATGATGAGTTTGAGAAGATATATTCTATTGGATCTAAGTTAAAGTACCCTAGATCATTCATTGATAAATCCCTTAAGTTAGCAAAGAAATCATTTTTTAGTGTTGAGCCTAAACCTCCCATTGACACCAAGAATCTTTTAGTTCTCCCTTTTAATGATAATAATTTCACTTTGCTTCCCATGTTGCTTAAATCCTTTAATGTAAATGTTCCCTTTAGCAACAATAATACTATAAAGAATATCTTAATCAGGAATTCACCAGAAAATTCTCTTGGTTGCATTTCCTTGTGGAAACTGTGATAAATTTTATGTTGGTCAGACTGGTAAGGATCTTTCTGTTAGACTTAACCAACATGAATATAGTATAAGAACGGGACAAGAATCAACGGGACAAGAATGCCTTGTTTAATCATGTTAAAAACTATGATCATTGTATTGACTGGAGTAACGCCA